>NC_046155.1:146265199-146636589 GCF_011064425.1 Rattus rattus
CATTCTGCCAAAAGTGATCTACAGATTCAATGCAATCCCCATCAAAATACCAATCCAATTTTTCAAAGAGTTAGACAGAACAATTTGCAAATTCATCTGGAATAACAAAAAACCCAGGATAGCTAAAACTATGCTCAACAATAAAAGGACTTCGGGGGGAATCGCTATCCCTGAACTCAAGCAGTATTACAGAGCAATTGTGATAAAAACTGCATGGTATTGGTACAGAGACAGACAGATAGACCAATGGAATAGAATTGAAGACCCAGAAATGAACCCACACACCTATGGTCACTTGATTTTTGACAAAGGAGCCAAATCCATCCAATGGAAAAAAGATAGCATTTTCAGCAAATGGTGCTGGTTCAACTGGAGGTCAACATGTAGAAGAATGCAGATCGATCCATGCTTATCACCCTGTACAAAGCTTAAGTCCAAGTGGATCAAGGACCTCCACATCAAACCAGATACACTCAAACTAATAGAAGAAAAACTAGGGAAGCATCTGGAACACATGGGCACTGGAGAAAATTTCCTGAACAAAACACCAATGGCTTATGCTCTAAGATCAAGAATCGACAAATGGGATCTCATAAAACTACAAAGCTGTTGTAAGGCAAGGGTGGTCAGGACAAAATGGCAACCAACAGATTGGGAAAAGATCTTTACCAATCCTACAACAGATAGAGGCCTTATATCCAAAATATACAAATAACTCAAAAAGTTAGACCGCAGGGAGACAAATAACCCTATTAAAAAATGGGGTTCAGAGCTAAACAGAGAATTCACAGCTGAGGAATGCCGAATGGCTGAGAAACACCTAAAGAAATGTTCAACATCTTTAGTCATCAGGGAAATGCAAATCAAAACAACCCTGAGATTTCACCTCACACCAGTGAGAATGGCTAAGATCAAAAACTCAGGTGACAGCAAATGCTGGCGAGGATGCGGAGAAAGAGGAACACTCCTCCATTGTTGGTGGGGTTGCAGACTGGTACAACCATTCTGGAAATCAGTCTGGAGGTTTCTCAGAAAATTGGACATTGAACTGCCTGAGGATCCAGCTATACCTCTCTTGGGCATATACCCAAAAGATGCCCCAACATATAAAAAAGACACTTGTTCCACTATGTTCATCGCAGCCTTATTTATAATAGCCAGAAGCTGGAAAGAACCCAGATGCCCTTCAACAGAGGAATGGATACAGAAAATGTGGTACATCTACACAATGGAATATTACTCAGCTATCAAAAACAACGACTTTATGAAATTCGTAGGCAAATGGTTGGACCTGGAAAATATCATCCTGAGTGAGCTAACCCAATCACAGAAAGACATACATGGTATGCACTCACTGATAAGTGGCTATTAGCCCAAATGCTTGAATTACCCTAGTGGCCTAGAACAAATGAAACTCAAGACAGATGATCAAAATGTGAAGGCTTCACTCCTTCTTTAAAAGGGGAACAAGAATACCCTTGGCAGGGAAGAGAGAGGCAAAGATTAAAACAGAGTCTGAAGGAACACCCATTCAGAGCCTGCCCCACATGTGGCCCATACATATAGAGCCACCCAATTAGACAAGATGGATGAAGCAAAGAAGTGCAGACCGACAGGAGCCGGATGTAGATCGAACCTGAGAGACACAGCCAGAATACAGCAAATACAGAGGCGAATGCCAGCAGCAAACCACTGAACTGAGAACGGGACCCCTGTTGAAGGAATCAGAGAAAGGACTGGAAGTGGTTGAAGGGGCTCGAGACCCCATATGAACAACAATGCCAAGCAACCAGAGCTTCCAGGGACTAAGCCACTACCCAAAGACTATACATGGACTGACCCTGGGCTCCAACCTCAAAGGTAGCAATGAATATCCTAGTAAGAGGACCAGTGGAAGGAGAAGCCCTGGGTCCTGCTAAGACTGAACCCCCAGTGAACTAGACTGTTGGGGGGAGGCGGCAATGGGGGAGGGGTGGGGAGGGGAACACCCATAAGGAAGGGGGGGGGAAGGGATGTTTGCCAAATGTACATAAGAAATACTCAAGTTAATAAAAAAAAAAAATTAGAAACTTCAGGGCTGGAGAGATGGCTCAGTGGTTAAGAGTGTTGACTGCCCTTCCAGAGTTCCTGAGTACAATTCCCAGCAACCACATGATGTCTTAAAACCACCTGTAATAAGATCCAATTCCCTCTTTTGCTGTGTCTGAAGAAAGCAACAGTGAACTCTCATACATAAAATAAATAAATAAATCTTAAAAAAAAAAAAAAGAAATGTATATAAGAAATATTCAAGTTAATAAAAAAAAAAAAAAAAAAAAAGAAAATCCTCACCAATAGTGTGCTTCTTAGAATGTGAAGTTCCCAATGGGACTCCACATACTTCTACATGAACTGCCAATCACAGTGCAATTTTGAATAACTAGTACTGCAGACCAGGGGTGGTCATGAATCAAACTGTAATACCTGTGCAAAAATTACTTCCCTCTAAAATGTTTTAATATAATATTGTTGTAATGAGAAATGACTTTAGCATGCTCACCACTTGGCAAGAAATGATAGAACTTGCCTGCCTGGTTTCTGAAACATTTCCAGGATCTAAGAAAATCAACTTTAACAATGAACTCTTATTTCATCTCAGCCTCTAGAAAGTGTCCAGGTTTAAGGTAAACTAAATTCTGACTCATACATGAGATATTGAAGGAAGACTTACTCAGCGGTTTATTGCTTCTGTGACTCAGCTAACTTCAGGACTTCCAATGAGGCTTGACACAAACAGGCCATATTAAGATAAATGTATTTTCCATTATTGTTATTATATTTTGAATATACATATGATTTAAACTTTTCATTTTATCTAATATTTTATATTCCATTGCCCAATGGCTTAAGATTTATTTTATAGCTATGTTCGTTGTTGAAAACATTACAAAGCCATTAGACAGGCTTATCATAAATGAGATCACTGAGACTTGATTTAGTCTCATGATGAGGAGGGATGTTAATTAAAATGATTTATGTTATGTTTCACATGCCTGGAAATACTGTTTACCACAGTTTAACTGTCAATCTATGCATAAAAGCTGAGAAAATGAGGACTTTGCTAGTTCATCAGAATTTCTAAGTTAGGACATTCACTTTGGTTTATTTAAATCTCCACTTTAACTGAGTCAGTATTGATTGAATTTTTTTCTCCAAATGGCTCTAAAGGTCACTATATATAAGTTATACTGCATAAAATGCTAAGAGTATATTCAGTGTTATTTTCCATTTATTCTCTGTTGTCTTTTACTCTGTGTCATCATGCTTAAAAATAATTTTATTTTGAAAATTCAAATTAATTTTAAATAAAATTACTTATTGGAGCCTCACAGTTCAGAATAACGTACAATATTATGCATATATAGGAAAATAGGATGTAAAAAACGTGGGGAGTTCTTAATTAGCAATAAAAAGGTAGCATGTAAAAAAAGATCATTCTGGAAAAACCTTCACTGTGCAGGCAAAAGGTAATATAGCTTATCTGCAGATAACTTGGCAGGGATAGTATCTCAGGTAACATGAGATGCAATCTCTTTTAAAATAGCAAATATAAACAATTATTTCATCCAAAGATTATTATATGGTGTACTAAAGAAGTGACTTAACTGGTTAAAGAGCGATTGTTCAGGATGATTGCAATTCACTTTTCAACACCCACATCAGACAGCTCACAAGCACCTGATACTCTATGTCCAGTTCATCAGATGGCTCTTCTGGACTCTTCAGGCACGTGCATGAATGTACTCATACGACAAGTGTCTCTTTACACAATACACTTAAATACAAATAAAATAAATCTCAAGAAAAACCTCATGAAATTACTATATGATTTGATAGAAACAAGATAGGACATGATAAATGTGTACCAGGGTACAGAAAATTAGGGGTAGAATGACTTTTCAATGACCTTTTATTATTTAAGTCATAAATATAGATGCATTTTAAATCGCAAATGTTTGAATCTATCCTGATCATAGTCAATAACATGAAAACCAAAAATTTAATTAACAGTCAAGAAGATCTCACTGTTGAATGGAAAGCTGTGAGTGTGACTTCTGACCACTGCTTTGCTGCTTCTTTGAAAGGCAATGTAGTATCATCAGGATTGGAAGTGACCTAAAAGTCATCTCAAATATAGTCATGCTGGTGATTTGGGTCAGATTTTGGATTCAAGCTCAGCAAGTATTAAGAAATCTGTGAGTCAAGATACCATTCCACAATGATAGGCTTGCCTTTGCACCGTATAATCATGTAATTATGTAGTATGTGAAATACTGCATTGCTTCTTTCAGAAGAGAACACCAACAAAACAGCAGTTTCTCAATCTAAGACAGACTTAGAAAGAAACAGAATGTAGAATCAATTTCACAAAAGAACACCAGAAAATAAAATGACATGAATTCAACTCAAAGTTACTTCATTGGTTTGCCAGCATGGGCTGCAGCCATCCATTAAGTGCATAAACATGGCTTCACTGAATTTTGAATTTACCTTTCGCTTTATTTTTTATTAATTATTTTATTACTTTACATTTGAAACGATGTTCTCCATCTTGGTTACGACTCAACAAATCCCCCATCCCATCCCTTTCTTCCCCTTCCCATTTGCCTTTATGAGTGTGTTTTTCAGCTCACTCATTCATTCCTGCCTCACCTATCTAGCATCCCATTCGTTGGGACACAAGCTTTCACATTACTAAGGGACTCCCCTCCCATTGATGTCAGATAAGGCTATCCTCTGCTATATATGTATCTGGAGCCATAGTTCCCTCCATGCATACTCTTTGGTTAGTGGTTTAATCCCCGGGAGCTCTGGGTGGTCCATTTAGTTGATAATGTTCGTCCTATGGCATTGCAATGCTCTTCAGCTCCTTTACTCCTTCCCCTAGCTCTTCCATTGGGCAATCTGTGCTTAGCCTGATGGTTGGCTATGAGTATCTGCAGCTGCATTGGTCAGGTGCTGGTAAAGCCTCTCAGGGAACAGCCATACCAGGTTCCATTTAGAAAGCATTTCTTGGCATCAGCAATAAAGTTGGGGATTGGTAACTGCAAATGAAATGGATTCCCAGGAGCAGGAGTTGGGGGGAGTGGTCTCTGGAAAGCCTTTCCTTCAGGCTCTGCTCCATTTATTGTCACTGTCTTTCCTTTGGGCAGGAACAATTCTGGGTCAAAATTTTTGAGATGTGTGAGTGGCCCCATCCCTCAACTGGGTTCCATGTTATCTACTGGAGGTGTTCTCTAAAGGTTGTATCTACCCTTTGTTGGGTATCTTGGCTAAAGTCAGTTGGGTCCTGGTAGCCTCTTGCTTTCCTGGAGTCTGGGACTTTCTAGTGGCTACCTCCAGTTCCCCATCCCCCACTGCTACATGTTTCTATTCAATTTCCTGACACTCTGCACCTCTCTCCTGTCCCTTCCAATACCTGATCATGTCTCCCATTTTTTCCTTCCTTTCCTCTCTACTTTCCGCGTTCCTTCTTCCCTCTACTTCCTGTTATTATTTTGTTCCCAATTCTATATAGGATTGTAGCATCTACAATTTGGTCTTCCTTCTTCTTAAGCTCCATGTGGTTTGTGGGTTGAATCATGGTTACTCTAAGCTTTTTGGTAAATACCGACTTATCAGTGAGTACATACCATGTGTGTTCTTTTGTGTCTGGGTTACCTTACTCTGGATGATATTTTCTAGTTTCATCCATTTGCTTGTGAGTAGAAATAAACCCATACATCTATAGTCGCTTGATCTTTGACAAAGAAGCCAAAACCATCCAATGAAAGTAAAACAGCATTTTCAACAAATGGTACTGTTCAACTGGTAGTCAGCATGTAGAATAATGCAAATTGATCCATTCTTTTCACCCTGTACAAAGTTCAAGTCTAAGTGGATCATAGTATTCCACATAAAATGAGATGCACTCAAACTAATAGAAGAAAAAGTGGGGTAGAGCCTTTAACACATTGGCACAGGGGGAAACTTCCTAAACAGAACACCAATGGCTTATGCTCTAAGATCAACAATTCACAAATGGGACCTCATACAATTTAAAATCTTCTGTAAGGTAAAGGACACTTTCAATAGAACAAAATCGCAACCCATAGATTGGGAGAAGATATTTACCAACCCTACATCTGATATAGGGTTAATATCCAAAATATACAAAGAACTCAAGAAGTCAGACTCCAGAAAACCAAGTCACGTAATTAAAAAAAAAATGGAGTACGGAGCTAAACAAAGAATTCTCAATGGGAATCTTGAGTGGCTGAGAAGTACCTAAAGAATTGTTCAACATCCTTAGTCATCGGGGTAATGCAAATCAAAACAACCCTGAGATTCCTCCTCATACCAATCAGAATGGTTAAGATAAAAAACACAGTTGACAGCAGATGCTGTTGAGGATTTGGAGAAAAAGGAACACTCCTCCATTGCTGATGGGACTGCAAGCTGATAAAACCACTATGGAAATTAATTTGGTGGTTCCTGAGAAAATTGGAAATAGTTCTACCTGAAGACCCAGTTATTCAGCGGTAGAGCGCTTGCCTAGCAACCGCAAGGCCCTGGGTTCAAGTCCCCAGCTCCGGGAAAAAAAAAAAAAAAAAAAGACCCAGTTATGCCACTGCTGGGCATATACCCAAAATATGTTCCAACAGATAAAAAGGATGCATACTCCACTATGTTTATAGCAGCCTTATTTATAATAGCCAAAAGCTAGAAAAAACCCAGATGTCCCTCAACAGTGGAATGAATACAAAAGATGTGGTACATTTTCACAGTGGAGTCACTCAGGTCTTAAATACCATTGGCTTTATAATTGGCTTTAAAAATGATTAATCTCTTCCCTGTGTGCCTTAGCTTTCTTACCTATAATTTGTGGCAGCATCAGGAACCACCTCAGAGAATAATTATGAGTATTAACCTGTTTGAGAAAAATTAATAAATAATTTATTTTATCTTTTACACAGAAAGAGAAAATGAATACTGCAAACAAAAGGGACAATTAGAAACAAAATTGGTTGCACTTTCCAATTAAATCAGCAAATTTCTGCAGAAAACATGATTCCCTCACATGAATTAAAAAATTATGTCTATGAGAGAATGAGATCTTGCTCACTAGGGTAAACAATATGTGTGCCTGATGTGGAGTCTAGATGTTGTATGTTAAAACAATACAATTATGTGGTTCTGCCACATATGCATTTACATTTTGGATATTGCTGTCTCCCTATTACACAGACTGTGGAGTGAAAGCCCACCCTCTTTAGTGCTTCCCAATGATTTTAAATCACCCTTGCACTAATTGAATTGTGTGCCTCTGAGAATCCATGTCAATCATTTCACAGCATTGAATTTATCTTTTCTATTTCTCTCTTTGGAGAAAAGCACATAGCCAGAGAATATGCTTCATGCATCTTGACCAATAAATGCCTCTTGGTGTGAGATAACCGACTCACTAAATGATACATTTATACATGATAAACTGTGACATTTTTGCTGCAGACCATCAAAGTTCCCTGATTGAGTCAAAATTTTCTCTTTAATTAGTGCCTATGAACTCAAACAGTTACAATATCTGTGGCCTCCAATGGCGAAGTGGTGATTTCTAGCTTTTCATATTCACTGGTAGTTTCAGTTTGAGAAGGTAATCCTCTGCTCTCTCCCGAGAGAACTGACCTGGTATGCTTAATACAAGATCTTCAATCTGTCTCCTTTGGATTCACCCCAAAGGATACTCATTCTCCCAAAAGGAAGACTGTAGTTTGAGGAACACTCATCAGATCACATAGACATTTTCTAAAAAGGAAAGATGAAATTGCCTGGAAATTCTTGGATTCCTATTGAAAGCTTCAACTTGTGAATAAACGTTTTGCCTGTATAGATGATTGTACATCGTGTGCATGCCTGGTTTCCTTGAGGCCAGGAAAAGTGTTAGGTACCATGAGAGTGGAGTTACCAAGGGATGTAAGCTGCCATACGGATTTTGGCAATTGAACCACTGTCTTCTGGAAGAGCAGCAGGTGCTCTTAACCATTGGGCTATCTCTCCCACTCCCATTGGTAGATCATTAAAATATTTTATCCTTTATTTTTTGTGTTGTGTGTGTTATGATGTGGAGATTTGATTCTATAAGTAGCATGGGGACTTTGTTGATAGAGTTATTGTCAGAATAACAGACTGAGATCTGAGTACTGTTATTCATCTGGCAGGAGATGGGCGTATATTTAAATTCACTCAACATCTTGATTTCCCTAGTTACATATCATGTGTAGTATAAATATTGATAAAGAACAAGGGTTAACTCACAGCAAGTAAGTACTTGAAATATTTGAAGTGGCTTGCTTCATCTTCAGTCATGATGGTTGGAGCTGTAGCCTGCAATTATATAAAGTGCACAGCTGACATAACGATCTATACAGAACATTAACATGAAAAGATTCAATATATTTCTACAACATTCCAAGCTATAGTGTCAGGAAAAGAGCATTTTCCATCACTTTTCTTGTTGATTTATTTGTGAAATTAACTCATCTCTCTCTCTCTCTCTCTCTCTCTCTCTCTCTCTCTCTCTCTCTCTCTCCTCTCATAATAGCTGATTCCCCAACCATATCTGCCTTTTGCCAACATGTCACTTCAATTTTTCATTTGTTTTATGTTTTTGTTTGCAATGCAGATTTTTCTATTCAATGCCAAACGCTTAGTTAATGCAAAGATCAACAAGAAATCATCTTGAACATGAGAAAAAGGAACTTGTATGTTTTAAGGCAGAAAGGACATTAATTGTGAACTTTTCTTTTGATTGAAGCATCTCTTCCCCACGTATTCAACATTACACAAGCTTTTTCTGTGCAAGGCTTCTATACTCTCTGACATACCAGGCATTCCTGAACCCTTTGATAACACTGAGACTGGGTTTTACCCTTGAGAAATAATTAATAGGTATAGTTCAGGTACTTCACTGTGCCTAGATTTATCAATGAGTTTGAAGAATGAACTCTGTTTAATGAATTCTCCCCAGTGCTATTGTTAGACTGTGTTCTTAAACTATTTTTTTATTTTAACCATATTGCCAACACATTTTGTGGGTTTTATACCTGAAATGGATAATGTGGCCCTATTTTCTTTTCCTTTGAGAATACCATGGGCATTTAAATTAGTTTTGCCAACTGGGGCTGGTTTGAATGATAAAGAAGTGGTCTCTGTACTGTACCCCAAATCGTTTTCTTTACACTAAGGAAGAAATATCTCCATTGTTCACAATAGTCTTGAAGATCAAAATGTCTTTCCTACTAATTCTGACTTGGTTGTGTACTATGGTGTGAGAAGGTTCTTATTAAAGATCACTTTTTGAAATGTAAAAACACTTTATTAGAATAAGTCATGGTAAATGTTTTAATCATGTACTGATGGTTGTATGTTCAGTTGTGTTTCTGAGCTAGACATTACTATTTGCATATATTATCATAATTAGTACTCTTGACAACTTTATGAGAGTGGTATGGTTATCACCTTTCCATGAACCAGAGGAAGATGACAAAGAGATGTTAATTTCTACTCAAAATCCCTGTGATTCTAACTCTCTGATTTTTTTTAATTTTAAAATTTAATTCTATGTAATATGGCAAATATCATGGTTCTTTTTACCATTGATTCTATGATCCACATAATGAATAAGCAGTAGATGATTAAGTACTTCTAATTCCTAAGAAGATTAAATAAAATTATGGACATTAGAAAATCTTACCCTCAGAGTTGTATGCAATTTCCTGAACTCCATTGCTTAGTGCTGGTCTTGCCTTATAATCTTGAGGAGCCTTGTGAGACACTAAGTTCACTTGTTAATGAAGGGAGTTTGGGTAGCAGGGGAAGCAGTAACATGTAGAGGTGGGATCCCCCTTTTCAAAGGAGATGGGGCAAAGGAGTGTGAGGGGATCCTGGAAAGAGAGGGGGGCTGATATTGTTATGCAATGTGAATAAATACATAAATGAATTAGTTAATTAATAAAAGCAAAAATATTCTCACCCTCATCTTGACTGGAGGAAAGACAGTTTCCATAGGAGGCATGAAGAAAAGCTGCAATAATGTTACTGACCTCTTACTTAATTGGACTACAGAGTCCTGGCGTGGCAGTGCATCAAACCCTTATATGACTTTCTAAGCAAGAGATGTACAACTGAAAAGAAAGTCAATGTGGGAGACCCCAGTGCCCATAATCTTCAATTATTTGATTATAAATATTGATGAGAATCTAGAGTCCAGTGCTTTCTTTTATGAAAGCTCTCATATGCAGTTTGCCAAACAGATGGGTGTTTTTCACATTTCTATAAAAGTCCTCCACTGTTTCTTCCTTTTGATTACATATATTAGATTATAATTGTTTCATTTGGGCTCGACTGGTCTAGAATTCTGAAATCAATTTGATAAATGTATTTATATTCAGTTTTAAGAAACTTGCTAGTTGTATGTTATTGTATTACATGTTACTACATGTTACTTCCCTGAGGTGTTCTACCACACACACCAGATTTATAACCTCAGCTAACTTGTCTTAACCTTTACTGAGAGACATGGTGTAGGTTCATGCTACACTCTGAAATAAACTTAAACATTTTTTACTTAAACTCAAAATTATGGAGATAGATTTAACCCTTGAGGAATACTTATATAAGTGTCTAGGATGCACATTTGTATGAACTAATCCCAATAAATACATCACAATGGCAGAAAAATATTGTTTCACATTAAAGCATAAGAGCCAACTTGAGTCACTTGAGGCTTTTTTTAATTGTAGTCAATTATGTGCAATAGTAAGAAAATATTAACAACTCTCCTGATAGCAGTTTTTGGGCAGCTCCCATTTCTAAAATTAACAGCACAGATTGAGGGATAGGCTTTTCTCCTTGGTATATTCCTTTGCTTATAGCCTGCTGTGTATCAGGATTGCACATGGTTGGAGATTGGAGACATCGATTTAATATTGCTTCATATTTCACTGTAAATAGGATCTTCTTAATACATTTCAGGAACCAGTTGTTCTTATGTTCCTTGAATAAAAGAGATTTGTCATTGATCAGAGTGACATGATACAGGAAACCTCTGAGGACATTCTGGGATTTGTCATACTTTTCTTCCTCTGTGGCCTTTGAGAAATATCACTTCTCTAAGTCTGTTTTTGCTCTTGTAAAATAAAGAGCTTTAAACTAGAACAGAACTTTTATTCACAGCTTGTCTACCAACTCTTTAAAGTACACTTGAAAGCATCAAAACACTCCAAAGAAACAGGAAAGAAGTCAGACATAATGGCAGTGCAGACACCACCCCTGGTTTAAGGACATCTCCCAGCGTTTTTGAAAATATTTGCAGATCTTGACTAGTTGGTTGACCTTCTGTTTGTGTCTGAGTGGAGTTATTAACTGTCAATAATTCTGTGTCCTCTACTTATGGTACAAAGTTCATAGTTTTATGACTACCTCTTTTTCACTGTCATTGACTTAACATGGTCTCTGCCTTTTATTTCCTCTTGCTCACAAATTACTTCCTGTTCAAAGAATAGCCCACTCACTTGACACATGTTACTGTCAAGAAACATTCAAACAGTCTAGAGATTTATAGGCTTAAAATGATAATTTAATTTCATGTCCTTATTTTAATCATAGATATGCACAGATCAGAAATCCTATACAAAGACTAACAAGGACACCGTGACTATAAACTTGCTTAGAATGCTAGTCACTTTATGATCCCCATAGACAATGTTTCTTGGGACATGGAACCACTGGGCTTCTTTTCCACTACTGGTTTTCAATAATATAAACCATTTCATGATGTGACACTTGCCTTTAATTTTTCTAAGCTTATAAAATTTAAATATTGCTAATGTCTGATGAAATCAATATACAGCAGAAAGTGGATGAGACTAATTTCTAAATCTTTTTACCCATGAGGTAAAAACAACCATGGTTACTAATTGACATGTTTCTTCATGGCTTTCATCTGATATTATGATTTATGCACTGTACATGCAATTACATCACTAATAGAAACCCAAGTAACTACAAATACTCTTTTGGGATAAATCCCAATCTATGAGAATAAGGTTCTAATTCTCATAATGTTCAGAATGTACACAGAACCAACCAGATGCTGTCATAGCAAAATAATCTTGAGAACAGGGGTCCAGGTACCTAGCCACGTTCACAGTCCCTCTGATTTCTTTTCTCTATCATTATATCTATTAAATAACAGGAGAGTCTTGTGAACTGGAGGCCATTTGACAGAGCTGCATGCTTTATTTTATTTTTCTCTCAATAACCAAAAATTTCATGAAAATTTTCTAACCATTGATAACAGTTTCACAGGGTCCTTACTTTCTTTCAAAGACTACCCTAATCATCTCATTTTTAAAATGAACTTGATGAGTAGGAGACATGATTAGTGCTATTTTGCTACATGAAAAATTTGCACAGGATGATGAACCATAGACTAATGTCTTCCACTACTACTACATGCTCTATGTTTTAAGTCCCAACATATAACAAGAACACATCCTCCACTATGTACATAGCAGCTTTATTTATAATAGCCAGAAGCTGGAAAGAACCCACGTGACCTTCAACAGAGGAATAGATACAGAAAATGTGGTCCATCTACACAATGGAGTACTACTCAGCTATTAAAAACAATGACTTCATGAAATTCATGGGCAAATGGATGGAACTAGAAAATATCATCCTGAGTAAGGTAACCCAATCACAAAAGAACACACATGGTATGCACTCACTGATAAGTGGATATTAGCCCGAAAGCTCAGAAAACCCAAGAATTAATTCACAGACTACATGAAGCTCAAAAAGGAAGAGAAAAATATGGATGCTTTAGTACTTCTTAAAGTGGGGAACAAAATACTCACAGGAGTAAATACAGGGACAAAGAGTGGGGCAGAGACTGAAGAATAGGTCATCCAGAGACTGCCCCACCTGGGGATCTGTTCCATATGTAACCGCCAAACTCAGTGAGTATTGCTTATGTCAAGAAGTGCTTGCAGACAGGAGCCTGATATGGATGTCTCACTAGAGCCTTACTAATACATATGAGAATGCTTGCACTTAACCATCGAACTGAGCATGGGGACCCCAATGGAGGAGTTAGGTATAGGACTGAAAGAGCTGAAGGGGTTTGCAGCCCCACAGAAAAAACAACAATTTCAACCAATCAGACACCCCACCCCCCCGGAGCTCCCGGGGATTAAACCATCAACCAAAGAGTACACATGGAGGAACAAAAGGCTTTAGCCTCATATGTAACAGAGGATGGCATTGTCTGGCATCAATAAGAGGAGAAGCCCTTGGCCCTGCGAAGGCTTGTTTCCCCAGTGTAGAGGAAGGCCAGGGTGCTGTAGTGGGAGTTACAGGGAGCTGTAGTTAGGTGAGTGTGGGAGCATCCTCATAGAAGCTAGGAGAGGGGAAAGGGGGATGGGAAAAGGGTAAAGGGGTTAACACTTGAAATATAAATATATAAACTATCCAATAATAAAAGACAGAAGGTCATCACCTTGCTGTAGCTGGAAAACAGAAATTTCTGAAGTGGTGTAATTTATTTTCTCCCTTTTAAGATTTTTTATTGGATATTTTATCTATTTACTTTCAAATATGATTCCCTTTCTCACCTCTCCCATGGCCCCTCCCCCTGCTTCTATAAAGATGCTCCCACTTCCATCTATCCACTCCCACCTCAAAGCATTGGCATTCCCCTACACTGTGGAAATGAGCCTTCACAGGAACAAGCGCTTCTCTTCCTATTGATGCCAGACAACCCTAGTTCACACTTGGAGCTTTATATAAAACTATAGTAATAACTTAGTCAATTTTGTGTAACATGTAATAGTTTGTATGAATGAATGTTTTGTTAGAAGATATATAGTTATAATTAATTTCATTGACAAAATGAATCATATGCTGAGTGACTGATAGCACTCATTTTGTTAAAATAAAAACATTACAGAAAAATACTAAAATAATGAACATAGTTTTATATATTTTCTGTTTATATAATCTTCCAAGAGGAGAAGTTATAATTTTAAATCCTACCAGTTTAGTTGGGTAACTTAAATAATTGAGTTCTAGATCTTAAGGCTATTTTTAGAAAATCTTCTAATGGTTACAAAGAAACAATTACAAATATGATGTCAAAAACCACAAATGAAAAAATGTCACATCACACATCAGCAGTCTTAGGTGTTATTTACTTCCACATTAGAAGTAAATAGATTTAGAAATTTTGTTTGACTTCATTTTCTAATGTTCATTGCTTTTATCATCTATTAGTCATCTTTAAATTTTATAAACACTTGGAAAAATGTGGGCAAATGTGACATTATGAAATGGTTTATACTATAGAAAACATTTTGAAAACCAGTAATGGAAAAGAAGCCTGGTGGATTTTGCTTTGTGTCATTTCATAGTCAATACATAAAAGTTTGAACTGTCACTGCTTTTGGTCATATGGAAAATTTGATATACAAAGATTCTCCAAAATATTGTACTTTACCAAATGCTACTGGAAGTAGGCACTTAGGTCTGAAACTGCAGCCTCAGAAGCAAATACATCCCCTTTCACTCACTCCTGCTAAAGATACTTCTCTGATCCATTTATACAGAATGATACAATTCATAGTGTGTGCAACAGACTCACTGTGTGAAACAGTTGAGTAGGGAAACTCATAATAACTCTCACCATTTCATCATAGTAAAAGTGAGACTCTTTCCTACATCCCAGGCATTTCCTTAAAAATGTTTCCATGTATTCCTGATTCTGCAGTCTCTTCCTGAATCATCCTCTCTTCCTTTGGTCTACACAACAGCTTCATTTTGAGGTTGAAATAAGGCACAGAAGATATGGGAATATCTTGAATATCCACAGTGTAGTATCATCTGGAAATAGATTCCCATGGAAGCATGTGATACAGCTGCTGATGTAGGACCCAGAGGAGACTTCACAGGGAACTCCTATTGGGAGGACAATAACCAACCATTTGCTCAGATGGAAACCATCAGATGTTGGTAGACTTTCACTCCTCCAATGCCATGTGTTGGTCTTTCTCATGTCACTGGGAAGTTCACATTCCATAAGCATCAGAAGTCTGGATGCAGTATAAAGGAACTAAGATTCAACAGTTAAAGTACAACCCTCCTCTAACACCACATGGTTCCTTTCCTGGAAGAACCTCTCAAAAACTTTTCTCCCACTATTCATTGAGTGTTGCATGTCCTCTTTCTGAAGTGTGCATATTGCCTTGGAATAGCAATTTAATCCTGCAGAATAAAACCATTTAAAAAAATACAACTATTGTATTCCAAAGCTATTCAACTTTCTCATTAATTAGTGATTAGTGTTCTTGAATCACATGCTTTTATGCACAAGTTAAATAGATCTTTGTATTAGCTTTATTTCAGAACATTAGCTTGAATATATTTTTTTAAATTCTATTTGCTTTCTAAAGAATGCAGACAATATGCTAGGAAATTAATGTTTTGTCTTATTTTAAAACTCCATGGGGCTCAGTAGGAAAACAGAAAAATAATGGTTGTCAGAATCACCGTGCATATTCAGGTTTCTTTCTGAACAAATGAAGTAATGTTGCTATTGTTCATGCTCATGGAATCGTGAGGTGTTTACTTGATGTCTTTGTGATGACTAGTTGTACAATAAGGGAGAGAGCAAACAGAAGGGACAGATGGCAATCCTTCTTATTTAAAAGGCAGCATTATCTGAGAATTGCCACTCCTGTAGTTAGAACACTACTATACACCACTGTCTTCCTCCAACTACAGCATCTGTTTCAAAGCAGCCATTCTTTCTCTTCAAGATAGAAGTTGGGGAGCCTAGCATTGCTCTGGTGCGGACAGGGTGTCAGGAATCCTGCTCTTGGGACATGCCCCAGTATGAGCCTCTATGCCTGTAAATGGCTGCTGTGGGCTTAAGGCTTGTTTGTATAATAATGTACATATTTTGCATTCCTTTAACAAATCTCCTCTTTGTTAACATTAATGACTCCATGATAATCAGACAGCACGATTCTAGGAGCTGAAAGTGTGGCTAATGTTTCAGCAAAATGGTGAACACTGGAAACTTCAGGAAAGCCCTTAAAACTATGTCAAAGAGCTCTAAATGCATGAGTTCAAAGTATACATAATTTCACAACTACGCAAAGTATAAGGATGCAATATGATGTATGAGGGGTTTCTTAATCTAAAGGAACAAAGGCTGCTACACTATGAACCAGCTAGTCAGAAACACTCAAAGGCAGGCATGTTCCTGAGTTCAAGGTCAATCTAGGACAGAGCAAGGTGAGGCCCAGGTATGTCAAAAATAATAATTTCAGAGCAGGCTCCCAACTAGCTTATCTTCTATGCTAAATGGAAGCAGGCAGATCTCTGAATTCTTTTTCTATGTTAAGAGAAACTCTGTGCTTGATGTTTCCTAAGAATCAAAAGTCTGGGGTCACAGGATATTTATTCATATGATAATTAAAAGGAAACCTTGAGTAAATGACTGGATTGGTATCAAAGCTTGGACCAGGGTTCTGCAGGAGAAGAGCTATCTAGAGAATTTTTTAGGATAAAAAGCAACGACTGTTTGAAGAACACACACACACACACACACACACACACACACACACACACAACATGGGAAAAGAGATCTTTTAGAATAATAAGCAAGCAGAATATAGAGAAATCTCCAGAGAGAAAGCAGTTCATAGAGAAAAGCAGACTGGAAAACTGTATCAAGCAGAACACAGGTTGTCAGTTTGGATCCATGATTTGACTTTGAGCCATTCTTTTCATTGTTCCAAGATTCCCCTTTTCTCAGAAACCCTCACCAAACTGAGGCTGGTCCTTGGCAAGAAGTGCAGGCCTCTGAGAAGCTCTACCCAGAGAGACACGTTGCAGTGAATGTACTTTCACATCAAGAATTTCAGCTCCATATCCTAAATGCTTTGGAAGAAACTTTAGCATTGAAAGTGGCAATTGTTACTATCTGTGGATTTAGCCAACAAAATGTAAAGCATTTGAGATGCACTTGTCTTACAGAAAGAACCACTAAGAAAGTCAACTAACAGAAAACCCAGTCACAGTTGGCATGGCTGAGCCACACTTTGTTGTTCCACACTATATCCCACTCATCCTGGCTAAGGCAACTGACTTCACAGAGATTTTCAGTTTCGATTTTAACCTTTATGTCCTGTACACAATGAGAACTGCTGACTACTGGGAGGAGAATTGCCTTCTGTGAGAGTTCAATAAAGTCCATTCTCTTCTGGCAAATGACATACTGAGAACATCACAACCATTTTCAAATACGTTCACCATCAGAAGGTGACCTAAGATCAAATGCAATAAATTGGCCCAGAGCAGTCGTGCAATGGGTTGCTAATTACAGAAATGTTCCTTTGAGTCCAACTTGATTTTTGGCAAACTCAAAGTACCAATGCTATAGAATGTTCCTATCTGATTTCAACTCAGAATAGCTTACATATTTTGTAATAAAGTATCTATAGAAATGAACAATTTCATAGATAGGAAAGCTAATGGTTTTTACATTACAAAACTAGCAACAAGTTTTGGGTGGAGACTACAGAGCTTGGATATTTGAATGAGAGCTGCTTTAAAAAGCAAAGGAACCCCAAACTCTGCCTAATGTTTGCCTGTGAATCTCTACATCTGTTTTCCTGAGTTGATGGGTGACAAATCTTTGATGACATTTGGTCCAGAGACCAATCTATGAGTATAGCCGTGTTCATTAGAAATTATTTCTTTGACTTTTTTTTTATTTTTTCTTTTCTCTTTCTTTCTTTCTTTCTTTCTTTCTTTCTTTCTTTCTTTCTTTCTTTCTTTTGCCATTAGAGTTTGGCTTGTTGGTAGAGGGTGGGGAGTGGGTTTGGGGAGCTATCTACCCTTTGGCTTCAGGCAATACCAGGGGTAGGATCCCTCTCATGGCATGGATCTTAAGCTGCACTAGTCATTGGTTGGCCATTCCTCCAATGTCTGTGCCACCTTTACTCCAGCACATAGTGCAGGCTGGACAGACATACTGTAGGGAAAGGAAGAATTATAGAATCTAGAAGTGTCAAGAAAACCAAGACAAAATACACAGAATCTACTAACCTGGGCTCATAGAGGCTCACAAAACTGACCTGGAAACCAGGAAGCCTACACAGGAGTGACCTAGGCCCTCTGCACACGTTACAGTAGTGTAGTTTGGTCTTCTTCCGGAACTCCTAAGAGTGGGAGCAAGAACTGCCTCTGACTTTGTTGCCTGCTTTTGGAACCCTTTGCCTTACTGGGTTGTCTCATCTAACCACAATGGGAGAGGAGGTGCTTAGCCTTTACTGCAACTTGATATGCCATGCTGGTTGATATCTAGGGAAAACCTGCCCTTTTCTGAAGAGAAACAGAAGAGGAGGAGTAGAGGGGGAGATGGGACTGCGGGAAGAAGAGATGGAGGGGAAACTGTGGTTGGGTTATAAACAAAAATAAACTTAAAAAGAATAAAGAACGATGCTTATATATAGAAACAAGCAAATGGACTATGGGAGCTCAAGAGATTCTTACTGTTTTTCATGCCACTGTAGGTTGGGTTTCCCTTGTTTCAACATTTACTGTTTAATGAGTGTGTTGCCTGGAATCAACTGATGTATAAACTTTAGAAATGTCCTGTCTTCAGAAGAATGTACAAGTAATTATTAAAGCAGGTGAGGGCAAATGAAAGGAGCAAAGAAAACCTTTATTAATCTGTGGGCACTTAATTAACATAGTATTTAAGAACTCATTACTTAGAAAGGTCCTATTAATAAAGGAAGGGAATGTGGATCTCTTTCAAAATGGAGACTATTGTACACTGAAATGACAAGCACACCACTGGAAGAAATAAAACTCACGTTTGATTTCAGTCTGTTTAAGACACTTGGGTTTTATGTTCAAGGAAAGACAAAATTTATTACTTTGTGGAGCTAAATGGAATGGTTTCTGCATGAAAAGTTAGATTATGCAGGCCTAAAGAAACAGGTCCTATAAACAGAAACAGGAATCCATTATCTTATTTTTAGGAACTTGTAAGCTTCTTTCATCCTTTCTTCTTGAATCCTGTACAGTTGTGTTCCACTCCTCTACCTTGGGTGAGTTATACAATCCAGTACTGTCAATTCATATGGATTTGAAACAATCCCCACACTGTGGGCTATTTTCTTTCATGGAGGTTGAGGGAAAGGGGTTGCTGCCAGTAGAGAACTCAAAACATTCAGAAGAAATTTAGTTCAGGGCACTGAAACAGGCCACCCTTGTGTTGTGATTGTGAAAGAAGACCGAGACTGGATTCCCAGTAGCAGTCAAAACCACTTCTCAGTCAGTACATTTGAAATCCACACTAAAAACAGATTCTCAGTATTGGGTTGAAATTCTCATCTGTGGCTAGTGATGGAGCACAGAGCCCAGTTGTTCTCAACTAGGTTCTTCCCTGCATTAGTAATGCCTTGTAACCTTTTTCTCTATTAATAAATTTATTTATTCATCTTACATCCTGATCGACGCTCCCCCTCCTCCCAGTGCCCCCTCAAAAATCGCCTCACCCCTTCATCCCTTCTCGTCTGAAAAGTGGGAAGTGCAACCTAGGTACTAAGCCACCTTGACATCTCAAGTCACTGGTGGACTAGGCACATCCTCTCCCACTGTGGCCAAACTGAAGCCTGTTGGAAACACAGCCAAAGAAAATCGCCTGTCACCAAACCCATTCAGTACCTCAGCCAGTCCACCGGAGGTGTTTGGGGACTAGTAGCCAAAACTTAGCACCTTTTGCTTTCTCTGTCTCTCTGAGCATTAGATTCTGCTTCCCCAAGTCCAGAGTTCCCTATCTACTAGAAGGGGTCTAATGTGAACACGCACTCTGGGGGAAGTTCTCTTCTCTCCCTACTTCCTCTTCATGTTGTCTTACTTCTGCTTGTTCACTGTTCCTGGCTGCAGGGGTCCAGGGGCTGTGAGAGGAGAGGGGTTTCTTCCTTTTTCTTCAAAGGTGAAGCTCTAGGTCCCTGAAGCAGGCGATCCTGAGACTTTTCCCAGCGGATTCCGGGAACTGTAAGACCGTCTCTGCTCTCTCCAAGGGTTCTGAATCTTAATCACTCAACAAGAATCTTACTTAAATGGGAGGTGTCTCTCACCTGACCGGAAGAGTCCCCTGCTTGGAACCTCAGGTTCCTGGACTTACCTGGCGCTGAGGTCAAATGTGGGCAGTCCAGACAGCTGGCAGTATGCTGTTGTGAATTTCAAGTCGCTGTCCACTTGGATATTCTTTCACTCCACACTGCTCTTTTGCTTAGTCTGGTCAGTTTCAGATGCTGCTCAGTGTCCTGCTCGCATCCCAGGAAGCCAGGAACCCTCTCCAGATGCCGGTTCAACCGCCCTCCATACTCAGACCCCTCTCCACATACACACTTGATAGAAGATTGATGAAGGCAAGGACCAGAGTCCATATATTTTTAGGAGTGCTGTCACTCAGGAGGCCCGCCGGGATAGTCTAGCTCTCTGTACTGGACAAGTGTGGCCGCAAGAGAAGGTAAGAACTTTCTAAGTTGCTGCCCAGTAGCCTGCTGCACTTGGTCCCTCCTGTGCTTTCGGAGCAGATATCCTTTTCCTGCTCCTACCAAAGACAGAAGGGGAGAGCGGTGGCAGGGACCAGCCTGGTTCTCCTTGAGCTGGCATGCTCCGCAGAGTGAGAGACAATTCGCTGGTGAGGACTCCAGACACTTTAGGATCCAGAGTAGGCACCTCTCACCAGCTTGCTTTTGCAGAGACACTGCTTTGAGAGTAAGCTTAAAATGCTGCTCTGATAAGATGCGTAAGGTGAGGGCTTGCTTGCCAGCTATGGATGGAGCAGAGCAACAGTCACTGCTAGGTAAGAAGCTGGCCCTTACCCAAATGAGGTTAGGAGGTCTCTATCATGGAAAAGGTCTGGGACCATCACAGTGGCTCTCTACTCTGGTGTGTCCAGGTTTTCCTCTCTTCTGTTCTCTTGACAGCAACTGGCTGCTGGGGTTCATACACTTTCAAGTTTCATTTTCTTATTGGGAAAATTCTTACCAAGGCCACAGAAACATTTGTCATTAAATCAATGGTAGAGACAGGAGACAGAGGACCCTATATGCCACTGTGTTTTGTGTAGCTTGTAAATGTTGTATACCACGCATTCAATGTTCACAAGCTTTATTTAGGAATTTTAAACAGAAAAAGGAAATAGCATAACTTTAATGAAATCTACCAGTTTGCAAAATCTTTTCTAGAAGAAAGGCTGACTTTACCTACAGAGATTTAAATTTTCAATTCACATTCAGTTTTGTGTGTGTGTGTGTGTGTGTGTGTGTGTGTGTGTGTGTGTGTGTTTATAAGAAAGTATACATGATATTCCTCTCAAGATTCAATGTGCTAAATAGTCATTAGTTTCCTGACATACATGTGAGGGAAAGGAGGACCCCCAACATCTGTACTGGTGTTTTCTTTCCTAAACAAAGAACAAGCTCTCCTAAACCCTAAGATAACCTCACCCCTGCGATGAGCATTACACTGAAATTGGGTAAAGAATGAGGCGCACAGAAGACCCATAGGATGAAGCTTAGCAGGTACCAACCCAACAGTTCAGTTCATGGTCCCTGTTCTACAGAGGCAACTAAATTATAAGTAAAGTTTTAAAAGCAAATCTGCAAGGAACTCTGAACGGAAGATATATATGCAGATAAAATAATGCAATTGTTACCCAATTCTAAAAAGAATGAGGATGCAATTCGTTAGCCTTCTAACTACTGTTTGTTCCAGTTTTCTTACTGATGAGGCTAAATTTAAAGGTACACCTACTGAAGAATTTTCTGTAAGATATTCAAATCCTTAAAATCGGAGAATTAATGTTTTCATTGAATGCAAACCACATTTTCATTAGTATTATGTACAATAGTTTTAGCTCTAATGAGACACAAAATTCTCTGAATTGTCTCTTAAGAAAACAAAACAAGACAAAATCCAACAGCATTATGATAACATAGAGTTCAGATTTTGAACAGAAGAATGGAGACATGGAGTCTTGATTCTTCTGCTATATGACCCAGCCATTCCTGAAATTTGCAGCAATTTGAGGCTGTCTCAGCCTTTTGAGTGATGGTTTGCTTATTTTAAAGGTGATAAGTTGTATATTAAAAAGGGCATGCCATTTTGTAATAATAACAAAAATATGTATAGCAAAAATAACACTCATTGGAAGGTTGCATTTCTGCTCATACATCAAGTTTTCCTTAAATATTTTAATGTCTTTACCACAGGAACCCAGTATGGTCATCTCTACTGTTTTTCTTTTCTACAATCATCTGATTCAGAGTGATCAAGTGCTGGACATAAGTCATGAGGTAATTTCTACAAAGGAGCAGCTATTCAATTTTTGTTGTTGTTCTCATGCCTTGATTTATACTTTCATGAGAAAACATAACTTGTGATACATCAGTAAAAGTCTCCAACATACGTTTTATTACTTTCCCACTAAACATGCAACATGAAACAATATTGGTTAAACTTCAGATTATCTCCTAAGGAAGAGAAGACTCAGAGTAATGCTTAAACTGTGTCTCCAAGCTAATTTTTCTCTGTCTATTAGACATCTATAAAGGCTCTGGAAAAGGTGTGAGAGCATCAGGGATGATTGACACAAGGTGACAGTGAGTGAGATTTGGAAACTTTTGCAAACTTAGAGCTCTAAGGCTTTATATTCAAATACAGACACTTCTTAGCAGATGTCCTCCCCTGACCCCTGCAATGGGAAATCTTAGGAGTGTGAGACACTTTTTCCCCTGTCAGTATGTCCACAATTCAGAAAACAAAATTCAGCTCTGAAGTTGATTCAGAGAGAAATAGCCAGTGTGATTTCTGAAGGTGCAGTGTGGAGATTAGCTTCACACAGACCAATTTCATTTAGGAAAAGCCTTTACAGCATCTCTACCCAAGCTCCATGAAGAGTAGTAAGAAATTCCATGCAGCTACAATGATGTTTTACAAAGTATTGAAATTGGGAGACAATGAAACTACTGTTTGAATAACTTTATTAATATGATATCATTGTAAAATTTATAATTCAGTGTTTTAAGTATATTTATCCCAGAACAAAAATCAGCTCCATTATCGAACTCTGCAGATTTTGTTACCAGCCACAAAATCAACCACAACCCATTAGAAGTTGTGCTCCACTGCTTTCCTTTATCTCTCTCCATGTTAAGATATTCACATATTAACGAGCTAATTTGTTATTTCCTGTTACTTATGTTTATATATATATATACATATATGAATATGTAATACATTACATACTTTACACATGTGACAATGCTCATATTTGTCCCTTTTCTGAGTATTGGGATGTTTTAAGCTCTGAAGAGTAGGCATGTCTAAGTTTGGTGTCATAGGCCTAATAGTAGCTAAAAAGACTCGGGGATAGAAATAATATGTTTGAGGCAAGATGGAACACTTAGCAGGACTTTGTTTCTGAACAAACTGCAAATGTTTAAGGGTGCAGCTGGCATTTGTGAGGTCTTGGGTTTCATGCCACAAACTACATTTTATATCTAATCCATTCCCTGTTAACTTTTACAGGTTTAGGAGTCTAGGCAAATTCATTTCATGCTAATTGGATATCAGTGGTCGAATCTTCATTTGTTGAAGGGATTATTCTTTTTCTAGTTTCTTTGATGTGTCATTTACTTTCTCACACAATAATAATTTCATTTACCCTCAAATTTGAAATGTATGTTACATTGCCATATTATAAACTACAACAGCTCAGAGGATTTCAGTTTTAATTTTCTTGTTTAAAATTTTATGGTTTTATTCCTGAATTAGACTTGGTACTCTTTACAGCTTTAATTTTGAACCATATCTTCAGTTTTGAAACTTTATCTTCAGTTTGGAATTCTTCACTGACCTTGTAAATGTATTTCCTTTGCATATCGTGAGTCAATTAAAAGCATATTAAAACACTTGGTGGCCCATTTTCTGTCCCTGAATATTTTCCAATATTTCCATAACTCAGCCTTCCAAGATGTATAAACCTGAGAGTCAAGCCTTCCTTCTGTCTCTGTCTCTTGTGGAAGCAATTGCCCAGTTATGCAGCTTTTTATACATATGTAATCATGCCAGGTACTGTAATCAGGAAGCCTCTGTCCCTGGGTTCCTCATCTCTTCATTCACAAAAAAAGCCTTTGACCTTCGAGAGAATTCACTCATATCTGTCACTCTGGTCAAATTTCACTCAGTTGAAGACATCTGAATAATCATGAACCTTCTTGGAGACTACTGTCAATACCGTGTTCCATATGTAGGTAGTTTTTCCTCTTTGTTTTTGATTCCATGTTATTTCATCTTAAGGAATGTTTTCCCCTAATGCATCTGAAGAATGCCTGATGGTAGTCTGTTTCCATTTCTCTTTCTCTCTCTTTCTCTTGCCCTCTCCAAGCAGTAATGATCATGTACTTTCAAGGCCAGAGTTTCTCTCTAGTCTGCCCCTGACCCTTCTAAGACCGAGATGTAGTATTTAGCCCTGATAGTGCATTTACATTTTCAGCTCATCATCACACTGGAACATGTAAAGAAAAGACATGGAAATTTTATTACTTGTGTTAAGAAAGATGGTGGTATTATATAAATTTATAATTATATAAATTTAAAATACATGTAAGTTTCTGAGAGCCTATTATTAATAATCTACAAATAGATACATAAATCTGGGAAAGGAGAGCTAAAAGAAGTTAATTGCATGTTTTTACTGAAAACGTGTTTTCTGTTTTTGCCTTACTGTTTTATCATTTCTAACTAAAAATATTTACAAGAAATTTTATCTAATGAGACTAATTATGCACTTAGAGAAAAATCTGAAATTCAAGAATTCAAAGGAAGAATGGTCTAAACAAATTTCTATTATCAGTGTACAATATTGTAAATTTTCAAATAAAACATGCATATATATGCACATACACATGTATGCATAGATACATATACCAACATATATATATATACATACATATATATATATATACACACACACAAACACACGTATGTATCTGTGTGTGTGTGTGTGTGTGTGTGCCAAGTCCATTGCTTTCAAATTAGTCTCTGTATGGCTTTACTTTGTTAATTTTACCCTCCTCAATCTTTCTAGTTCACATGAATGATGCAGAAGCTCTTGAGTGACACTTTTGTGAAAGGAGACTCCTTTTGACCCATGAACAAATCTCTAGGTCCTTGCTTTGTTAGGAGCACTGTTGATGAATTATTCTATAATGAAGCTCACGCTCTTGAAAATACCAATAGGCAACCAAAATTAATATTTTTAACTAATATTTTTTGGGGTGGCAGCTGTAAATAATGTCTCAATATATAGAACAGGCTAGAATCCAACTCCTGGCAATCCTTTTCTCAGCACCCCAAGTGCTATAAAATTAGAATTGTGGGCCACATACTGGCTCCTAATTCTTATCAGTATGTATACAATAGTCGAAAACCTTTGTTCAAATGCAAAACTTGGGAAGTAAATTTAAATTTGTTTTGGGCAAATAGTCTCATGGAGTGTCCTTCAGAACTCATCACTCCCAATGAGGACTTTATTTTGGAAACCTTCTGATAAACATAAAAAATGGCTTGCTATACGAATAACTTTAGGCTACATGATTTTTTAGTCTTTCTTTTTTTTTTCTTTTCTTTTTTTAGGAGCTGGGGACCGAACCCAGGGCCTTGCGCTTGCTAGGCAAGCGCTCTACCACTGAGCTAAATCCCCAACCTTAGTCTTTCTTTAGTTACTTTCAAGTACTGTCATATTTTTTAAACATTTTGATTAAGAAATCTGTTTTCTTCAAATTTCCAATAATTAAATTATGCTTATATTTATAAAACAGTAATAACTTTTATTTATAAGTATGTTTTCTTTCTCATGTGTGTATTTTTCTGTATTAGGGAGTGTTTAGCATGGAAATTAGAATTTTATATTTCTATTTACTTCCCTTTCTCTGAGAAATCAAAAACAAAACAAGGAAGACAACAACAGTAACACCCAAAAAAACCTTTTCAGGCTTAACTCTGCCTTGTTAACTATATCTGACACTTGACATTTTATCTGTAGAAGACAACTTCTTATCCAGGTTCATAATTAATTTGAGTGAAAATTAATGAGATTCATGCTTCTAGACATGAAGGAATAATTAATACAAGATTTTTATATCTGTACAAAAATAGAAAAAATAAGAAAAAAGAGCTGTGAGAATTAATGATTTCCAGGAAAGTGGAATATGAGGTCACAGAAGAACCACGTTCTTCCTGTGTCAGTTGGGGCCTTACAAACAACAACCATATCATAGAAAGAAGCAGATGTACAGGAGTCTCTTACCAAGGAGCTGAAAATCAGAGCATATTCTGAGGAATGTTCACATTGGTAAAGATGTCTACAGAAAATAAGCTTTGAAAAAAAAATACTCAAGGGTCTCTGTGGTGTTCATTGTAGGTTTCTGCCCAAAGGCCATGCTGTGTGAGCAGAGTTCTGGGCTCTGAGGGGTTAGGTCTGCTAACCTGCAGCTGCAGCAAGGCTGAAAGAGGGATAGATAAGCAGAATTTTCAGAATACCAGGAACTAACTGAAATTTTCTCCCAGCCATAGAGATACCCAAGAAGAGATGTGAACAACTTAAGTGTTGAGTTAAAACACAAGAAGGACTGTTTTAGAACAAAACCACTCCATAATGTAAAGCAATTTTCAGGCAGCTAAGAAAAGAAAACTGATAGAAGCATCATTATAAAAACAGGTTAAAAGGAGCAAAAAGAGATATGACTTACAGTATCACAAAAAGACTTACCTAAAGAAAATAACATTCACTGAAGAATGTTGTAAGGATGCAGAACTTCTATGCTGTGTCCAGTCAGTGGTAAGCATGCAGTATAACTGTACGTGACACTGAGCAGACAGGATATATTCACAAAGAGACAATAGCAGTGAAGAAATTCCAAAGCACAAGACTCTCAGCAGTGCAAAAATAGAGCAGGTAAGGCTATTGCAACAAATACATGTAGAACTTTAGAATCATAATCAATATTATGAGAAAATTGTAACTTAATAATGGAGCATCCTCTCAGAGTCAAAGGGAATGAGGTAAGAACTTTTGGAGGGGGACCAGAGGTGACAAATATTTGGACTGTAAATAAATAAAACAATTAACAATTTTATTTTATTTGTTTTTTTTTTTTGTTGTTCTTTTGTGTTCTTTTTTTCGGAGTTGGGGACCGAACCCAGGGCCTTGCGCTTGCTAGGCAAGTGCTCTACCACTGAGCTAAATCCCCAACCCCTTTATTTTAATAAATAAAAATTCAAAATAGAAAAGATAATTTGTTGTGATTAATAAAAATGATGAAGCTTGAATAATGAGGCAGTTTGTGGAAATACACATTAAAATGATTACTCAGATGGAAGTAGAAATTTAGCAACTGTTTAACTGATAAAAAATATCAAGTTGTTTAATAAAACATTTTTTGGAATTAGAGAGGATTAAGATATGGTATTGCAGCACAGAAATTATATGAGAACATTTGAACATAACAGCAGTATATTAAAAAAATCATAACCTTGCAGCTTGGACAAGTTGGACAAATTTTATCAAATTTGTGTAAAGTTATTTTGAATAGAACCATTGTTAGAAATTTCATAGTCAAAATTCAGAAAGTTGAAAATTAAATAGTAACAACAGACCTCCAGGTGAAGAGCTCCTCCCAATTCAAAAAAGGTGTACTGACAATGGCAAAAAATGTTTGGGAGTGAAAGACAGTATATGTGAAATGTTAAAAGGCTGTTAGTTACAAAATTTATGATGAACAAAAATATCTTTTTTCTCTTTTTCATTGGATATTTTCTTTATTTACATTTCTTTTTTAATTTTTGTTAAAGTTTCCTCCTTTATAGTAACTTTCATATATTAATAAAGACATTATAGTAAAATATTTAATAAATTTTAAAATGTCCCATAGCTTTATAGATTAAATATTTTTTCCTTTTTTTTATTAACTTGAGTATTTCTTGTTTACATTTCTTTTTTTTTCTTTTTCTTTTTTGTTAACTTGAGTATTTCTTATTTACATTTCGATTGTTATTCCTTTTCCCAGTTGTTTCCAGGCCAACATCCCCCTAACCCCTCCCCCTTCTCCTCTATATGAGTGTTCTCCTCCCCATCCTCCCCCCATTACCGCCCTCCCCCCAACAATCACGTTCACTGGGGTTGAGTCTTAGCAGGACCCAGGGCTTCCCCTTCCACTGGTGCTCTTACTCGGATATTCATTGCTACCTATGAGGTCAGAGTCCAGGGTCATTCCATGTATAGTCTTTAGGTAGTGGCTTAGTCCCTGGAAGCTCTGGTTGGTTGGCATTGTTTTTCATATGGGGTTTCGAGCCCCTTCAAGCTCTTCCAGTTCTTTCTCTGATTCCTTCAACGGGGGTCCTGTTCTCAGTTCAGTGGTTTGCTGCTGGCATTCGCCTCTGTATTTGCTGTATTCTGGCTGTGTCTACTTGAGGCGATCTACATCCGCTCCTGTCTGTCTGCACTTCTTTGCTTCATCCATCTTGTCTAATTGGGTGGCTGTATATGTATGGGCCACATGTGGGGCAGGCTCTGAATGAGTGTTCCTTCAGTCTCTGTTTTAATCTTTGCCTCTCTCTTCCCTGCCAAGGGTATTCTTTTTCCTCATTTAAAGAAGGAGTGAAGTATTCACATTTTGATCATCCGTCTTGAGTTTCGTTTGTTCTAGGGATCTAGGGTAATTCAAGCATTTGGGCTAATAGCCACTTATCAATGAGTGCATACCATGTATGTCTTTCTGTGATTGGGTTAGCTCACTCAGGATGATATTTTCCAGTTCCGACCATTTGCCTACGAATTTCATAAAGTCGTTGTTTTTGATAGTTGAGTAATATTCCATTGTGTAGATGTACCACATTTTCTGTATCCATTCCTCTGTTGAAGGGCATCTGGGTTCTTTCCAGCTTCTGGCTATTATAAATAAGGCTGCTATGAACATAGTGGAGCACGTGTCTTTTTTTATATGTTGGGGCATCTTTTGGGTATATGCCCAAGAGAGGTATAGCTGGATCCTCAGGCAGTTCAATGTCCAATTTTCTGAGGAACCTCCAGACTGATTTTCAGAATGGTTGTACCAGTCTGCAATCCCACCAACAATGGAGGAGTGTTCCTCTTTCTCCACATCCTCGCCAGCATCTGCTGTCATCTGAGTTTTGATCTTAGCCATTCTCACTGGTGTGAGGTGAAATCTCAGGGTTGTTTTGATTTGCATTTCCTTATGACTAAAGATGTTGAACATTTCTTTTAGGTGTTTCTCAGCCATTCGGCATTCCTCAGCTGTGAATTCTTTTGTTTAGCTCTGAACCCCATTTTTTTAATAGGGTTATTTGTTTCCCTGCGGTCTAACTTCTTGAGTTCTTTGTATATTTTGGATATAAGGCCTCTATCTGTTGTAGGATTGGTAAAGATCTTTTCCCAATCTGTTGGTTGCCGTTTTGTCCTAACCACAGTGTCCTTTGCCTTACAGAAGCTTTGCAGTTTTATGAGATCCCATTTGTCGATTCTTGATCTTAGAGCATAAGTCATTGGTGTTTTGTTCAGGAAATTTTTTCCAGTGCCCATGTGTTCCAGATGCTTCCCCACTTTTTCTTCTATTAGTTTGAGTGTGTCTGGTTTGATGTGGAGGTCCTTGATTCACTTGGACTTAAGCTTTGTACAGGGTGATAAGCATGGATCGATCTGCATTCTTCTACATATTGACCTCCAGTTGGACCAGCACCATTTGCTGAAAATGCTATCTTTTTTCCATTGGATAGTTTTGGCTCCTTTGTCAAAAATCAAGTGACCATAGGTGTGTGGGTTAATTTCTGGGTCTTCAATTCTATTCCATTGGTTTATCTGTCTGTCTCTGTGTACCCTTTCCAGGTTTCCCCTCCAGAAATCCCCTATTCCATCCCTCTCCCCCTGGGTCTTTGAGGGTGCTCCCACACCCACCCACACACTCCTAGCTTCCTGCTCTGTCATTGCCTACGCTGGGGCATCAAGACTTCACAGGACCAAGGGTCTCTCCTCTGAATGATACCCAACAAGCCTATCCTCTGCTGCATGTGCGGCTGGAGCCATGCTTCCCTCCATGTATAATCTTTGCTTGGTGGTTTAGTTCCTGGGAGTTCTGGGGAATCTGGTTGGGTAATATTGTTGTTGTTCCTGTGGAGTTGCGAAACCCTTCAGCTCCTTTAGTCCTTTCTTTAACTCCTACATTGGGGATCACTATGCTCAGGCCAATGTTTAGCTGCAATCATCCACTTCTGTACTTGTCAGGCTCTGGCAGAGCCTCTCAGGAGACACATATATCAGGCTCCTATCAACAAGCATTACTTGGCATTCGAAATAGTGTCTGTTTTTGATCTATATGTGGGATGGATCCCCTGGTGGGGCAATCTCCAGATAGACTTTCCTTCAGACTTTGTTCCACACTTTGTCTCCATATTTCCTTTAGATAGGAGCAATTCTGGGTTAAAAGTTTGGAGATGAGTGGGTGGCACCATCCCCATACCAGGGGGATAAGAGTAAACTAAACTCTAGATATAGTCTTTATAGGTTCTTCCTCCCCTTTGTTGGGCATTTCAGCTAATTTCTTCCCCATTGGGTCCTGGGGGACTCTTGCTTTCCTGGCATCTGGGAATTTCTGGTAGCTACCTCCAGTTTCCCATCCCCCATTGCTATACACCTCCGTTCAAATTCCTGACCCTCTCCTCCATTTATCCCATACTGATCCTACCCGCCTTTTTCTCTTCCCTCTTCTATCTTCCTAGCAAGTCCCGTAGAAGGGACTTCTTCTACCTTCCCTGAATATTTTGTTCCCTTTTCTAGGAAGGACTCAGGAATCCACACTTTGATCTTCCTTCTTCTTGAGCTTCATATGCTCTCTGAATTGTATCTTAGGAATTCTGAGATTTTGGGCTAATATCCACTTGTCAGTGAGTACATATCATGTCTGCTCTTTTGTGACTGGGTTACCACACTCAGGATATTTTCTAGTCCCATCTATTTGCCTAAGAATGTTCTGAAGTTACTACTTTTAATAGCTGAGAAGTACTCCATTGTGTAAATGTACAACATTTTCTGTACACATACCTCTGTTGAAGGACATCTGGCTTCTGGCTATTATAAATAAGGCTGCTAGGAACATAGTAGAGCATGTGTCCTTGTTATATGTTGGAGCATCTCAGGGTATATGCCCAGGAGATATGTAGCTGGGTCCTCAGGTGGTACTATGTCCAATTTTTTTGAGAACTCAACACACATATTTCCAGAGTGGTTGTACCAGCTTGCTATCCCACCAACAATGGAGGAGTGTTCCTCTTTCTCTACATCCTCGCCAGCATCTGTTGTCATTTGAGTTTTTTATCTTAGCCATTCTGACTGGTGTGAGGTAGAATCTCATCGTTGTTTTGATTTGCATTTCCCTGATAATTAAGGATGTTGAACATTTCTTTAGGCTTCTAGCCCATTCAATATCTCTCAGTAGAGAATTTGTTGTTTAGCTCTGTACCCCATTTATAATAGGATTATTTGGTTCTCTGGAGTTTAACTTCTTGACTTCTTTCTATATTCTGGATATTATTAGTCTTTTATCAGATGTAGGATTGTTAAAGATCTTTTCCTAATCTGTTGGTTACTGTTTTGTCCTATTAACAGTGTCCTTTGTCTTACAGAAGCTTTGCAAGTCCTTCCAGCCTGATGTACAGTTACATCTGAAGCTCCAGAGGGAAGAATCTGACGGAGGAACTCACTGGTTCAAGACTCTGCCCAGTCCTCTCCAAGATGGTACTGAAAGGAGGCAGACCACAGAAGACTATGGAAAGCTCAACCCCAAATGGAACTCCCCCTGACCTGCTATAGATCAGAATACTTCAAGGAAAAATGAATAAAAAGCCAGAAGCAGAACATGAATTAAAGAAACAGTGTTTTTTGGACACAGCATAGTAGATACAGAAATGAATAAATGGGGGTACTAGCATGGAACTCGGGAGGTAAGCACAGCATCCAGGCACTAAGTTTTAACATTTTCTACATTTTATTGAAGGGCTTTTAACTTTTGATTTATGCAAGGAGAAAGAAAGCTTTTTAAAAGAAAATAATGCATTCCAACTTCACAGCAGGCCCCCTTTTGAAAAGTAGTTGAAAAACACAAATTTGAGTCAATGGTGGGTGGTGAGTCAGAAAACTTAACGCTGGGTGTGGACCATGCCACCAGATGGAAGAACTATAGGGTAGAGCAGGCTCAGACCCTGAGAAATCTCAGAATTGAGAATGGTAGAACTGGAGCCAGCTCTCTGTCAAACTACCTGATCTGAAACACATAACCATGTTACCCCACTGAGAGGATCATATCCAATACTCACCCGTGGTAAAAAAAAAAAAAAAATACCACGGAGTTCTCATGCTAATGAGGTATCTAGAGAGTCTCTGATTTTTCAGCCAATGGGTATTCCTTCCCACAAAAGATATTTCATCCCTGATTCACCCTGAGTAAGGTGTATGCATTCACATACACAATTAAATTAAACAATTTGGATAAGAAAAGACAGCCTCTTCATCAAGGATCACCACATTGGTGACCAGAGGCCTTCCTTAAGAAGGCCTTCTGTGCTCTCAGCAATCACTCCAACCCTATCCCGGAACCCCATCCCTGCCTGTACCTCCTCAGCTCAGCCTTCCCCTTCCTGTTTGGTGGATAGACACCCTGTGGAAAGCACAGACTGTAGGCTCCTGTTCCCAACTCACAGCAGCACCCCAGCAGCAGCTGGGTACAGAGGAGACTGGGAACCACAGCAACCCACTCCTCCGGGAGATTTAGGCACCGCTCTTTCCAATACACAGCTAACAGAAGCCAAAGCCTGCACCTGGCTTTGTGCTCATGTCAACGGCAGCATAAATCAACAGTTGACTAAAATGGAGCCTTTGGTAAGCCTTTGCCATATTCCATCTGGGTGGCTCTCAGTTTGGGAAACACAGACTAAGAATGAACATTATGGATAGTGTCCTGTCTCCTGACAGTTTGTCATCGGTGCTCAGGTACTCCAGCTATGAGGTAAACAAGCAGCCCAGCCTGACAGAGGGTGGTCTATTTGTTAACCAAGAGATGCCCTTTGGCAAGAAGTCCTAAATTCTACACATTGTTTCAATATTTGCTCAGTGAATTCTTAAAGAGAATTCACTGAATCTCCTCGACGATAATTGGAGGCAGGGATTTTTTTTCCAGTGGGTACATATAAAATCTTAGCTCAGGAATCCAGAGGTTTGCCCAGAATTACACAGCTAACAGGAAACAGTATTTGCACCTGCATTTGTGCTCATTTCAACTACCAGTATAAGTCAACAGTTGACTAAAAGGGAGCTGATCTGAGATGGCTTATTTTTGAGTGTGGTTAATCTCATTTTCTCTTATTTTTTCTCATTATTACTTTTTCAAGAAGCAAATTAATTTGTTTCATTCAACCTGTCCACTTGATTGAAAAATTAGCATTATTTAAATATAATAAACAATTCACTATCTATGATCATTTCTGTATGTTTGTGTGTAGTTTTATGCTATCCAAGCATATCATGTCTCAAATACTGGAAGTATAATAGCAAGTTACAAACCACCTTTTATACTTTCCCAAATTTATGTTTCATTTTCAGTGAAAGATATCCAAATAGTATTTCCTGGTCTCTGAACATTTTCATGTTATAATGGTATAGACTTGTAGAACTCTTGAAGATTAGACACAGTAATGAAGAGGCAACGATGTAGGAACACTGCTGAGTAGCACTAGATGCCCATTATTCATTTTCACAGACATTTCCTTTTCTCACCTACCAGTCATTCCTTACCCTGCCCCACCCGAAAAACCTGGAAGTTTAACTTTTAGCATGGATGTTGCTTCTGGAGAGTCACAGGACTATATATGACGACCCTCCTTCACACAGACAAATTGTATCTCATCAAGCAGCAAAATGTTCTCATCACGTCATGCAGAACGCAAAGTCACCATTTCATATCCAAATACATGTAAGGTCAACAATGCTGAGCAAAAATTACCAAATACTTGTTGTTCAAAGGCACTTCATGAATCAGAAATGACTGAACTATTAGTCGATGCTTGATGTTTCACAACACTTGTAGATTCAACAATGTGGAGGAGAGCATAGTATATCTAGATTTCTAGTTGAGATCATGGTCATTCTTAGTCTACATCTGGTCTTTGTTTCTTGACTTTCTGTTCTGGCTGGGAGTATAAGAACACACTCAGTTTCCTCTTTATAGAAACACTACAACTTCACTAGTATGTGGCAAGAAGACAGGTCAAAAGCAAACATGTCCCTCAAGCCTGGCTGACCAGCCTGTGTACTATGTTGCTCACAATATAAACTTAACCACAGCCTACTATAAATTCTAAGAAACCATGAATAAAAGTCAACACCCAAAGCAATCCCAGATATCCCATTAGGCTGTTTGCCCTTCCAGACCATATGTAAACTTCCATTTTATCATTTTTATGGATTTTGTGCCATTCCAAAATGATGGGCATTAACACTGTCATATTTTCTTTCCAGAAGCTATAGAATGTGGTATATCTATATGTGGAGATAATGTGGATACTCACTTTCAGCCAATCTTAAAACGTATTTCTCATAGTTTCTATACTTCTCTCCACACTTTCTTGCTTTCTGTTTTGAAGCTATGGATGTAAACATTTATCTTGCATGTGAGCACTGTCTCATTGGAAATGTATGAGGCATATATTCCTCTATTGTAATTTCGTATCTCAGCTCCCAATTATGAAAAGCACCATAAAATCCAAGTAACATTTAAGTCTCTATTTAGTTTAAGTCTCCTTTCCTACTGTTTAATAATATTTCTCAAGCTCACATCCACTGTACTCTGCTTACATGCTTTCTAGTAAATAAGACTGCTTACTAAACAACTGTACAGATTTATGCTGGGATCTCAGCCATTCACTGGAAATATCAATCAGATTCAAATGGAGGATGTACCTCTTTCAAAGAAATGGATTACACAACTTTTTTGGTACAATTGCATAAAAGTATAATTGGATAATAAAACCTGCTCTCACAGCATACTGAAGTCCTCCAAGTATGTAGCAAATTAAACTGAGCACCACAACTATAGTAAATATAAAACTTAACCAGAAGGGTGTAGGTGATATCCAAGGTTATCCTTGACTCCAGTAAGCTGGTACAGAATGATGGGTATAAGCCTCCACTATTCTAATTGTGCCATCAGATGCCTGTCTGTTCTAATTGAGAACTATGTGGAAAAACATCATTTAGGCAGTGTAAAGAATGCAGGGATTGGTAAGAGAGCATCTTAACACAATGTTAGAAGCATGAAGCTGTTACTATTTTCTGCTTTTGCTAGTTTTAATGTGGGTTGAGTTCAACAAAAAGACAACAGTAAAGTTCCTTAATTAGTACACTCCTTTCTCCAGTCTCAGTTTCGATTTAGAGAATATTGTCCACTTTTAAGTACAGATATCAAAATATTTTCATCAAGGAAAGAACTTTCTTAAGGTCACAATGAAGCTTGATGGAGTTATCTAGAATTATAAGGATGAAAGTGAGTTTTAACTACTGGGAGAGCCCCCAAGTGAGACACGAGAACAGAGTTCAATGCAAACTAAAGAGTTTACTAACTAAATTTATTTCCTGGCACGTCATTAGCCTCTCGTGGTGTGTGACTAGAAGGTGTCTCTCAGTGGTTATAACAAGCAGTTTTTATACTTTTTAGGGGTACAGGTTACATTAGCAGGTTATAGCTAAAACTTACTGGATAAGCATATTGACCTTTGAATCTATTGTCTAGAAAGCATATGCATTCGAACTCTATCTGGGACCAGAGGGTCGGGTGACATTCTGCAGTTTTGCAAGAATGCCCCTGCTCCTCCTGAGAACTGTGGATGGAGAATGGAACTTGGCCTAAACTTGACCCAAGGTGGGAAGCTGATACTTGGCCTAATCTTGACCTGAGGTGGTGGGCATAAAGCTGTAGAAAGCCTTTAGGGTCCTTCACAGGAACTCCATAACCTACCTACTTACTACCAGGCCAAGCCTTTTAATAGCTCTTACACTTCAGTAAGAACTAGGGTTGTTCAGAACCAACAATTAGATTCTCTGTATGGTAGAGAAGAAAGATTTTAGTTTCTACATGTGATTCCCCTTCCTTTCTCTTCTCTTCTCAAAAGTGAAGGGATCCTGAGTGCCAGGCACCAAGAAAAAAGTTCAAAGCTTTTCCTGTTGCAACTCAATTTACTTATTTATGTGCAATGCTGAGAACGGAATGCAGGACTTCTCATACTTTAAGCAGGTGACTATTACTGGGATTAAAAATACTTTATAGCCTTCTTTACATTGATTGACAGTGTTCATACTTTTTGAGTGAGAGGTGTGATACAAGCAATTTCTTGTGAGGAAATAGATATGAAAATGAAATATCCCTGAAGGCTCAATTCTATACACCAGAAATCATTTAACACATTTCTGTCTCACTTAATTTAATTGAACCTGCTCATCTTGCAGATATGATATTTTAGAGGAATATCCTTAAATGTAAATTTATTAAATATATTAAAGTATAAAGAGTGTGTAATTATGATTTAGTTCCTATGATGACACTTGTATAATCTTGAGCAAATATATAACTGAAAGCAATGAGAGTTGACTTCTGACATTAGAGAGAGTGAATTAATGAAGAAAGAATGTGTCTGCAAGTAAACTATCAGATACAGTTATGCCTACTGACTTCCTAGCTGTAAAAGACCCTTAGGTGCTTTTCTCTGAATTCCTCTTCAAAGACTGCATTTTCTCCATCTCTGCTGAAAATATCAATTGCACATGTGTTATCCATGTTCCCTTCAAAGAGAATTGTCTGTGAGAAGAAAGCTGCTTTACCCAAGTTACTACCTGGTCCATGGCACAGCAACTGCTCAGAGATAGTTTCCTGGGACACAAATGCTGTGTTTTCTTCCTCAAAAAGGGAGGATTTTACAAGGACAACAGGCAAAAAGAGCGCACCTGCTGAGGTTTTAACTCCAGGTGTGCTGCACACATAGTGCCTCCCCTAGCTCCTTTCCAATCTGCCTTCTTTTCCTCATTCCTTTTGATTGTCCCTTCTGAGTTCTTCCATATATACATACACCCATGGTGTAGAAAAGAGCTGAGATTTATCAAATCTTTTGTCTCCTTTTTCTTATTGTTATTTGTGGTACTGAATATGTCAGCTGAACTGATGAGCTTCAACTCTCTGCTATGTACTTGAGACATAGATTGGATTATGAAGGCATGGAGAGATCCTCTATTTATAAAACATTTGTAAAGCTATTGGAATTTCTTAAATAAATGAATAAAATGCACGACTCTGCAGTTATTGTTTATAAGAAAGCAGTCTGACATAAGAGTCCAGCATAAATATTTCAACAATACAAGGTGAATCAAAATTTGTTAATGTTATAATTCCTATGTGATCAGAGAAAACAATTTCTACAAACTTCATAAGGTGGCTTAAGCACCCATGTAAGATTCAGGTATGTAAAGATGAACACAGTGATAATAAAGCACCTGTACTTTTGGATAAATTTGTGTCTTAATGCTGGTATATATCTGTTGTGTATACCATACTGCTTATGGTTGACTGTTTTCAAACTTTGACTCAAAATTATAGAAAGGCTTTATCTTGAATAAATTGTCTGCTTCCTCTCCTTACCTTTGGACTTCATCTGTGAAAGGTGAATTGTTAACTCTGAAGAGCCTTACGAAGATTAGACAGAGTGATTCAGTTAAGTCACATATAGAAGGAACTCAGTAGATGGGCATACTTAATTTGCTGCCTAATAAAATCTAAAAGTTGAAAATGTTTCAGCACCATAGACAACTAATGCAACATTTTTCTATAAATAATTAAATAATATTTTAAGACGAATAATCCTCACAACAAAATTTGCTATCAGGTTGTTCTAGGAAGTCTGGCAGAATAAGGTCTATGAGCCAGAGTTAAAACAAGGCCCATGACAACAACCCATGGCATCCAGTCAGTGACAAGATGTGACTCAAGGTCATCTTTTCTTCGATGCTCTGTCACTAGAAGGTATACTCAATGATTTTCATGTATGTTTGTAGTTTCTGTTTATGAGTTAAATTTACCACTTACCATTTTGTATAATAACAGATCTTCATAGGCAAGAACAGACATGTCTGGTAAATGATAGCTGTCTTGTTTAGGGAAAATAAATAAATTATTCAAAGAAAATCATGTGAAAAATTTGAGGGGGGTTTGACATTGATCCCAATCCTTTAGCAAACAATGATCTGTTTCCAAAGAAACCAATAATGATGAGATATTATTACCTTCAAAAGCCTAGGCACTATTTCAACACATTTTAAATAAATCAATTACAAATCATATAAAATAAACTATAGGAGCAGTTGAATACACCAAAATAGAAATAACAAAAAAAAAAAAAAAGAAAAACATGGTAAGAGTCTGTTCATATGGCATGCTTCCATGACTCAGGCTCAACAATGACTTTTCTTTTTCCGAAGTTTATAGGAGAAAATATCAGACTGAAATATGTAGATATCTGTTCAGTCCAGTGGATTATTAGAAGATTTTTATGAACCTATATGTTTCCACACAGTAACAACGGCATGTTAAGATGTACCTCAAAGTCAATGTTAATTCATAAAGACAGTGTATCAATGATCTCTTCACCCCAGTTAGACTATGGTAGAGCCCCATTTTTCTCTAGGTTTGATGTTCTAAATTTCCCTGTCATGAGCTAAGTCCTATGAAAATCTGCTTTAATAAAATGATTGGCAAAAACACTCTAAAAGCAAATATTGTTCAGTGAAATATAGACCAAAGTATTTTCAGAAATAACATTTAGAGAAAGAATTAAAAAGAAACCAGAGCAAATAGTGTTCCTTTTGAGAAAAGCAGATATACAGTATACTTTAGAAGAATTCAGTGGGAAGACTCAACAGTTCACCAATCATGCATTTTTCCAAATACTGAATTAAGAAGTGCAATTATTTCCTTTCCTCATCCATCAATAATTGGATATAAGGACCCTGTGATGAGGAACATGATTTTGGACAAGACAATTATATTGAAATCAGAATAACTTGTGTGGGACTTAACAACTTATGACCACCAGCCATGAGCTCTCTCAGAAGGTGTAGCAAACCAAGATCACAATTAAATTGGTGTTCATAGTTTCCTTTCAAATGTTATTCTTTATTTTGTTTTCAGACACTATCTATGTTTTCGATTCTGGCCTCAAGACCTTTGGCACAATCTATCTTTGTGTGTCAGCATCATTAATAGCTATGACTTTATACATATACTACCCTAACCAAATGAAATGTGGAATGTGATTTCAAGTGTTTCAGACCTAAGGCTTCAATACTTGGGTCATATGCTTGTGAGTCAGAATCAGTAACGTTTCTTACATTGTGTTATATTTCCCATACCAAAGAGTATGTACCTAGTAATTTGAAAGTGAAAGCTAGCTGAACATTCATGCTAAAGGCTGGTAAATATCCATCCTTCTGTATTCTGAGCCTCAACAGAACCTCAAATTATGGTTGTCAGCTAGTGCTAGAAAACTCCTTGACAATCATTCAGAACACCTTGTTTATTAACTTTCTGTCTTACATATTTTGTTGTTGTGACTGAGGCCCATCTCTGCTTATTTATATTTGAATCTTACTAATACGTTAAAATTAAACTCACATACAGAAATGCACTGAGCCATTGATGTCAACAAAGCCTCTCTTCACACCTCTCTGGCTCTGAGCTACCATCATTATTGATATTATTGAGTAATAATGACTGATGTCTATGCAGGACCACTTTCCATAATTTATCTCATGCAAATGAACAAATTACTTTGCTACTGACCCAAGCATGCAGAAAAGTTGGACTCAAGTCAAGCTGTGGACATACAAAGATACATGTTTGAAAGAATATTTCCATAATCACCATAGAAGTATGTACTTTGAAGACAGTGTAAAAAAAGCCTTTCTTTATACAGCTCATTTTTTTTTTACCCAGGAATGTTTGTTACCTATGACAGCTAGACAATAGTACTGATAAAAAGTGACAGTAACTTGACCATTTCCTGGATACTATGATTTCTAAAATTCAACATCCTGATAAATCAGTATTTTAGTTGTTTTACAGGAAAACATGTATAGTTTTATTTCTCTTCCATGTGTAAACTCTGGAACAGCTCTATAGTTATATTGCTACCATATATGAGACACTCACAACAGAAGCAGATAATGTCCTATTGATTACTGTTATTTATTTATTTGCGTACATAGATTCAACATAAACTATAAATTGAATATGAACCATAATCATAACCATGAGATAAGCATAAGCTTCTTTTCTTTCTTTTCTCTTTATTTTTATTACTAAATGTAGAATCTACTTCATCTTGTAGCCTGTCCCTGCTGCTAGATATACATCACTGAACAAGAACTCTCTGTCTTCCTTAAAGCTCCACAAAGAATTAAGCAATGTATGAACTAACAATTATGTTCTTGTTGTTTGATGGCTTTTTAATGTAATAGAAAAGTGAACTATGCCCAGAGCTCTGAAAATGATCAGATGGAGAGGAATCACATTAGACCAAAGGAGCTTCTACATGTTTCTTTGTTTTTTACATCACATAAAGCAAAGAATCAGTTAACTTAAAGATTATTTTCTAAAAGGAGCTTTGATCCACAAACGCTATAAAAATATTTTAACACAGTGATTTGCCAGTGCAACTAGAACACAAACAAACATAAACACACAACTGTAAAACAACATTGTTAGGCCAAAACAACTGAACATATCAATAAGCAGTTTAACTTCTGAAATTCAGGATTTACCTGATTTTTTTGAGCCTGTTTGTTTTATTGCTCTAGTCAGAGGAGTTTAGGGTCATTGATGGCAATAAGCAATTGTTGCAGAGAGATATAAGTACAAAAGGAGATCTGTGAGATTTAACACAAAGTCAGGCTATTGGCAGTGGGGTAATTTGAACCTAGGATTAGAAATGCCCGAAGGATTCAGTGGAAGATCAGGAAAAAAGAGAAAATTTACAACAAATGAATATTTTAAATTAGCAGTGGGATTTAATTTCTATTTTTCTCAGTACTTTTGCCCAGAGGAATAAACAAAGACTTTACATCTGTTCTAGGAAACACATATTTAGAGACTTTGTTCTTTTTTTGTAATAACACATATATGTACACTAGGCAATACAACCAATGCTCAGATATTGTGGTAGTTTTATGAAAGGTAACAGAGAGTATTAAACATTATATAAACCTACCTGCAACTACTTTGCATTTCAATAGCTCTCAATGTCATTGAAGAGCATATTTTCACCATCATTGAAGGAAAACACCAGAACAATCGTTTTCATTTTGTAAAATCAAAAAAAAAAAAGTACGACTTTATGCAAGATGATAGGATCATTAAATTATAGGTACGAGGATTTGAGAATTTTATCCAACTCATATTCTTGCTTTATGGATGAGACAAGTGGGTTCCTGACTGGACACAGCACTTTTTAACTTAAAAGTAGTGCCTGTATTTTCTAGTTCTGAGATTTTCTATTTATGAGTAGCGTGCAGTATGGACATTATACATCTACTGAACTACAGAGCTTCAAATGCTGGGTAAGTAGAATGCACTCCTTAAGAAGCATGAACAGGTTTCAGCATTTTCTCCCTTTTATCCATATCTTCTTCCTAAGTCTATCCACAGCTTCAAAAGGGTAGAGCTTACTTAAGAGAGGACTGTGATCCATGTCCGTATACCCCTTTCATTTTTGACTAGAGTAGAAAAGCCATATGTCAAATTCATTCTTCATAACAATTTCTTTAAATTTCAAAACATAGAGGAAAGATGGGCCTGTGCTAAGTAGGAGCAAGCAAAAGAGAGTTCTCTGGCAGGGTCAGCCATATTTGTCCCCTGGAAACCAAAAATGATAATCATGAGAAAGTTTTAAAATAAGGCAAAGCTATTTGATTGCAGAGATCGAGGAGTGTCTACACTGAAAATCATCAAGGAGATTGCAGAACACCATAAGCTTGTAGGCCCTTGCAAGTGGATAAAAGCATTGAGTGCAGTAAGCACTGGAGACAAGTTCTTCTCAAGACTTATGGAACACTGGAGTACAAAGTGTCAGTGAATTCAAGATTATACTCAAGTAATGTGTCTTTTTCAGCAAAAATAGTATAATATTTGAGAATTAATTAATCACTGAAGGAATAAAAACAAAATTAAACAGAACACTATTATTCAACAAGGCTTCAAAGAAGAAATTATACATATATGTGTATATTATATATATATATGTATGTGTATATATATAGTATATGTTATTCTAACTTCTAATATATAGAAAAAACTGGTTCTAATAATAAAATTCACGCCAATAAATATGGACAATAAAACACAGGAAAAAAATCACAAGCTAAGCAACCTTATTTCAGAATGCAAAGAACTAGAAAATAGAGAGAAAGCTACTTTTTAAAAAATTTTTTTTGCCTAGGAAGCACAAGGTCCTGGGTTCGATCCCCAGCCCCGAAAAAAAGAAAAAAAAATTTTTTATTATATATTTCTTTACTTACATTTCAAAGGTTATTCCCCTTCCCAGTTTCCTGTCCATAAGTCCCCATTCCATCCCCTGCCCCTCCCCCATACAGGTAGTCCCCCTATACATCCTCCTTCTTGCCCTCCCCCATATTCCCCCACACTGCACTGGGGGTGAAACCTTGGCAAGACCAAGGGCTTTCCCTTCCACTCATGCCCCAACAAGGCTTTTCTCTGCTACATATGCAGTTGGAGCCCTGGGTCAGTCCATGTATAGTCTTTCAGTAGTGGTTTAGTCCCTGGAAGCTCTGGTTGGTTGGTATTGTTGTTTTTATGGGGTTTCAAGCTCCTTCAACTCTTTCAATACTTCCTCTAATTCCCCCCAAGGGTGTCCTATTCTCAGTTCAGTGGTTTGCTGCTAGCACTGACCTCTATATTGGACATGCTCTGGATGTGTCTCTCAGGAGAGATCTATATCCAGACCCTTTCCACATGCACTTTTTAGCTTCATCAACTTTATCTAGTTTTGGTGGGTATATAAATATTATATATATATATATATATATATATATATATATACACACACACACATATGGACCACATGTGTGTCAGGTTCTGAATGGCCATTCCTTAAGTTACTGCTCTAAACTTTGCTTCTTTATCCCCTCCTATGAATATTCCCCCTCCTTTTTAAAGATAGCAGAAAAATGAATACAAGCTAGACAGAATCAATGAAATTAAAAACAAAAGGAAAATGAGAAAGGATGATGAGACAAAGAGTTGGCTACTGAAAAGATAATTAAACAAACCACAAGTTATTAAATTAACCCAAGCCCCAAAACAAACTCAACAAATAAAATGGTAATTACAAACAAAGCATTACAATTAATACAACAGCTCTGAAGCACCCTAAGAAACTTCTATGAAGAATCCCATGCCAACAAATTAAGTAATTTGTAAGCAATAGAGACATAGGTGATTTCCTAGAATGTGTAATCTACTAAATCAAGAGACACTAGACTGTCAAAGAAGAGCAAAAATGATGGTTACCGAGTTGTTAAATAGTTTCCTTTAGATAGAGAAAAACCACAGGGTTACACAGATGGCTCTATTGATGAAATAGTTTAACAATTAATGACAAGTTTTACACTGCTTGAATACCAGGAAAACCCACCAAATATGTCTCATAAGGCTGAGATTCTCTGCATCTTAAGGTCAGGTAACAAGCCAATGAGAAAAGACTATGGCATGGCAATATTATTGAAGAGCAAAGGTACCCAAACCTTCAATTAGGTGATAACATGCAAAGGGCCACAATGTGTTGAGAAAGCCCATGGAACATCTTTTAGGGACTGTCTGTGGATGACAGTGGTTAAGCATGGATACCAATAAACAGATGTGATACAGTCAAAATGTAAAAAATAATCTGACATTCTCAATAAGTACAAGAAGTAAGTGACAAGTTTCTAGATTATTTCATTATAAATTACATTTGATAGATATAATATGTACTAAGTAAAATATAATATATAGCATATAATATATAATTTATAATTTTAATAAATATGTGGCATGTTATATGTGATAGGTAATATGTAATTAATATATAATCTATAATAAAATACAAAATTCAAAATATAAAATCTGAAGCCTGGGTCTGCAGCAGCTCCGGGTGAGGACATGGACTTAGGAGCAAGCAGGGGCCTGGCTCCCTGCAACCCCTGCCTCCTGCAACTGTCTGGAAGATGGCCCTGGGTAGACGGAAATACTAAAGACAGTCTCCAAATTCACTTCCATCTGTACCATGGGCACCAATGCCTCAGGATTAGACAAAGAGATTGGTCCAGAATAGCTCCCGACCAACAGCACTATTTTGGATAAGTCAATGATGAAAGTTAAGAAACTACACATGATTTTGGCTCTGCACTAAGGAGATTTAAGTATATTGATCAGCTTCATCAATACATAAAATTTTCTTACTGGGTGGTGTTTCCCTTAGATTACCATCTGTTTAACACTTCAGGAGAACCAACCAACCCTGACAGAATGTATGGCCTGGTTCTGTTGTGGTTCACTGTGGAAGTGGTCCCAATCGAGGCCATTCATTATATTATAATAGTTAAGAGTCATGATTTTTGGTTGTTATTTGAGGATATTGTAGAAAAATAGATGCACAAGCTATTGAAGAACTTTACAAATTGACATCTGATATCTCCAAGAACTCGGAGTCTGGGTACATCCTTTTCTATCAGTGTCAGGATTGAAGGGAGCCACAGTGGAGGGAAGCTTCTGCATGCATCTCTGGTTGTTTCAGAAAGGAAACATAAGAGACAGAGAGAGACACAGAGAAACAGAGAGAGAACAGAGACACAGAGAAACAGACAGAAAGAGGCAGAGAGAGTGAGACAGAGAGAGACAGAAACAGAGAAACAGAGACAGAGAGAAACAGAGGAGACAGAGAGAGAGAGAGAGAGAGAGAGAGACAGAGGAGAGAGAGAGAGAGAGAGAGAGAGAGAGAGAGAGAGAGGAAGAGAGAGAGAGAGAGGACACACACTCAGGGCAGTAGCTGACTTTGCATACAATAAAGCAAAGACTAGATTAACACACCCTTCCAGTCACAGTAATTATTTTTTTATTGCCCCCCCCCCCCAGGAATTATACTGATTGTGCAGTTCCACACAAGGAAGTGAAATCAGAGATACCAGCTCCTCTTGTAAAGCAGCTGACACGTTTTCTGTAGCAATGCATCAAAGATGATGTGAGTTCCTTGGGAGGGCAGTACAAGAATTAGAATGTGCTAGGGTGATTGAGCACACTGCACTGTGCACCAGCATGTGGGATGCTTATGTTGTGGATGTGAAAAGTGACGGTTTCTTCAAGCAAACTGGAATGTACCTTTGGGTCTAACACTTGCAGTTCTCTTCCTGACACACAGAGCACAGACACAGAGCCCAGTCTCAGGAGGTCAAAGATACCCTGCTTTTCTGGAGAAGCATGTGATCACATAAAGTGTATGTACATGGGGGGAACCGCTGGTCAAAACTGGCTTTGATCCCCCAAGGGGAAAGACTGGCTTTGTAATGATCTTTTTTTCTTATTTATTTTACTGAAATTGGTTGAGTGTAAGCATTGTATGAAGTGCTGGTGATTTTACCAGCATTTCTTAGCATATTTTATTGGTTTGTGCTGTTGTTCATTTCTGTTTTCAAGGTGAACTGAACATTCTAGCTGAAATCACTAAGATAATCATGAAAGGATTGTAATGAGCACAGGTGTGTGTGTTTATGTGTGTGTGTGTGTGTGTGTGTGTGTGTGTGTGTGTGTGTGTGTGCTGTCACAAGGGACTGCCTCTGATGGAGTATTTGCTCTTTAGTTATAGTTTTTCACTTTTTAAAAAAGCTTTAATTGCAGTAAAGTAGGAACTCCCTGTTGCTAGAATGTTAAAGGAAGCCCCAGCATGACGTGATCCCCAGGACCTCACACAGCTGCAGTATTCTTTACTCCCTGTTTAGCCTTGGGCAGAACAGCCAGAACCCTAGCAACCTGGGGAGTTCAAACCCTATGGGAGATTACACTTTGGTAAAGTAGTAATCTCGAAAAGAAGCCCTTCACCCTCCTGACCTGAGCGTCATATTAGAACAGTGTTCAGACTAGATCTGTTGGGAGTTTAAGAAATAGTGTGGGGAGTCTCCACATTCTGCCAGGCATCATCAAGTGGTATGACAGTGGCTGAATGTAACTTGCAGAAAGTGGTTGAGGACTCTGATCAAAATCCTAGCTGTCAGATTCTGGGTAACCTCATACTTCCCTCTTCTTGTATGGTAGCCTGTTGGTTGAGAAACCCCTGATTTTCTAAAGCTATTCACTAAAACTCTTGACTGGGAAGTAAACAGCAACAAGAAATGGTTTTGGTGCTGCTATTAACATTTATTTTCTACCCATAACTTAGAAAACTACTTCATCTATTCATCCCATAAGCAGATTTGTAACAAGGTCACTTAGCTAATCAGGCATCCTACAGATGTGCTGGGGAAAAAAAGATGGCCTTTTGGCAAACTCATTCGATAGTTTTTGAAGCCTTACCCTGGCTGGGTTTTGTGATCTGCCAATATTGCACAGAGAAACACAACCAAGAGCATGGGAGTTAGAGCCGTAAGAGTGAGCACCTGTTGAGGGTCTACACCAAATATGTTGGAAGTAAGAACTGCATGATTTTGTTTTTTGCAGCTTTGTGTTCAAAGAAAGGGCCTAAAGTGGGACTGAGTCCCCGTGTAGCCCTGAAGTACTGTGCTTACACACACTTTTTTTTTTTTGAAGTTAAAACACATACTGGAAAACCTAGTTAAATTCTGGGTGAGGCAAGTTGAAGCATTGGAGGTAAGCTCCCGGAAGTCAGTCTTCTTTGACTCAGGTCTGCCATGTGCAGTTTGCGGGGTTTGGGCTAGAGACTGGGGATAGCAGTTAAAGGAAGTGAGAAAGAAAGGTGACCGGCCCAGCACACATTTCAGGTGACTGTTGTTTGCCTGTGATTATGTTGAGAGCAGATGCAAGTTTCGGATAAGTCTAGCTGCTGTGTAATTATGTACATGTTTGATTGAGCAGCTGTCCCAAATTTTGTACATTAGAACAAAAATTTCTATGAATTATCATAACTAAAAGTAAATATTCTAAGTTGAGTCCAATTCTGAGTCATGCAGTTTCTGTCAAGGGAATTTTACCTTTAGAAGGTTACTCAAGACAGGAGCAGGTGACTTAGAAAGGGGCAAGGAAATATGCTGTAGCAGCCTTATGAACTCAGCCATCAGTGTCGGGTTTTTCTTTGCATGATGACCATAGGGAGACATCACTTTCATAACATTCTCCTCCTGATTCTTGCTGTGAGGGGTGTGACTGGGAGCTGAGAGGCAAGGTGTTGGAGTCCTCACTCTCCAGTGAACTTAGGTTGACACATCTGAGAGAATTCAGAATAGTCATGACTCTGAACAAAAAGAAAGGGAGAACAAAGGTGAGAGAGGAAACAAATACTGCAGCCAGGAGGCCAAAGGAACCCCAATGATGTCTAAAATCACATTCAAAATATTCCCTTTTGCTGTGCACGGTTGACTGACTTAGGTACTTCTTCATTGTAATAAGAACATTAATAAAATATTAAGCCAATACGACTACTGTATCTCAATGCAAGGGAATTAGGTTGAGTCTACATATCCCCAAAGTTTGTGCTTAACATCCTTTTTGAAAAGCAGGGCAGCCTTTTATCAGGATTTATTGCATGTGTATATCTGCTCTATATACTTGGGATTGCAGGTGTCTGGGGAGGGCCGGCATGGGATTCCTGGAGATGGAGTACAGGAGACTGGGAAATGCTTATTATTGGGTGCCAGAAATTCAGCTCAGGTCCTGTGCAAGCACACTAGTTGCTGATGCACTTCCAACAGCTGAGCCATTTCTGAAGCCCCTAAGCCTTCCTAAATCCAAATATTGCTGTCATTAAAATTTACTCTTTGTGATGTAGTTGCAGCAGGTGGCTCAGCAGGGAGTAAAACCTGCAGATTCCCATGTGTAGCACAGCTGACCATGTGCTCGCACTCCCTATCATTTATTTTTTAGGAATCCGCACTTACTAAGAGTTCTACAACATTTCTACCGAGTCAAAACTGACAAACCGTGGAGATTGCAGAAACTGTGGCTTAGGAAACTCTGAGGTATTGTTTTGGATTGCTAAGAGCCATGTGGTTGCCTCTCATGGACAAAGAAATATATAAAAACCTTTTTTATCTCCCTGCTCCTAGTCTACCTTACGTGACAGAAGGAATGATAGATGAAGGTCATGTTGTGTGGCTAAGGAGTGTTTTCTGCTTTTCCTTCATGGTTGGAGGTTTCTATAGTTAATTTTGTTTTAGGATTTGAAGTTTTGAAGTTTTTCTGAGTACAGCCAGTTAGTAAATAGTTTTGGCTTTAACAGGCAATGTAATATATATATATATATATATGTATATATATATATATTTTTTTCACCTCATCATTTCCTTTGCTTGCAAAATTTATATATGTCCTAAGTATAGTAGTATAAAATTTATATATGCCCTAAGTACAGTAGTATGAATGAGCAAAATATTTACTGATAATAAAACAGAAACCTATTTTAAAATAATTCTGTAACATATGCATAGTATTATTTATTAAATAAGGAAGATAATTTGCATATCAATGAGAAGGATATACTCATTTGTTTTCCATAAAGTATTATATCTTGAACAGATGTTTGAAACTGCAAGTTGTAGAACATCTGTGATGTTTTTCAGAATTCATCTAAATTTTATTTTGCAGTAATTATGCTGAGAATAGTGCTTCACATAAGTTCATAAACAACATGGCAGAAGTGAGTTTATGAACATTTCTTAAATTGTTGAAAATTCTTACCTGACTCCATGCCAATGTCCATTTACTGATTATCTTTAGTGTCTTTGTCCTTGTTTGTCTGTGTGTCTGTCTGTCTTTCTTTCCCTATACTCCCTCTGTGTATATGTGTGTGTGTGTGTGTGTGTGCGCGCGCCTGTGTATGTATGTATTTGAAGTTCAAACAAGATTTAAATATCCATGTCTTTAAAAGGAAATATTTATTTTTTCTATATTCTGTGTGTTTGTGTTTGTGTATGTGTGAATGGATGTCATATGTGTGCTGTGGTCAAAAAGTCCTGAAGAAAGCATTAGATTCCTTGGAGCCAGAGTTACTGACCATTGAGAGCTGTATGACACTGACATTGGGAATAGAAACCCAATCAAGAAACCGAGGATAATGAAAACTAGTCTCAACTATAAAAGAACATCTGGGGGAATCATCACTGACCTCAAGTTGTACTACAGAGCAATAATGACAAAAACTGAATGATGTTGGTACAGAGATCAATAGGTAGATCAATGGATTAGAATTGAAGACCCAGAATTCAACCCACACACCTATGGCCACATGATCTTTGACAAAGAAGCTAAAGCCATCCAGTGGAAAAAAGAGCATTTTCAACAAACGGCACTGGTTCATCTGGAGGTCTGCATACAGAAAATGCAAATTGATCCATTCTTATCTCCCTGTACAAAGCTCAAGTCCAAGTAAATCAAGGACCTCGACATAAAACCAGATACACTGTATCTAGTAAAAGAAAAAGGGGGAAGAGCCTTGAACAAATCGGCACAAGGGAAACTTTCCTGAACAAAACACCAATGTTTATGGTCTATGAGCAAAAATAGACAAATTGGACCTCATAAAGTTGCAAAGCTTCTATAAGGTAAAGGACACTGTCAGGAGGGCAAAATGGCAACCAACAGATTGGGAAAAAAATCTTAACAATCCTACATCTGATACAGGGCCATTCTCAGTTCTGAGGATCCCTCTCTGCACTCCTGGGGGCCTGGGAAAGCGCTGGGTAAAGGGATGCTGGATGAGAGCTCAAAGAAGGTCTCTGAGGAGCGGCTATGGGAGATGGGGCCATGGTAGGGGGTGTGGGGGTAAAAGATCCATCAGCAGCAGATTCTCTGTGGAAGGGTCCTGAAGGATGTTCTTTACAGAATCGTTGGCCTCTACAAGGTTCTTCTCCTTCACAGCCAGGACCCTTGAGAGTCTTGGAGACAAAAAAGCTTTTATCCAAGAGCGGAGGTTTTCCACTAGATCCTTCCACATAACTATATAGAGCACGTGGTATGAGTATACGAGGAATCCTGGCCTAAAGACTCTTTCCTCTATTACTTTGATCACATGGAGGTTGAAGGTCCCTATTGGTGGTCACCCTACTCTGAAGTTAGGCCATTCAGAGGAGCAGAGAGTAACTAACCTGCCCTTCTTTACTACTACTGATTCTTTACTCTTCTACTAATTTTCCTCCAGTGGTTAACTAGAATGTTTGACAGGGTAACTTCAGACTGTCCCATGTCCAAAAATAATATCAGTCAAAGTACAAGTCCAAGAACACAGAGAAAGATAATCAACACACAGACAGCTTGCTCCTCTCATGGGCACAGAAACCAGGTAATAAGGTGACTTGCCAGCTTAAGTTGGTATCAAGTCTACAGATACAGACGACCCCCCAGCTTTCCGCTGGTGTTGTGTCCAACAGGTTCCAAAAGGAGCAGAGTCATCCTGACTCCCCCAAGACCAGACCAGGCTAGGGGCTCTCTAAGCCTTAGATATGCTCAGGAGCAAACCAAAAGCAGGGCAGACAGCACAGCAGGGATACAGACAACAGGGATACAAACAACACCGATATAGAAAACCATGGTACCTGATGTCAAACTCGAGCTGTTCCTCTGACCACCATTCCTCAAGACCCTTTTGGGGGATCCAGCTTCCTGGCCACGGCACCAAATGTAAGGCTCGAAGTGAGTCTTACCTAGAGAGAGACCTCCTAAGTGAGACACAAGAATGGAGTTCGATGCAAACACGAGAGGTTTATTTTCTGGTTTGTCTGGGTTGACCTTCAATCAGCCTCTAATGGCAAATAACTAGAATGTGACCCCGAATGGCTATAACAGTTTTTATACTTTTTAGGGGTACAAGTTACATCAGCAAGGTTACAGTTTAAATTTATTGGCTAAGCATATTGAACTTTGAATCTATTGGCTAGCAAGCATATGACATGCATTTGAACTCTATCTGGGAGCAGAGGGTCAGGTGACTATCAGTCAAGGAAACAGTGAAAAGTCTAAGGACCAACCATGGTCTTCAAATTGAAATGGATACTCCTACTGAGTCACTTTCCTGTTTCTACTTTCACCAGGGATTGTCTTCATATCACCAGGCTTCTTTAGCAAGTGGCTTTACCATTTACCTACTGAGCCAGTTTGACTATTCTATGCTTGAGTTTGATGACAAAATCATGACCTACAGATCGATGGTGCCCAAGGTGTTAGGAAAAAATAATATATACAAACATTTAATTAGCATATAATTTGCAAATCTTTTCAAATAATTTATGTTTAAACTATTCCCTTATAGTCACAGATTTATGAAATATTGTGAATAATCTTTACATAGTATAATTCATACATTTTATAATTTTGGACTTAACTTCTTTCTTTAGTATATAGTTCTGTTGGAACTCTTTTAATATTTAATAAGGAAAGTGAGCAGTGGATGCCATGCTTTGTCTTTGTTCTAATTAATTTTGTGACAGTGATAACAGCAAGTCCAGAACTTACTCATGTGCAGTGGCCTCTCTATCCCGTCAATATTGAGCTCAGGTGTTTTTCATTTTGGCACAAAACAATGTCTTTTCAAATGCCAATTGAAAATTCCTACAACAAGACTTGGTATAATATTTTGAGAAGAAAAACAGGAAAAACAAAATAATTACCTGTTTACTTTGAATTCAGATAATTGGAAAGGGTTGCTTTTATTTCTCAAAGTGTAAGTTTTGATAAAAATATATTGAAATATAAAAGTAGGGAGTCTGTCTTGAAATAGTTCACTTATAAAATATACAGTTTTGGGGTAATAGAAATTTCATTTACATCACTGTTTTTCTTTCTTTTACCTATTGCAACCTGCTAACTGGTGAGTCACTGCATCAAATACATCAATATCTGCATGCTATCACATGATCTTACAGGTAAAATGCAAATGAACATAATTAGTGCAGGAATATAAATTTTTATAATTACATGACAGTAGAGTAATGAAGATCAGTGGAAAAAAGGGAGCAATTTTTATTCAGGAAACACCGTGAAATTTGCATGTTCATGGAATATGTTTTTTCACAAATTTTTAAAAAAGGTATATTTACTCATGAGTTCTGTTCAGATAAAATTTCATCACTCAGTTTAATGCTACTTCTTCATCATATATAAATAATAAAATGACATGTATAATGCTTTCAATTTGATGAAATGTTGAATATTAATGGGATTGTAAAATGGGAGACTAAGAAAACACACACACACACATGCACACGCACACACATACACACACATGCACACGCGCACACACATGCAATAGCAAAAATACTATCCTAAGAATACTGTACTGATCCTATACTGTTAGACTGTGACTAAATTCATAAATAATGTTTGCAGAAAAAGTCTCTATATTTGCCTATCTAGGCAAATTTTTCACTTGTCAACAAACTTCTCAAGGTCTATTTTAAGCACTCAATTTCTTATATTAATCATCAATATTCATAAATTTTCTAATATTGCAGTTTTAATAATTGGGTTCCTTTAAAAGACCAACCACCAGCCAGGCAATTTGATCCACCGAAAAATGAATATATTCTGTAAAGGTAAAATTTTTAGGTTGTGAGTTTGACATATAAAATGCTATCTTCTGGAGAGTTGGTTCATTATTGTGGGATACAACATTGCGCATCATCTTACAGATACTGACTGTATCAGAAAAGATCAAGAGCATGATGACCTAATCCGGCAGAATTATGTGTAAATGCTTGCTTTATTATTTTCAACATGATTGACATATGTCAAAATTGAAAATTACAAGTCACTTTAGCAAGACGACAGTAAGAAACTGGATAATGAGTTGCTATTTTGGAGTCAGCATTAGTGTTTTGCTTTAGAGATGTTTGAAATCACATGATTTTGAAAAAGGACTTGTACACATCGCAGAGTCATTGTTGAGCAAGAAACAGGCTGACTGCTAATGGCAGATGCAATTAGCTAGCATTACAGTATGATGATAAAGACACACTGGGTCCATAAGACTATGATTGGCATTTAAATTCAGGTGTTTTCTGGTTCATTACATCAGCATAAAGTGGACTTCAGGTAGCAGAGACCCACTGACAAAATATCAACAAAAAATGATTTTTTTGCAAGGATATCTTTTTCATGATTAGAAAATGTATTCATATAATTTATTTCATAGCACTTTAAAAATAAAAACTGGTGTTTTTAATGTTTAATATACAATATAAAATTCTATAATTTTATATAAAGATGAAAATGACACTGAAAATATTATTCTGAATCAACAGACACACACTGGTACACATATAAATTAAACTTAAATAGAAATAATTCCAAAATTATTATTATAAAATTATTTCATAAATATTTTCTTTAAAAAATATCTTGCAAATATTTCAACAGTGTCGTGTTCCAAAAAATGATGATAAGATGAAAAATTAGAGCGGTAACTTTTGCCTAAATTTTTCTGTAGATATTTTTTGCTTGCTTTTACATTTCCTGCTTTTAACTTTATGTGTAAAATATTTTCGTACTTTAATAGTTAATATTATATAAATATCAAAGCTCAATATTAAAAAGTATAATCATTTATTTGTGTGTACACATATCAAATAGAATTTATACACCAGTCTCTAACTGGGTCTTACAGTTGACTGAACATTTTCTGTCTCTTTCTGTTCACTGATCTTTTTACTTTGGCATAAAAAAGTAATGGATATATCTCCTTTTCAGGCTGTTTGTATCTAGCTAGTATAATAGCATAAAGGAAAACTATGGGCTGTGAACTCAAAACACATGGTTTCATAAATTGGCTTCATTAAATGACAATTTTCTTTTCTTTCTCTTTAAAAATTTAACAGTTTGCTTTCATTTCATGCTCTTAAGAAATGAAAAAAATGTAAATAGAACTTGGAAGAAATTCTCTAGTTTAATAAAAGTTTATAATATTATCTATTATGTCTTTGGAGGGTGTTTTACTTGGTATTTGAAATTGAGTCATCTATGTAGACTAGCACGGTGAGCAATCTTAGTGGGGATGCCATTGTATATGTTGCGTTTCATTAGAGTGTACTGCATTTGTTACTACCTTTTGTGTTTTAATATATTTACTGGGCTTCACTTCTCCAGAGTTATTAACAACATCTGTAATAATATAATTATTGTTCTGTGTTTTTGCCACTTAAATCAAAGTCCCGATTTTCAAGGACATGTTTCTATTTTTTTTCATTCTTTTCTAAAAAATTTTAAGCTGGTGTGTGTGTGTACGTGAAGATATCTGTGTGCAGGCACCCTCAGGAGCTAGAACAAGGCATGAGATAATCTAGTGCTGGAGTTAGCAGTGGTTGTGACCTGCCTGACATCTCTGCTGTGGGACAAAACCAGGTTCCATCCAAGAAGTACATGGTTTAAATGGCCGAGTAATCTCTCAGTTTCTCTTTTCCTTTTATAGTCAGCTTCATTATATACAAATATAATGTCCATTAAATATTCAGTAAATTCAGGTCAGTATGTGAAGTACAATTTTCCACAGTGTTAGAATAATAGAGGTAGAGAATGTACACATCTCAACTGCTTTAGAACTTGTATTAGTCAGCTTGTCTAGCATAAAGAACTGACAAAATTAATGTTTGTGTGTGTGTGTGTGTATGTATGTATGTATGTATGCATGCTGCATGTATATATGAATGTATGGATTTATTAGAGTGACTTACAAAGTCTTGCCCAACTAGTTCAACAATGGCCATCTACTGATGGGAAGTTCTGGAATACAACAGTTAACCAGCCAACAAGACTGGATATGTCAACTGTTTTTTTGGTATATGTCAAAATCTTGAAGAATTGGTCTCAAAAGCCAGTGAATGTGTTGGCAGCATGGTATATGCACTTGCAAATGATAATAAGTGAACAAAAAATATTTTCCAAGATTCTTTATATAAGCTCCTGCAAAAGATGTTTTAGGACAGGTCTTCACACCACAAGAAATATAGACTTAAAGTGTATCTTTCTGCTTTAAAATATTCAACTCAATGAGATTCTTCACAAATGAACTCTATTGCCTGAGTTTTTAGTTAATTCCAAGTATAGTCAAGTTGAAGAACAAGAATAACCACTACACAAGTTTATCATTTGACAGAAAATATTTAATTTGTATTTCATTTGATTTCTTCTTTTCTTTACTTCTAAAAATTCCTTAAACATTTTCCTTAATTTCTTCTTTTTTTCTTTTTTACATTTATTTACAAGAATTCTTGAAGGATCAGAAAATCTGTTTATATTAAAGCAAAACTTCAGTGTTGGATAGAGGCCCTCTTGTGTAGACCATGTAGTGCTTGAACCCTTCTGGGATGTGGTGGAAACAAGATCTTCCCCCTGCTTGAAACCCCACAGCCTACTCCTGAAAATATATCTGTGAAAAGCAACTCTATGCAAGGGTGTCACGAAGACAAGTTCAGCCAATCTGACATGATTTCACTGAACTCAGAGAAGTGTTGATGAGAGAATGAAAAACACATTCTAAAAAGCTTATGCAAATGTAAAGTTCCTACATGGGTCAAAAATTGAAGATCACAACTACGGTTATCAATGTACAAGACAGTCATAATAACAAATACTGCAAACTAAAGACAGAAACACTATCAATAGATCAAAAATATTACAATTCTTACTCTGGAGTCATTCAATACTCATAAAAGATATCTTTATGTTTCAGAGGTCTCAAGAATATCCTTTGAATTATTCATTTCCTAGATAAACTACAAGAACACAGCAAAGTTGCTCACCAATGCACTGGACTCCTCAGATGTTACTACAGACACTGACAATGGTTTAGCCATGTTACTTAGGACAAATTCCTCCACTTAGTATAAACTTTACTATGTGATCCAAGTCTGTATACTAGAAAATTTGCTAGTGGATAATGCTGGCTATTTCAAGGTCCCCAGGTAAGCACAGGAACTATCTACAGGTGGTACACTCCACATTTTAGCAATTTGACAATTTGACTCTAGGCAAGGGAACATATCTTATTGCTTGAATTAAAAAAAAGACTATATTAACAGAAAGGAAAATAAATTCATTAATAATATGGGATAATTAGAATACCCTGTGGAAGAAAACAAACTGGATTCCTATATAATGCCAAGAAGGTATGTCCTAATATATTTTAAAAAATCATACCAAGGTAAAAACTCAGTATTTTCAGATAAGAGTACAGGAGACATTCTTTAGACTTTGAGATAAGAAAATGAAAACACTGTACAAGAAAAAGAAACAAAAGTTTCATCTAATTAATATAAAAACAACCACTGTCTTCTGCATATTTTAAATATTATTTGGTTTTAGAGGACATAAGGAAAATTTGCAAGTCAATGAAACAAAAAAGATAAACCTGCTCATCGAAACTTAAAGATGTGAATAAAGGCTCATCAGAAATTTTACACAACAATATGTGAAAGTAAACAATATGTTGGCAGACATTAAGAGAATGCAAATGAAAATTACAACTTAAGGAACCCATAACTCCAAAACTTCCTTGAGGCATAGAACAATTGAGATCCCAATGCAATGTCAGCTCAGACTTTAAGATGGAAACAGTGTTGAAGAATCAGTGTGCCAGTTTTAAGTGTACACTGGCCATCCGACTCAGGAATTTTCTAATAAATTCATGATTATATTACAAAAGCATAATATTGAATTATGTAATATTCTGGAAAACATTACATGTACAGGCATAGGATGTGTACTGTGTGGTAGATTTTACCTGTCTCTAGAGCTATGGATATTAAGACAAACAATACAATAAGAGCTCTCTAGTGCAGCCTGTGTATATTCAGTACAAAATAGGAAGGAATAAGAATTATATTTTCTTATTGGGCCAGTGTATCTTAGGTGTATGCATTAGAAAACTTAATAAAATAGTTAAATATGTATATTTTGTTGATTCTTAGGCATGTTGTTCAATGTGAGAAATAAGTTTTAAAAAGTTTTCATAAATATGTTACAACATTCTCTACCTAGTATTTAAGTAATGCTCCATGTTCAGTGTGGATTCATTGGATAATACTGGGTCCAGTAGTTAGACTAAGAAATAATAATGAAAGTTTTCTAACCAAAAATAAAATGAAGTAAGAATAAAAGATATCAGAACTCCATTTAGTGCATGGTGATCATGTTTTCCCTATCTGAGGGAGGAAAAAAAAAAAAAAACAATAAAGGTTCGATAGTGGAAAAAGCAGTCATGCATGGCAATAAAAGATATTCTATGGATCTCATCAGGAGAGAGCTGGTCTCCCAGGAGTGTTGACACACCTAAAATCACAGGTGAGGCAACCACTGTGGGATGTGCCTGTAATGGAACACAGGAGCTGAGTAGAAATCTGTGACAGAAACCTTCCAGTTTCCATGTGCACCTGGAGCTGACCCTTTGCCACAGCTCACAGTACAAAAATCCTACTGGAAGAGAACTGGTCTCCCAGAGTGCTGACACACAGAATAACAAGATGAACAAGCCACTGACAGAAACAGCAAGATTAGCTAACATCAGAGATAAACAGATAGCAAGAGCAAAGTACAAGAATATAAGCAACAAGGGGGTGGGGATTTAGCTCCGTGGTAGAGCGCTTGCCTAGCAAGCTCAAGGCCCTGGGTTCAAGTCCCAGCCCGACAAAAAAAAAAAAAAAAAAAAAAAAAAAAAAAAAAAAGGAAAAAACAAAACAAAACAAAAAACAAAATAATAATAGTTAAAAAAAAAAGAATATAAGGGACAGAAACCAAGGCCACTTGGTATTTCAGAACCCAGTTCTCCTACCACAGCACGTCCTTGATAACACAATGTACCAAAAAAGCAAGATTTGTATTTAAAATCACATATAATGATGATGTTAGAGGGGCTTTAAGTAGGAAATAAAATAACTCCCTTAAAGAAAATACAAGAGAACACAGGTAAATGGATGGAAGCCCTTAAAATGAAAACACAGAAATCCCTTAAAGAATTATGGGAAAACACAACCAAACAGAGGAAGGAATTCAACAAAACCATCCAGGATCTAAAAATGGAAATATAAATAATAAAGAAATCACAAAGAGAGACAACTCCGGAGATAGAAAACGTAGGAAAGAGATTAGGATTCATAGATGCAAGCATCCCCTACAAAATATAAGAGGTAGAAGAGAGATTCTCAGAGGCAAAAGATAGCATAGAAAACTTGAATACAATAGTCAAAGAAAATGCAAAACTCAAAAAGCTCCTAACCCAAAACATCCAGGTAATCCAGGACACAATGAGAAGATCAAGTCTTAGGATAATAGGTAGAGAAGAGAGCTAAGATTCCCTGCTTAAAGGGCCAGTAAATATCTTCAACAGAATTATAGAAGAAAATGTCCCTAACCTAAAGAAAGAGATGCCCATAAACATAGAGAAGGCTACAGAACTCCAAATAAGTGGACCAGAAAAGAAATTCCTCACATCAGATAATAGTCAAAACACCAAATGCACAAAACAAAGAAAGTATATTAAAAGCAGTAAGGGAAAAAGGTCAAGTAACATATAAAGGCAGATGTATCAGAATAACACTAGACTATGAACAGAGACTATGAAAGGTTGAAGATCCTAGGCAGAAGTCATTCATATTTTAAGAGAACACAAATACCAGACCAGGCTATTATATCCAGCAAAACTCTCAATTGCCATAGTTGGAGAAACCTAGGTATTCTGTGACAAAACAAAATTTGCACACTATATTTCCAAAAACTGAGCATGACAAAGAATAATATATAGAAAACTCCAAAACAATAGGGAAACTCCACTTTAGAAAAAGCAAGAAAGTAATCTGTTTTCAACTAACCCAAAAGAAAAATAGCCACACAATCATAATTCCACCTCTAACACACACACAAAAAAAAAAAAAGGAAAAAAAAAACAGTCATTGGTCCCAAATGTCTCTCAAAATCAAGAGATTCAATTCTCAAATAGAAACACATAGACTAACACACTGGATACGTAAACAGGACCCAGCATTTTGCTGCAAACAGGAAACTCACCTGAAGTGACAAAGACTGACACTTCCTCAGAGTAAAAGGCTGAGAAAAAAATTCCAAGCAAATGATCCCAAGGAACAAGCTGGAGTAGCCATTCTAATATGGAATAAAAATCGACTTTCAACAAAGCATTATCAAAAAAGAGATGAAAGGACATTTCATATTCATCAGAGGAAAAATCCACCATTAGGAACTCTCAATTGTCAATACCTATACTCCAAAAGCAAGGGCATCCATATTCATAAAAGAAACCTACTAAAGCTCACAGTACACATTGCACCTCACACAATAACATTGGGAGATTTCAACACATCACTCTCATCAATGGATAGATCATGGAAACAGAAACTAAACATAAACACAAAGAAACTAACAGAAGTTATGAACCAAATGGATTTGACATATATCTATAGAACATTTCATCTTGAAACAAAATTATATAACTTTTTTTCAGCATCTCATGGTATCTACTCTGAAATTGACCATATTCTTGGTCACAAGCAGGCCTCAACAGGTACAAGAGGATTGAAATAATCTTCCCATGCATCCTACCAGATCACCACAGCCTTCGGCTGGTCTTTAATAATAACAAAAATAAGAGAAAGTCCACATATACATAGAAGATGAACTAGGCTCTACTCAATGATAACTTGGTTAAGGAAGAAATAAAGAAATTAAAGACTTTTCAGAATTTAATGAAAATGAAGTCACAACATGCCAAAACTTATGGGACACAATGAAAGCATTACTAATAGGAAAACTCATGGCTCTGAGTGTCTCCAAAAAGAAACTTGAGAGAGTGTATACTAATAGCTTGACAGCATACCCGAAAGCTCTAGAACAAAAAGAAGCAAATATACCTAAGATGAGTAGACGGCAGGAAATAATCTAAATCAGGGCCGAAATCATCCAATTGGAACCAAAAAACTGTACAAAATACAACAACAATATCAGGAGGTGTTCTTTGAGAAAATCAATAAGAGAGATAAACTTTAGCCAGATTAACCACAGGGCACAGAGAGAGTATCTAAATTAACAAAATCAGAAATGAAAAGGAGACATAACAACAGAAACTGAGGAAGTTTAAAATATTATGAGATCTTACTACAAATGCCTATAATGAACAAACTGGCAAATCTCAATGAAATGGACTTTAGGCAGATGTCAGTTACCAAAGTTAAATCAGTATCTGAAAATTCATCTGAACAGCCCCATAACCCCTAAAGAAATAGAAGCAATCACTACAAAAAAAGTCCAGGACCACATGGGTTTAGTGCATATTTCTACCAAAACTTTAAAGAAGACCTAATACCAATACTCTTCAAACTATTCCACAAGACAGAAACAGTGGGAGCACTACCCAATTTGATCTACAAAGTCAAAATTATGCTTACATCTAAACCACACGATGACCCAACAAAGAAAGAATTTCAAACAAATTTCCCTTAAGAACATCAATGCAAAACTACTCAAAAAAATTCTCGCAAACTGAATCCAAGAACACATCAAAATGATTATCCATCATGATCAAGTAGGTTTCATTCCAGGGATGCAGGGATGGGTCAGTATGCACAAAACCATCAACGTAATCTACTATGTAGCCAAACTCAAAGAAAAAAAAACTATATGACTGTCTCAGTAGATGTTGAGAAAGCATTTGAAAAAATCAGCACTCCTTAATGTTAAAGGTCTTGAAAATATCAGGAATTCAAGGTTCATACCTAAACCTAGTAAAAGCAATATACAGCACACAAGTAGCCACTATGAAACTAAATGGAGAGAAAATTGAAGCAATCCCACTGAAATCAGAGACTAGACAAGGCTGCCCACTCTTTCCCTACCTATTCTATATAGTACTTGAAGTCCTAGCCAGAACAATTAGACAACAAGAGGACGTCAATGGGATAAAAATTGGAAGGGAAGAAGTAAAAACATCACTATTTGCAGATGATATGGTAGTGTACTTAAGTGACCCCAAATTTCACCAGAGAACACTTAAACCTGATAAACTACTTTAACAAATTAGCTGAGTATAAAGTTAACTCAAACAAATCAGTAGCCTTATTGGACTCAAAGGATAAACACACTGAGAGAGAAATTAATGAAATGACACCTTTCACAATAGTCTCAAATGATATAAAACACCTTGGAGTTACACTAAGCAAGTATGTGAAGGATCTGTATGACAAGAATTTAAGTCTCTGAAGAAAGAAATCGAAGAAGATCTCAGAAGATGGAATGATTTCTGTACTCATGGATTGGCAGGATAGATACAGTAAAAATGGATACCTTGCCAAAAGCAATGTACAGATTTAGTGCAATCCCCATCAAAACCCCAAGTCAGTTTGTCACAGAAATAGAAAGAGCAATTTATTTGGAATAACAAAAAGTCCAGGATAGCAAAAACCATTCATATCAATAAAAGACCTTCCGGGGGAATCACCATCCCTGACCTCAAGCTATATTACAGAACAACCATGATAAAAACTGCATGATATACCTACAGAGACAGGCAGGTAGAACAATGCAATAGAAGTGAAGACCTGGAAATGAACCCAAACATCTACAGTCAAAGGATATTTGACAATGGAGCTAAAACTATTCAATGGGAAAAAAGACAGCACTTTCAACAAACAGTGCTGGTTCAATTGACTGTCAGCATGTAGAAGAATGCAAGTTGATCCATTCTTATCTCCTTGTAGAAAGCTCAAGTCCAAATGCATCAAAGACCTCCATATAAGACCATATACACAGCAACTAATAGAAGAAAAAGTGGGCAAGAGCCTCGATCACATGGGCATAGTGGGAAATTTCCTGAACAGAATACCAGTGCCTTATGCTCTAAGATCAAAAATCGACAAGTGTGACCTCATAAAATTGCAAAGACTTTGTAGGGCAAAGGACACTGTCATTAGGACAAAATGGCAACCAACTAATTAGGAAAGGATCTTTACCAATTCTACATCTGATATAGGGCTAATATCCAATATATACAAAGAACTCAAGAAAGTAGACCACAAAGAATAAAATAACCCTTAAAAAAATATAAAGCTAAGCAAAAAAACCTCAACTGAGGAATATCGAATGGTTGATAACCACCTAAAGAAATGTTCAACATTCTTAGTCATCATGGAAATGCAAATAAAACAACTCTGGGATTCCACACACCAGTCAGAATGGCTAAGATAAAAAACAGTGACAGGAGATGCTGGTGAGGATGTGGAGAAAAAGGAATACTCCTCCATTGTTGGTGGGATTACAAACTGGTACAATCACTCTGCAAATCAGTCTGGTGGTTCCTCAGAAATTTGGACATAATACTACCTGAGGACCTAGGTACATCAGTCCTGGGTATATACCCAAATGATGCTCCAACATATAACAAAGACACATGCTCCACTATTTTTATAGCTGTCTTATTTATAATAGCAGAGGTGGAAAGAACAAAGATGTCTTTCAACAGAATAATGGATACAGAAATTATGGTATATTTGCACACTGGAGTATTACTCAGCTATTAAAAACAATTACTACATGAAATTCTTAGGGAAATGGATGGAACTAGAAAATATCATCCTGAGTGTGGCAACCCGATCACAAAAAACCCACACATGGTGTGCACTCACTGATAAGTGAATATTAGCCCAAAAGCTTGGACTATCCAAGATCCAATTCACAGACCATGTGAAGCTGAAGAAGAAGAAAGACCAAAGAGTGGATGCTTCAGACCCCTTAGAACAAATATACTCACAGAAGCAATTATGGGGACAAAGTGTGAAGCAGAGGCTGAAGGAAAGGCCATCCAGAGATTGCTCCATGTCAGTCATCCATCCCACATACAGACTCTAAACCTAGACAACATTGCAAGTGCCAAAAAGTGCATGCTGACAAGAGCCTGATATAGCTGTCTTGTGAAAGACTCTGCCAGAGCCTGACAAATACTGAGGAGGACGCCCACAGCCAAACATTGAACTGAGATTAAGATCCCCTCTGGAGAAGTTAGAGAAAGATGTGAAGGAGCTGAAGGGGTTTGCAACACCATAAGAACAATAATATCAACCAACCGGATCCTCCAGATCTCCCAGGGTCTAAACCACCATCCCAAGAATACAAAGGGATTCACCTACGGCTCCAGCCATATGTGTAGCAAAGGAATGCCTTGTAGGGCATCAGTGGGAGGAAAGGCCTTTGGTCCTGTCAAGTCTGCTTGTCATAGTGTAGAGGAATGTCAGCGAGAGAAGTTGGGAGAGAGCTGTGCATGGGCGCACCCTCATAGATTCAGCGGGAGAGGAGATGGCATAGTGGGTTTCTGGTGGGGAAACCAGGAAAGGTGATAACATTTAAAGTCTAATACAAAAAAAATCCTATAAAAGAAAAAATAAAATGAAATATTTAAAAATAAAAAAGAAGATATTCTGCCTGTTTAGTCATGAATCTCCTAGGCTTTCAGGCAAGAGCCAGACTAGGAATTGTTTTACATCTGCCTCCTAAACAGATATCTGATGTTGCTGGATATAGTCTTCTAAAAGGAGGGAAGAAACTCTACATTCATTATCAAATTTTAAAATGTACATATGGAAAAAAATTGATTTCATCCTCATTTACATTCCTGTGGTCTTCAAAGAGTAAAATATAGCCTTTTTATTGCAATCATGTTTAATGATTGATTATATTCTACAGAGGAAGTCAAGACCAACTACAAACGTGTTTAACTTTGGTCAATAATGTAATAAGAAGAAACAGCAGTGTAAAGTGTCCTTATAACAACAACTCTAATTAATAGAAAATTCACCATTATTATTCTGAGAAGGATACAAGAAATCACCAAGGCATGTTTGTGAGTATATCTGTATCTACATATTGTGCCAATGTGTGAGAGAAGGTCAGAGGGAGAAGGAGGAGGAAAGGAGGAAGAAAACTAAGTAAAACTGAACCAACATACCCCAAAGTCTCCAGTGAAATATCTTTCATTGAGCATTCACTCATCGACCTTGTGAGCACCAGGCTACTCATCTCTTATTCTAATGTAGTAACAATATTGACAAGGTATGGAAATTATAATTCTTCAGAAATATCATGAGATTGTATACTTATCCACTTTGAGTGCTTCATACAGGTTCATCTGAACAAAATGTTCAATATTTAATAATTTTTAGCTAATGTTTGGAAAATGTTGTTATTAAACATTCAATTACAGAGATTTCTCATTACAGTATTCTCCAAAGCTACAAAATATATAAGACATTTTCTGTAGTCATTTTTTTTTCTGTTGACTAAACAACATGCTGTATGTTAACTACTACAGGTAATTGGACAGAGAACATGTATCTTTGGCATATCTCCTTAGATTCCTTCATGTGTGTTTACTTACACTAGGCAAACTGTCACTCTTTGTCTTGTTACATCTAGTCTTCGTTTTTGGAGGAACCAACATATTGATTTTCAATAGCCCTGAGATCGATATTGCTCTTTCTCAGGGGCCACTTAGTCCTAAGCCACTGTGACACTTTTGGTCACTTTGCTGTGTGATTTATTTCTTACATTAGTTTAAGGGAGTTTTAAATGCCCTAGTAACAAAACTGAAACAAGTGTAGCCAGGGTTATTGATTTACAGTCTTTTACAGTAAATATCTAGCTTGTCGATTGCTTTTCCTTCTTAACATGTTTCCAAGCTAAATTTATGCATCCTAATAGTAACTTGTATACAGAGATTATATATAAATCTTGTTTGCTCTTCAATCCATGAATGTAAGCAAACAAAAGATATATATATATATATATATATAATAAATCAGAACACTTGTAGTAAGAACAGTGTAGATCTATAAGGATACAGTTCATGTTACATTCGAGATGAGTCACCGAGAAGGTGAAAATTAGATGAAGATGACATAAGTAGAAAGTTCACGAAGTGATGGTGTCTCAGCTGTCTCCTGAGGGATGACTTAGCTTTTACACAAGCTTTGGTGCAATTCATAGATGCATTGCATAGGGTACCCATGCACAAGAATATATTCTCTAGTAGAGAGGCATGACTAATTTTTTAATAATTCCCATTCACGATCAACAAGTACAATGGGAAAGCATGAGTTGGAGGGGAAGTCAAAGTTAGAAGCAGCAATTTGTCATTAATCAGTGGCATTTACCTTCAGTGTGCTCTAACAGGACAGGTTCCAACACAGAGATCCTAAGTTTGGGCTCTTTTTGAGAAGGCTGTTGAGAGGAATGTTGACCTTTGTTTCTCTTCTTGGTCTAGTTTTGGTTCTCTCCTCCACCACAAAGAGTAGTATGTGCTGCTCATTCCATCAACATCTTGGAAAGCACAGCTCCTCCACTCTGGAGAGGCATACACAGACAGCTGGGTACCATGCCATTCTCATTTTCCAATGAGGAATTAGTCAGAAGAGTAGCAGAATGATACCCTTCAAAACATGACTTTAGCCTTTTATTTATACTGTGAAATCTTAAAGAATCATTTAAAACTACTATGAATTATATGAATATGACAGATATATTAGCATAAGACATAAATAAGAATAATATTCCTTATATGAGAAAGTGCCATAATATTTTTATGCTAATTAGTTTTTTAACAAATCTCCATTTATGTGTTGTGTGTGCTTGTGTACTCCTTTAATTCCAGTGCTAAAAGTGCAGAGGCAGGTAGAGCTCCATGAGTTCAAGGCCAGCCAGATTTATTTCAAGTATCTGGGTAGCCACTTGACTATACAGCTCTTGACTTTTTACAGCAAAGTTACTGTGTGATGTTACATTCAAATTCTCACAGCTCTCCTCCTTGTTTTCATACTTAAAATGGGTCCAATTCCATGTTCTTAAAAGTTCTGTTTTTTGTTTAGAGCATTAGTAAATCTCATCTCCTCCGTACAGTCTCTGTTGACTACTCAGTCTGAAATATCTCTTACCTTTCTATTGGACACTCCCTCTCATGTATAATATATAATCTTGTAAAATATACACCCTCTGAATCTGCAAGTTTTTACTTGGCTATTTATGTATACATATAGGCTGGTATCCCCAAATGAGCTTTTCAACTCCTATGGATAAAAATCATGATTTACATAAAACACTACTCCTCTTGACCATATGGGCCCTGCTGATTTCAATCTCGACTCACATACTGAAATAGAGGCTGGAAAACACAACTCATAGAATTGGACACGTGACTGAGAGTTCATGTAAGCATATGATAAGAATGTCATTTCAATCAGTGATTATGAAGACAACACATAATTATCTTTCTTTTCTTTGTTGTCTTAGGTTAGACAGACTAACAGATTAAGACAAAAATATGAGAGAAAACAGATTTATAGAGGTGATTAACAGTTAATTAAGTACTCTGATTAAATTATTTTGGAATATCTTATAACAGTTTGACATTTGTCAGATCTAATATGCTAATTAATATTGTCTGTTCATACTTCAATGTAGCATTCACACTTTTCTTACAGTTCTCAATTAGCATAAAGAGTAACACATTTCCTTATGGCATTTTCATATAAATATAGATACTTGTGGTTGATTTATCCCACACTATCTTCTGTCTCAATGTCTGCCCACACCCACCTGTAAATTTCTGCTTCTAACATTCACCTATGAATTTTATACTGCATAAATTCTATTACATTGCCCATTTGCTTCTCACAAAGCTTCTGCTTCTCTACTATGAACACTTTTCTAGTTTCTGATAAGTCTAAATAAAATCGATATGGCAATTTTTACTTTACATATAGCGTTGAAGCTAAGTTACATATTTTGTTTACTCTTTTCAAGAGAAATCCTCAATATGTTGACTCACACAGTCTGATTGTTACAAATATGCCCTTTGTGCTGTCCAAAATGTATATATAAGCTACTCACTGCTTGTCCATACTAGGAAATGGAGAGTTAGGATTCCTCACTCTTTGTCTGGGAGGATCACTACCTCTGTATATGTTGAGTCACTTCCCTGTCTTCCTAGTTCATCAAATTGCTTGAACTTTTCTTCACTAAGAACTTGTTACTAGATTTCTCCTTTGATTTTATTCACTCTTCTTTTCATTAGTCTTTCATGCCCTCAAGGATACAGATTAATAAGTCATGGTAGACTCATTTTGTCTGATATTTGACTCATCAATATTTTTGTAAATAGCATTTAATGCATATGTGAAGATTTTTATCACACACTCAAAATGGGAAGTCTATATAAATTTATCAGTTCAGTATGTGATTAATTAAAGATCAGGTACTATAATAATAGGTGACAAGGAGATGCAGGTCTTGCCTCAAATGTGAAAAAACATAATAAACTGTCTTTCACTTACTTAGTCCAGATCAACAGAAGATGATCAAGATCTGATATAAGAGGATAACAGGAATGCATCACAAATACATCTAACAGCACCAGTCCTACTTGTTGGCACAAGGGAGACTGTGGAATCTTCCAAAGCTGTGCTCCCTGCTGGACTTGGCTTCACCATCTCCCATTGTAATTTGTGTTAAGTAGCTGCTACCAATCACTTGACATTGTTTTGTGAACTGGAGCCCTCTTCTAATCAATGAGAGGTTCTTCTTGCAGATGTGAAAAGAATGTGGGGTGAGAAAAGTACTTTTTTCCAGTATGATTAACTCATCCAGTTTCCGAGATTTCATTTTTTATATTTCCTACTTCTTTCTATAGGCTATCAACACATGAAAAATAATGAAGATACGTATACATCCATGTGAAGGTAAGTGCAACACATTAATAAAAAAAGCAAATCCATTCTAAACGAAAGGATTTATAGCCAGTGTATTAAAACAAAGTTGACTGCATGTGGTAAGGCATTCACTGCTTATAGATAATTGTCATATCCTGATCCTTAAGTCTTTATAGTGTTTTCCTTTAGCAGCTGAAGCAGTTTGGGTGTGTTCTTTATACTGTAAGGCATCACTATGACTTTGACATCATTTAATTGCTAAATGAGCATCTTCACATGTTACATAAAAGAAACTGTAATCACCATCAAGAATGTGGAAATTATTTGCAGATTTCTGTCAGTGAGGCAGATGCTGCCAGGATCCAGGCTGAGAGCAGCTACTGTTTGTGCTACACGGCTCTGTGCAGTGATTTTCAGAGCTTATTCCTATGTCTCTTTCTTTTCCTTCTCACATATGCCATTGAAAGCAAACATGCATTCACATAAATTAGTCAGAATTTTTAAGTTTAATGTCAAGAAGATATGTGCATCAGAGGATTTTCTGGAATTGGGAAGCAGTATTTAAAGAACTCTAGTACATTAAATAGTCTGGCCACTAGAGGTTGTGGGAAATTTTAGGTGAAATAAAGACTGAATAGTGCATGGAGTGTTTAGAGCGTAGTTCTTGTTGCTTCATCTCATGCATGTGGTTCTTTCATTTAAAAAATAATTATCCTTGTCATAATGTTTGAGACTTATTAGGAAAACTATATGCAGACCACAGACATGGATAAAAAATAAGAACACAAACAGACCATGCTGTTGTTGCTGACGGCATAGCTGTTATAGACAAGGAGGCTCCCAATGTCCTCAGTGCTACGATTTGTAGAATTACAACAAGGGTAATAAAAGAACACACACTCTTGTTGTCTACTCATTGTACTATGATAGGAACATAGTAGGAAAAAATGTAGGGATGATGTGGCAGTCAGCCTACCTGGCACTCTTTGTTTCCAAATATGAAGCATGGTAAGCTATGCTTCTGAATATTCCCAGAAGGCACCAGAGTATCAGGTAGCTGGTTTCTTGACAAGTTGGAAACCCCCTTGTCTTCTTTTTTTTTTTTAATGATTCTTTACATAGAAGTCTTGGAGCTATGAGAGCTCACTGTCTAATCTGAGGCAATGTGCCAATCTTGATTGATAGTTCTTCACTATATACATAGTTGTTCACATAAAAAAAAGCAGATGCTGTTTCCTGCAACTGTTTCCAAATATGAAGCATGGTAAGCTATGCTTCTGAATATTCCCAGAAGGCACCAGAGTATCAGGTAGCTGGTTTCTTGACAAGTTGTTATCCCCTTTTTTTTTTTTTTTTTTAATGATTCTTTACATAGAAGTCTTGGAGCTATGAGAGCTCACTGTCTAATCTGAGGCAATGTGCCAATCTTGATTGATAGTTCTTCACTATATACATAGTTGTTCACATAAAAAAAAGCAGATGCTGTTTCCTGCAACTGTTCCCAAGTAGTTCATCTCCATGAGCCTCACAACCCACAGGCATTGCAGTCTTGTTGAAGGATACCCAGTAATGACAGTAGAACATTTTTTCATGAACATTTTTTCAAAGCTGAAATGAGTTATGTATTTAAATTATAATTTTCTAAAATGAAGACAGTGTAATTATAAATGTTCACCTCTATGAAATCGAAGTTTTTCTCTCAATGAAGTATTCATTTCTCTTCACTGTTTACTTGTAAATTAGTTCCACCAACACTCAAAATTTATTTGATCCCAGTACAAAACATCCATCACCTTCCGTAACATCAAAGTGATTTATCCTTTTTAAGCATATGAAATAATTAGATATTTTCATTTTGTTTCTACTTTCAGCCATGCCCTCCCTCTGATATGAATAAACAAAGGACAAAACTTGAAAATATTGAATCAGGTTTCATAGAATACCTAAAAAAGAGAAAATGGTCAGCTAAATAACACTTTCATATGCAAACCATATTATTCTATGAAAGATATGTGAAAGTCATAATTGAGTCACAGCACCCATTAGTGGTGTATTTCTTATACAAATCCATGGAGTCCATGACTACAAGAGTGACAAATAATAAATAATGACAATAGGTATTAAGTCCTTAGTGACTCTGGAGACCTGGGATTTTCAATTACAGCTGTTTAATTTGTATTATATAAATTAACTATACTTAATTTTAGAGATTTTAGGCTTAGTAAAAGAAATGTGAAAACATTAAAAGAAGAATAATACTATTCACCTACAAAAACACCACTGAACATCTTTCAAGTTTATATCTCAACCAGTTCAGGCTCTTCAACTCTCTTGGTCTCTACAACTGTACATGTGCACGTGTGTGTGTGTGTGTGTGTGTGTGTGTGTGTGTGTGTGTGTGTGTGTGTGTGTGTTTGTCTGTGTCTGTGTATTGAAGAGTATATGGATTTGTAATTCTCTTCAGTTTGAAACATAGCTATTAGTAGTATAGAACCAGGAGGTGGTTCACAATATTCCTCATGCTTAAATGCTTACATGGATGATAAACCTATAGCTAACCTGCTATTATATAGGCTTCTGTCCAAAGATTTGCCCATAACCAATGATAGGAGAGCATGTCTCTCACCCATGTTTGCATTTGTTGAAATCATAATCACTGTGCTATAATGTCAAAAATGATTCTTTCTTTAGAGAAAACTTACTCTCCAGAAGTTTCATTGTGAATAAATGCTGAGTACTGTCCTCTGACATTAATAATATTCATATCTTCAGTATTTCTAAGAAAGTGTTAGTGACAATATTGAATTTCCACAGAAAATAAGTATTTATATTTTTACCTGCCTCTGTAAACCATTAATTACTAATGTTTTGCTGTTTCTTGGACAGTACAGAGTCAATACTTCAGACACCTTTGGAAGTACTTTTTATGTGCACATTATTTTTAAACCTTGTACTTACTATTTATCTTAAAGTGATATTTTTCTTTGTTTATTATATTAAAAATCAAGTATATTTTATGATATGGGCATGAAAATTATTTTGCCTAGTGATGTTGTTACTCTATAATGCTGATTTTTGTCAATTTTCTTGATGTTCTCTGACAGTCAGTATATGAGTGTTAATAAATATCAAATATACACATATATTTGATATTATATATATTATATATATAATATTATATTATATATATATAATAAAGAAGATACAAAACTTGCATCTGAAATCATCTCTCCCTTATTTACAACTAAACAAATACAAAAGATAAGTCTAAATAGGACATCAATATTGGTAGGACTAAATCTACCCATAAAATATTAGGATTATAAATTAACAAATAGCACAATAATGCAGAAACTTTGTTGTGTCTTATTTAGTAAAGAACAAATGGACTGAGCTGTAGAGCTATTCTTCCTCAAGTACAAAGTGGCTTTTGAACATTACTGACAACTGAGAGATCAGTCTTAAGTCTTGAGTAAAGAAGATGTGGAATGTATTAAGAGAAGATGCCTGGTTGGGAAGAAAGAAAATAGAAACTTCTTACTCTTTATGTGGTCATGAGGAGAGTAAACATACGCAGAAGAGAGTGCAGGTAACCAATAGATGGACTGATTGAGAAGTAGTAAGCATGGCATGAGAGGAGGAGAAATTCTTCTTAGTATATGGACTTTTTCAGGACATACATCTTTCAGCCCTGCTCCACAAGGCCCGTAGGGTCACAGTTTTCAAAAGGTGCTTTCAAGTTCATTTTACAGTTCAATTGAATAGCTTCCCATCTTAGAAAAGGACAAGGCCTCCTTATAAAAAAAGAAAACAAAAGGACAAGTCTCTGAAATGCTGCAGTCTTCTTAGCTGTCCTTCTGCAAGCCACCAAGAACTGCTGACATACTGAAACCAAAGCAGAAGGGCTTTGTATCTAAAGTCCCACATTTGCAGAACTGATGACTAATGAGAACACTGAAACACTTATTCTCCTCAGCAATGCCCTTGAAGCAATAGTGAAACCAAAGAGAAAGGGATAGACTGAACATCTTAAAATATTTTATTAATAACCAATACATTCACATTGTTGGCTAGTCTTTTTTTTTCCTGGAAAGCAATATTGGCTGACTTATTCAAATATGGTGATTCTCTATGCTGTCAATAACCAATTATATGAATGAATTTGCATTAGTAAAGGAAACTAAATATCTCCTGAAATATTTTCTGTACTGGAATTAGAAATTTAACAGTTTTAAAATCATCATTTAAAAATATAAATTTAACCTTAGAGCCTGAGCAATTGGAGTTCTGCTTAGGAAATTTCCCCTTGTGGTAATGAGTTCAAAGCTCTTTCCCACTTCTCTTTTATTTGATTCAGTGTATCTGGTTTTATGTTGAGGTCCTTTGTCCACTTGGACTTAACTTTGTGCAAGGTGATGAATATGGGTTTATTTTCATTTTTCTACATACAAACCACCAGTTAGACCAGCACTATCTTTTTTTCCATTGTGTGTTTTTGGTTTCATTGTCAAAGATCAAATGACCATGGGTGTGTGTGTGTGTCTATGGGCCTATTTCTGGGTCTTGAATCAATTTCATTGATTGACCTGTCTCTTTTCCAACACCATGTAGTTATTATCACTATTGTTCTATAGTACAGCTTGATGTCAGGTGTGTGATTTGTTCAGTTCTTTCATTGTTAAGAATTAATATCATGTGATTAATAAAAAGTTTTTGCTATCCTTTGATATAATATTTTCCTTGAGTTTGTTTATATAGTGTATTATGTTGATAGATTTACATATATTGAACCATCTCTGCATCCCTGGGATGAAGCCTTCTTGATCAAGATGAACGATGGTTTTGATGTGTTTTGGATTTGGTTTGCTAGAGTTTTATTGTGTATTTTTACATTTGTATTCATAAGCAAAATTTATCTGAAGTTCTCTTTGTTAGTCTTTGTGTGGTTTAGGTAACTGTGACTTCATAGAATGAATTAGGTAGTGTTACTTCTTTTTCTATTGTGTAGAATAGTTTGAGGAGTGGTGATATTAGCTCTTCTTTGAAATGTATGGTAGAATTCTATACTAAAGCCATCTGGCCCTGTGCCTTTTTCAGTTGGATTGTTTTTAATGACTTCTCCTGTTTCCATAGGGAATATGGGAAACTGTTTAGATAGTGAACTTGCTCTTGATTTAACATGGTCTCTGTCTAAAAAGTCATCCATTTCATCTAGATTTTCCAACCCACAGAATTGAAAATCTTTAACAAGCAGAAAGGTCAAGTGAGGATGCTTCAATCCCACTTAGTAGGGGGAAGACAATAATCATGGGAGGCAGAGTGAGGGAGACATTAGGGAGAGGAAAAGAAGAACAGGATTAGGTAAGGGGTAAAACTGGAGAAGAGACTGAGGGAAAGGCAATTCAGTGAGCGGCCCAATTGGGGATCCACCTCTTAGGGAGACACCAAGGCCTGATACTATTACCAATGTTATGATGTGCTTATAGACAGGAACCTAGCGTGGCATTCCCCTGATGACTAAGGATGTTGAACATTATTTTAGGTGCTTCTTAGCCATTCACTATTTCTCAGCTGTGAATTCTTTGTTTATCTCTGTACCACATTTTTATTATTATTAGGGTTATTTGGCTCCCTGGAGTCTAACTTCTTGAGTTCTTTGTATATTTTGGATATTAGCCCTCTATCGATGTAGGATTGGTAAAGATCTTCCCAAACTGTTGGTTGCTGTTTTGTCCTAATGACAGTGTCCTTTGCCTTACAGAAACTTTGCAGTTTTATGAGGTTCCATTTGTAGATTCTTGATGTTAGAGCATAAGCCATTCAGGAAAATTTCCCCAGAGCCCATGTGTTTGAGATTCTTCTCCACTTTTTCTTCTATTAGGTTGAGTATATCTGGTTTGATGTGGAGGTCCTTGATTCATTTGGACTTAAGCTTTGTACAGGGCAATAAGGATGGAGTGATTTTCACTATTCTACTACCTGGATTCCCACTACATGACCCTGCAATATTCATTCGTATGGTAGCTAACTGGAAATAGAGAAAAACTAGATATTAGAAAATACTATTACATTTTTCACTTATTAATTTCCTGAGAAATCTATTGATATCAATGATAGTTCATTGGATATACCCAAAGTTCCTCATTTGCATTCCCTCATTCTTCATTTTAAAAATATTTTGGAATTAAAACATAATTTCATCATTTACCTTCTTCGTTTTGCACACACCAACTTCTTCAAGTCTTCCCTTTGTTCTGCTGCAAATTTACGTTCTCTTCTTTAGTTGTCATTTTACAAACACACATACACACACACACACACACACACTGATACCATTTCCTCTGTCTATTTGGTGTCACTTGTGCATATGTGATTTCACAGCTGATCAATTGTCATTAGACTAACAACTAAGGACTCATTCTTGGGAAAGACGATTTCTCCTGCTATCAGCACTTCTTAGTTACCCATAGTTCTTTGCTTAGGGATATAGCCCTATGAGATTTTCCCCTTTCACGTTAACATTGGTGCTGTGCTTGGTCAAGTCTTGTTTAGGCCATTATGCTGATGAGGTATTATGGGTGAAGTTGTGCTCAGCTACAATCTACAATACACCTGCATTTACAATACAAATTCTGCACTTAAAATGTTTAAATCACATTTTAAATACTTCATAGCAATGAAAAGGTAACTAACCCATTTCTCCAGGGAAAAGTGGCTATCTAATATAAACTTAACCTAGACTTAATGAAAATATGTTTGGTTATTTTCACAAATTATCTTAATGAGTAATTTAAATACAGTTTATCTGTTCATTATCTTATTTGTATTCTATACAAAGAGTAAATATATAGAAAAACATAATGTATTCTTTTTGCTGAGAGAAGAAAGGTTGTTCCAGAGCCAGTTTCCTATTTAATGATTTATATCTGATATATACCATTTTAGTTTCCCTTAAGTTTGAAATTGTGAGATTTCTCAAAATTGAGCACATTCTCAAAATATGTTCTGAATGTTCTGAGTTTTATATGCTCATTGTATGACTGGCATTCTGATTAGAAGGAACTTGAAATAGCAAACCTTTGAAAGCGGCATCGTATTTTAAACACTAGATTCTCTGAAATGTTCCCCTTATCTATTTCCATATCACTTTTAGCATCAGGTTTTGACATGATCTGTATAGAACCCAGTGTCTCACACTCTATCCATCTATCATCATCCTCTGTTCTCTTAGCATGCTTTTCAAATTTACAGTAAGAACATGTCTAATAAATAAATGACATATACATTTTGGGTATTACAGGCCCAGGTATAAGTGTGTGTGTGTGTGTGTGTGTGTGTGTGTGTGTGTGTGTGTGTGTGTGTGATCTCAGTTTGAAACAAAGTCTAATTTAAAGTCCTTTCTTCAAGGAATTTGTTGCAAGATATTTGATCACATTGTAAATAAATGTCAACACTGTGTACTGTAAAAAACTTGTGTTGTGGTTCAGCCTTAGCCCACACCTTTAACCCAAAAGATTGCAGGACTCAACCCAGCCTATACCTTTAATTGAAGTGCTAAATAGAGTCAACCCTAAATAAAGAGGCAGAGAAAGCAATGAGTTGACCAGGAGTGAATATAAGTAAACAGAAAAGAGGGTCATTGAGGAGAAAGTTATGAAGACAGTGTGGAGAAGGATAAAGACCCTTTCCTTTCTGGGATATTGTTGGAGTGAGGTCATCTGGGAATTTTCTCTGCCTTTCTGAACTAGTGGGCTTTCACCACAGGGTTTGGCTCCTGAGCCTACATTTGGGAAATCAGACATCTTGGATTTTATTTTTTACTAACATAAAGGACATTTATATCAAGAGCTGTGAGAATAGTTCAGAATGTGACCTGGTTGATAGTCTGTGTGGGGCAGAGGTTGTGGGGATGTTCATAGTATCTTTGCATCTTCGTTTAGTCTGGCAATATAAAGCATGAGTTAGTTATAAACATAAAGTCCTAAGAAAATGTGAATAATGGGTTTTTTATTTGTAGAAAATTTCATTTATAGGTGAAAAATATCTATACTTTCTATCAAGTTTTTGTGATGTGTTCCCAACTCACTTGCATTTATTCAGAGTATGTATATAAACACAAAAGAAATTACTAAAAAGAAATTAATTCTAGGCTACACTATGAATCACCATATTTTCATCCCTACTAATTATTGCATCATTTGGCAAAGAAATGGTAAGAGAGGAGTAATGACCTATAGCACCAAGAACTCCATGGTCTTTATTCAGGCTTTGGCCTACACCATGAACACCCTAGTGCCTACAAAGTCATCAGACACTCCATGATCCCTCATCTGTATAATGGGATTGTAATAGTGTCCAGTTTAAGACTGCTTTGTTGTCTGCATGACTCAAGCACATGTGTTGAGTTCTTTCTACATCTGAGTCTGGAAGACATATCATGCTCTATAAACAAATGTTTGAATCCCTGAACCCATAAACCAAGAAAACCACTGAGATTGGGTTTGACTTGAAGTCAGAAAATAAACTCAATTGAACAAAGGAAAAATTAATGTGAGTCCCAGAAATCAATGTAGAAGATAGGAAATATAATTGCCTAGAACAAAAGGATATCATAAAGGAGAGGAGGTTGGTGTACATGAATGTATGTGTGTTTATACATGTTTGCTTGTGTAAAACATTTTCCATTTGCTAGCATGACTTTCTTCTCCTGCTTCAATAAAACAGGAAGGCTTGGAGCAAAATATCATGTTTAAAGGATTACAGTTATAGGTATATACATCCTTCCCCACTATGTCTTTGCATATGGTAATTTGTTGTGTTTCCTAATTAAAGACCCATTTCAGGTTATTTGCAATTCATAAAACCATTTTGTGGTCAGAAATTTGATTGAGAAAGAGTAGAATTTCTGATGAAGTTTTTGCCTTTAGACTCATATTCTTTTAAAGCTCCAATGACAACAGATTATTTCAGTGTTTTCAGCAGTGGCTTATCAGGTTGAAGATTCACTTTCTCTGCTCATAACATTTCTATTTTCTTAAAGATGATGACATCTTTTAGAGTATCTATGCCTCTCAAGTTAAGTAGCTACAGAAAAACTTTTATCCTGACATTCCCCAGATGAAATACTTTTTCTGTTGTAGATAGTTTTTTGAAAGCTTACAGAGAACAGTTCTCATATGGAATAATAAAATCCATTTTTGTAATTACGGAATCATGGCTACTCTCATATTGTAATGACAAGACTCAATTACAAAAGTGAAGCTTAAGTTTCAGCCACTGTGGCACTGTGAATCGGATCATTCCCTGAAAGGTTTTAAACTCATAGACTGTACTACCTTCAGCACTGTCCTTTGCTGTCTATCAGTTACAGATTGTGTAGCTTTGAGAAAGAAGAATGCTTGTAGTTTAAAACCTATAAAGATTGGTATCTCACAACTTGAGAGGTACAATTGGTATTCTGAAGTGGTTTCTAATAACTTCTAATATAGACCACATGAGTCATATGGATATTGACAATTTGTCTAGTTCATTCTTGACCATACAAGCCCTATATATACTTGCTCATTCACTAGTATAGTCCATATTTCTAGGAAAATGCCACATATTATTTGTCTATATATGTTTGCTGAAAGGAGTTTGTGTGGCCACATCTTTAAAATGTTAATATCCATTCAAGGCAGTAGAAAAATATTTGCCTGACTCTCCTACCATGCAATTCCTCATTTGCCATGCCTCTACTTCACTGCTCATAAATCATGATGATGCACACAGATGCCATAGTTAGAAGGTATCACCTTGGGGTTTAACTCAGTGGTAGAGCGCTTGCCTAGCAAGCACAAGGCCCTGGGTTCGGTCCCCAGCTCCGAAAAAAAAGAAAAGAAAAAAAAAAAAAAGAAGGTATCACCTCAGCTAAAGTTCTCAGCAAAGTTCCCCATGCTAAGATGGCACTCATAAATATTTCATGTGACAAAAATGAAATATATTGTTTGTCATATATATAGCAAGTCTGACGTGTGTGTATACATATGAGATAAGTAGCTGAACACAACAGCAGTGAATGAAGCTATATGAGTATGTGTTCATGAATGTGTATATGAATGTATGTGTGTTTATACTTATTTGCTTGTGTAAAACATTTTCCTTTTGCTAGCATGACTTTTTTCTCCTGCTTCAGTAAAGCAGGAAGACTTGGAGCAAAAAAAAGTTTTATTGCTTCAGGTCTTCCTCTTACCTGGGGAGGCTTCTGGGTAAGGGAGAAAGGAGCCCTAACATGTAATCCTATATTAAATCCTATGCTGTTTAACAACAGGCAGCTTCTGGTTTCAGAGTAACTTAGAGTTAAGACAGAGAATTTAAGTAAGAGTTAAGTTTTCTAACACTTTTAATTAAGCACAAGAATTAAAAAGTAAGAAAGAGTTAAGTTTTCTAGTGCTAATCAAGTACAAATATTTATAAAGTGAATAATACAGAAAAAAAAAGAGTTAAGGCCTCAGTGCTTAATGAAACAGAACAGTAAATAAAGAGTTAAATTTTTGCTTGGAGTAAAAAGAATTAAGTCCTCAGCACTTCCTAAAGCACAGAACAATATTTGAAAAGAGCTAATTATGGGTCAGAGCTTTGGCTGTATGGTAGCAACCCCATCCCTCACTTGAGCCCTCTGCCTTTCTGCTGGTGGTGGATTCAGGTCCAAGTAGATCAAGGACCTCAACATAAAACCAGATACACTGAACCTCATAGAAGAGAAAGAGTCTTAAATTCATTGGCACAAACAGAAATTTCCTAAACAGAACTCTAATGCCTCATGCTCTAAGATCAAGAATTGATAAATGGGACATCATGAAACTGGAAAGCTTCTGTAAGGCAAAAGACATAGTAAATAAGACAAATTGGCATCCTACAGATTGGGAAAAAACCTTCATTAACCTCAATCTGATAGAGGGCTTATATACAAAATATATAAAGAACTCAAAAGCTTACCACCAAAAAAAAAACCAAACAACCCAATCAAAAAATGAGGATAAATCCCAAACTAAACTGAGAATTCACAATAGAGGAATCTTGAATGGCTGAGAAGCACCTAAAGAAAGGTTCAATGTCCTTAGTGACCAGAGAAATGCAAATCAAAACGATCCTGAGATTCCACCTTACACCAGTCAGAATGGCTTAGATCAAATCCTCAGGTGACAACACATGTTGGTGAGGCTGTGGAGACCGAGGAACATTTCTTCACTACTGGTGGGATTGCAAACTGGTATAAACACTCTGGAATTCAATTTGGAGGTTCTTTAGAAAATTGGAAATAGACCTACCTAAAGACCCAGAAATACCACTCTTGTGAATATACCCCAAAGATGCCCCACCATACCACAGGGGTACATCTTCCACTACGTTCACAGAAGCCTTATTTGTGATAGCCAGAAGCTGAAAACAACCCAGATGTCCATGACAAAGGAACATATATAGAAAATGTGGTTCATTTTCACAATGGAATACTACTCAGCTATTAAGAATGAGGACATCCTGAGTTTGCAGGCTAATGGATGGAACTAGAAAATGTCATCGTGAGTGAGGTAACTCATACCCAAAAGGGCATGCATGGTCTGTTCTCACTAATAAGTGGATATTAGCCAAAAAAATGTACAGTACACACCAAAGATACAGAACTCAAAAAAAAAAAAAAATCAACAAGCTGAAGGGCCCAAGTGAGGATGTCTCAGTTCTACTTGGGAGGGAGAAGAAAGCAACTACTAGGGTGAAGGGAGCTAGGGACAGGGGAGGAAAAGGGGATGCAGTAGGGGAAAAGAGGTAGATGACCCTGTATTGGGTGGGGGGAAAACGACTGAAGCCCTGAGGGCCAGCAGAGTGAATGGAAACAGGTTACCTCAGGAAAAAAGAGGCTGGGAGGACCCTCTAGAATGTACCAGGGACCTGGGAAGTGAGAGACTCTCACTCAATGGGAGGGCCCTAGATGAAAGGCCCTAAAGTGGGGAGAGGGAACTTACTGAATCCACCTCCAGCAGAAAGATGGGACATCAAGTGAGGAATGGAGTTGCTATCCCACAGCCAAAGCTCTGACCCATAATTCTTCCTGTCTGAAGGAAATTCAGTGATGGAAATGAAAAGCCTAAGGAAAGGAAGGTCCAGCCTCACGCCCAAAATGGGATCCAACTCAAGGGGAGGCACCAAGATCTGACACCATTACTGAAGCTATGGGGCATTCACAAAAACGGACCTACTATGACTGCCCTCCAAAAGAACCAGCAAGCAGCTGAAAGAGTCAGATGCAGATATGAGAACCCAACCTATGGACAGAAGCTGCTGACCTCTGAGGTTGCATTAGGGAAAAACTGGAAGAAGCTGAGGAGGAGGGAGAATCTGTAGGAGGACAAGCAATCTCAATTAACCTGGACTCCTGGGATCTCCAACCAGACAGCATACCCAAGCTGTTTATGAGGCTCCCAACAGCAGAAGACTCATAGGTCTGGGTTCAGTCAGAGAAGATGCACCTAACCCTAAAAAGATGGGAGGCCCCAGGACATTTAGAGGTCTGGTGGGGTGGGAACATACTTAGCGAGACTGGTGTGGGACGAGTGCAGGGGGAGAGGAGGGTTGAACTGGGAGGGGAATAAAATCTGGAGTGGAAAAAAAGGAGCTAAACAGGTTAAATACTTACCACAGAAGAACAGAACAGTAAGATAGTGTTAAGTAGTAAAATCAAGTATGGAGAGGGAGAGGGAAGGGGAGGGGGAGGGTTAGAGGGAGGAGACTCTAGCAGTAATTACCCATAAAATAACAAAATAAACAAGAGAGTGCTTAACCCCAGAAAGCATCAGCTTCAGCATCCAGCAAAATTAGAAAGTTATTAGAAAGTTACAAGGATAGTGATCATGAATTTTGTGACCTGAGTGGGTCCTGACATCTGTGCCCAATTCAGCAACCATTTCCCTGGGGCAGGGAGGCACTTACTGTCCCGTGTCACAGTGTCAATATGATTACTATGTTGGGTAATTTTTAACAGAATTTGTCCTAAATATTTGATGCTGAATTTCAATTCTCACTGACAATATTAATTATTCATACTAAAACAGAAGACTATTGTTATAATGCAAATTCACAAAGTACTTATTGAATAAAGAAGGGGGCAAATTAATATAGATAATAAGTGGAGTTCCCAGTGAGTTTATCAGCTCCATCAATTCCTAATATTGACATAACATTTTAGAGGTGTTTTTCCAATAGTGGATAGCATTTATGGTTTAATATAATTGATAAAATAGCTCAACCATAAAAATTGGAAAGTTTAATTAGAAACAAGCGTGTGTATGGGAAGTTCATGCTCAGTAAGCAAGAAATTAGACACATCATTAAGAGATTAGGAGCAGCAAATTGAAGGGGGAGGGAAATGGTACTTCCAATTGACTCAGGAAAGAAGAAATACTTTTGTCTTCATGATCTGAACACATTGTGGTATCCTCCACACCAAATAAGGATGCCCATGGAAATACTTGTGTTGAAAGGAGAAGAACTGGGATTCTCTGTGTTAAGAAGTCTTTCAATTGCTGAATACTCAGGCCTCTTGGCATTTTCATTTCATTCCTGTATCTGGGAGCAAAGAGAAGAACTTCATTAAATTACTTGCATAAAGGAGTTTCTAAAGGGGACCTTTCAAAAGGAAAAACAGAGTGCAGGAATGACCTGTATTACCAATGTTCAGGAGGAAGAGAAGGCAAGAGAATTATTAACTTGATAGAAGTCTTAGATATATCATGAAGCTTTTTTTTTCACAAAACAAGCAAAAACATCATTAAAAAAAGGTGCTTTCCCTGTAGTCTATCACCCAGCAGTTTAATGATACAGATCTACATACTTTTTTTTTCTTTTTTTAACTTTTTGACATCTCTATTACCTTTTTTCCAACTTGTTTGTGTCTTCATTCTTTACACAACACCATAACAGCCACCAAGTTAAGAACATTAGAGCAAGGAACAGACTATGTTGCTTCTCCCTGGGACTTCTACATTTATGTACTGTAAAAATAGAAAAAAAATAGAATTTTTTTTTCCTTTTTTTTCCTTTTTTTCTTTTCCTTTGGAAAGAATCAGGCAACAATTCCCAGGAGATACCATGTTATGTTTTTCTAACAGATGGTTCCTTGTTGAGAGTAGTATTAAGATTCTTATTTTTATCTGTATCCTCACATTGGATAGACTTCAACTTGTACTCCACAATGCACAGTTCCTGAAACAAAAACCCAACATATTCTTCATTAATCCCAAAAGTTTCCTGGACTTCCGGCATTGTGTGGGTTTCACATACATAAATATATACATAACTTAGAATTGAATGTGTGCATTATGGTATAGGAAGTACATCCAGAAACAGGGTTCTAGGTTCTCATCTCTTCTTTTTAAAGACCATTTTACATATTTTTAGTTATGTTTATATAGTAATATGTGAATGTATAAACGTAGAGGCCTGTTTGGTCTCTAGAAGAGAGTGTTTTATTCCCCCGTTCCCTGGAACTATAATGAAAAGTTATTGTGGGCACCTTACATTTTTTTTGGAAGCTACACTGGAATTCTCTACACAGTAATACATAATGGTGACCCATCTCTCCAGCCGCAGTACAACACTGATGAAACAACTCTCCACTCCAGCCCACAGCAATATCTAAGACTGTTTTATAGCTGCATATAGCCTTTGTCTGTTGGTTAAGCACTGTGACTTAATGCTGCCCTTTAAATATTGTATATGTAAATGTGAAATATTTTTCCATTTATAGAATGATATTAATATTAATTCTTAATAGGAATTTAAATTATAGTGTAAATTACAAATAGACCTTTAGCTATTTAAAGGTAGAGAGAACATGTGTATAGCAGAGACATAATATTTATAGTATTATCATAACAGAATAAAATTACTCTCCCTGATTACTTTAAAATATTACAAGATTTTTAACATGAGGAATCCACATCATAGTTGTAAATACCAAAATATCACTTTATTAAAGAAACAGTTTGAAATGTCTTTCTTTTTCTAAACTTTTATTATGATTTTAGGGAGACAAAATATACATGCAAGAAAAATTAATTTAAAAGAGCAACTTAAGTATATGGACAGCTTATGAACCATATGTTTCAACATAGAAGAAAGTACTAGCATAATAATAAATTTGAATGGGAAAGTTGAGCTAATAGATATGTCAATATTAATATCTGACTCTAATAAATATTCTCTAGTTTCTGGAGAAAATTGTAAAAGTGTTAGGTATAGAATTATAAGCATCTGAAATTTAATGACAATTGCTTCAGAGAAAGACAGGTAGCACAAGAAGGGAAGAAAGGAAACAAAACATGTGGGATTAGGAAATTTGTTAATTTAAATTATAGAATATGCTAAAAGGAAAGCTATAGCAATGTTTTCTTTTGCTTAATTAATTAATTTTATTTGAAAATTTCATGTTTGTACATAATATTCTGATTACTCTGTCCCTCACACTGCCTCCTATCTCTCACTCATTCCAGTCAACCAGTCTTATCTCTAACAACGTCTTTCATAGACGTCTGTCTTTTGTTGTTGTTATTGTTATTGTTTGTTTTTTGTTGTTTTGGTTTTGGTTGAGTGTTTATTTGTTTTATTCTTTCCTCTGTGGCTTATCTACAATCATCTGTGATCATTGGATGGCTTAAATATCTTGTGAGGATATCACTGAGTTAACAAACAATAGCAATAGCTCCCCTCTCCCTGGATTGATTTGTGGCAATTATTCTGCCTATGATTGGTAGAGGATAATCCTAAGCCCCTCTTCCACGTATGTCTCGCTGCTATTCATATAGCCTTTACTCTATAAATGCAGTGCAGGTATGTTTAGTTGCTCTAAGTTAATAATTTCAGTGGCTGAACATAAGATGACATTTTGAAGTCTTCTTCCTTATCTGAAGACTGACTTTTACATTCTTCCTACCTAGTTTTCTGTGTTCCCTAATAATTTTAAAGGATAGTATAATTTTTTTTAGAAAAGAAAAGGGTCATGTATTAAAAGTAATTACTTGATTCTCTTCCACAGATGGTTTTAAAATTTACTAGCCTCTCAAACACAAAATATTTCTCATGTGAAAATAGTTAATTGGGCAAGCACAACATGTGCATTATATCTGCATTTAGAATTAATATTCAGGAAACCCTTTAAAACAAGATACTTAGAGTCATTTAATTAGGAAAAAATATCAATACTTGTTTAATTTCAGGATTCTCACAGATAGCAGAAGTCAGGCTAAGCCCACTTTCATCTTCTACAAAGAAAATATTTTCAGGTGCAAATGTAGAAAATGCGTAGCTAACAAGGAAAATAATCTTCAAGATACATGACTTCTTAGAAATTAGTAAATTACATTTAAGGAATTTTGTATCTATGCAGTAAACATCATTTTCATATCTTGAAAGGATAGGGAACACACAGTTTACAGCATAGTATATCACCTCTATAAACCCCGGGAAATTGGGACATGTCTAAATCCTGGAAATTCCAACTACTGCTCACTTTCCAAATGAAATAAAAGATGGTATCTGAATCTATGGCTCTAGAAATCTATAGGAAAAACTCTACTTCATATTGAAGACTTATATTTCAATTGTTTGACATCATTGTACAAAGAATTAATTAATGGATCATTATGGTCAATCCATCTCTATCGAGTCATTCTCTGGATGGGAGAATGAAATAAGCTGAACAAGATGTATTCTGTTTCAACAATGTATTCAAATATTTATTTCATTACGATTTGTGATTAGTTGATATATACATATCTACTTTATAAAACTCCCTCACTGGGCAACAAAAAAAATAGGGAAATACAGAAAAAGAACAGTAAACATACATCTGTTATTTATTCATATCTGTTTCTTTCTTTCTTTTGATTTTTATATTTAGAATTGACATTTTACTTTTTATATTTTTATTGGATTTTTTTAAATTTACATTTCCAATGTTATCTCCTTTCCCCCACCCAACCACCCACCCCTTTCTGCCTCCTTGCCCTGACATTCCTCTACACTGGGGGGTCCAGCATTGGCAGGAAACCTCCCTTTGGTGCCCAGCAAGACCATCTTCTGCTACATATGTAGCTGGTGCCATGGGTCTGTCCATGTGTACTCTTTGAATGTTGGTTTAGTCCCCTGGTTGCTGTGGTCTGTTTTTTTTTTTTTTTTTTTTTTTATTATTAACTTGAGTATTTCTTATATACATTTCAATGTTATTCCTTTCCCGCTTTCGCAAACATCCCCTCCCCCTCCCCTTCCTTATGGGTGTTCCTCCCAACCCTCCCCCATTGCTGCCCTCTCCCCAACACTCTAGTTCACTAGGGGTTCAGTCTTAGCAGGACCCAGGGCTTCCCCTTCCACTGGTGCTCTTACTAGGATATTCATTGCAACCTCACGAGGTCAGAGTCCAGGGTCAGTCCATGTATAGTCTTTGGGTAGTGGCTTAGTCCCTGGAAGCTCTGGTTGGTTGGCATTGCTGTACATATGGGGTCTCGAGCTCCTTCAAGCTCTTCCAGTTCTTTCTCTGATTCCTTCAACAGGGGTCCCGTTCTCAGTTCAGTGGTTTGCTGCTGGCATTCGCCTCTGTATTTGCTGTATTCTGGCTGTGTCTCTCATGAGCGATCTGCACTCACATTTTGATCATCCGTCTTGAGTTTCATTTGTTCTAGGCATCTAGGGTAACTCAAGCATTTGGGCTAATAGCCACTTATCAATGAGTACATACCATGTATGTCTTTCTGTGATTGGGTTAGCTCACTCAGGATGATATTTTCCAGTTCCAACCATTTGCCTACGAATTTCATAAAGTCATTGTTTTTGATAGCTGAGTAATATTCCATTGTGTAGATGTACCACATTTTCTGTATCCATTCCTCTGTTGAAGGGCATCTGGGTTCTTTCCAGCTTCTGGCTATTATAAATAAGGCTGCGATGAACATAGTGGAGCACGTGTCTTTTTTATATGTTGGGGCATCTTTTGGGTATATGCCCAGGAGAGGTATAGCTGGATCCTCAGGCAGTTCAATGTCCAATTTTCTGAGGAACCTCCAGACTGATTTCCAGAATGGTTGTAGCAGTCTGCAACCCCACCAACAATGGAGGAGTGTTCCCCTTTCCCCACATCCTCGCCAGCATTTGCTGTCACCTGAGTTTTTGATCTTAGCCATTCTCACTGGTGTGAGGTGAAATCTCAGGGTTGTTTTGATTTGCATTTCCCTTATGACTAACGATGTTGAACATTTTTTTAGGTGTTTCTCAGCCATTCGGCATTCCTCAGCTGTGAATTCTCTGTTTAGCTCTGAACCCCATTTTTTAATAGGGTTATTTGTCTCCTTGCTGTCTAACTTCTTCAGTTCTTGTATATTTTGGATATAAGCCCTCTATCTGTTGTAGGATTGGTAAAGATCTTTTCCCAATCTGTTGGTTGCCGTTTGTCCTAACCACAGTGTCCTTTGCCTTACAGAAGCTTTGCAGTTTTATGAGATCCCATTTGTCCATTCTTGATCTTAGAGCATAAGCCATTGGTGTTTTGTTCAGGAAATTTTTTCCAGTGCCCATGTGTTCCAGATGCTTCCCTAGTTTTTCTTCTATTAGTTTGAGGTGTCTGGTTTGATGTGGAGGTCCTTGATCCACTTGGACTTAAGCTTTGTACAGGGTGATAAGCATGGATCGATCTGCATTCTTCTACATGTTGACCTCCAGTTGAACCAGCACCATTTGCTGAAAATGCTATCTTTTTTCCATTGGATGGATTTGGCTCCTTTGTCAAAAATCAAGTGACCATAGGTGTGTGGATTCATTTCTGGGTCTTCAATTCTGTTCCATTGGTCTATCTGTCTGTCTCTGTACCAATACCATGCAGTTTTTATCACTATTGCTCTGTAATACTGCTTGAGTTCAGGGATAGTGATTCCCCCCTGAAGTCCTTTTTATTGTTGAGGATAGTTTTAGCTATCCTGGGTTTTTGTTATTCCAGATGAATTTGCAAATTGTTCTGTCTAACTCTTTGAAGAATTGGATTGGTATTTTGATGGGGATTGCATTGAATCTGTAGATCGCTTTTGGTAAAATGGCCATTTTTACTATATTAATCCTGCCAATCCATGAGCATGGGAGATCTTTCCACCTTCTGAGGTCTTCTTCAATTTCTTTCTTCAGTGTCTTGAAGTTCTTATTGTACAGATCTTTTTACTTGCTTAGTTAAAGTCACACCGAGGTATTTTATATTATTTGGGTCTATTATGAAGGGTGTCGTTTCCCTAATTTCTTTCTCGGCTTGTTTCTCTTTTGTGTAGAGGAAGGCTACTGATTTATTTGAGTTAATTTTATACCCAGCCACTTTGCTGAAGTTGTTTATCAGCTTTAGTAGTTCTCTGGTGGAACTTTTGGCATCACTTAAATATACTATCATATCATCTGCAAATAGTGATATTTTGACTTCTTCTTTTCCGATCTGTATCCCCTTGATCTCCTTTTGTTGTCTGATTGCTCTGGCTAGAACTTCAAGAACTATATTGAATAAGTAGGGAGAGAGTGGGCAGCCTTGTCTAGTCCCTGATTTTAGTGGGATTGCTTCAAGTTTCTCTCCATTTAGTTTAATGTTAGCAACTGGTTTGCTGTATATGGCTTTTACTATGTTTAGGTATGGGCCTTGTATTCCTATTCTTTCCAGGACTTTTATCATGAAGGGGTGTTGAATTTTGTCAAATGCTTTCTCAGCATCTAATGAAATGATCATGTGGTTTTGTTCTTTCAGTTTGTTTATATAATGGATCACGTTGATGGTTTTCCGTATATTAAACCATCCCTGCATGCCTGGGATGAAGCCTACTTGATCATGGTGGATGATTGTTTTGATGTGCTCTTGGATTCGGTTTGCCGGAATTTTGTTGAGTATTTTTGCGTCAATGTTCATAAGGGAAATTGGTCTGAAGTTCTCTTTCTTTGTTGGGTCTTTGTGTGGTTTAGGTATAAGAGTAATTGTGGCTTCATAGAAGGAATTCGGTAGTGCTCCATCTGTTTCAATTTTGTGGAATAGTTTGGATAATATTGGTATGAGGTCTTCTATGAAGGTCTGATAGAATTCTGCACTAAACCTGTCTGGACCTGGGCTCTTTTTGGTTGGGAGACCTTTAATGACTGCTTCTATTTCCTTAGGGGTTGCAAGCCCATTCAACTCCTTTAATCCTTTCTACAACTTTTTCAATGGGGACTCCATTTGCAGTTCAGTGGTTGGCTGCAAGAGTTTGCCTCTGTATTTGTTATGCTCTGGCAAAGCCTTTCAGGAGATAGCTATTTGAGGACATGACAACTCTTCTGATCTACACAGAAAAAGTATAACATAATGTAACATTTTTATAAATTGCACTCATTTGTTTGTTTATTTAATGTGTACACCAACCCATACAAACCTAACAAAGCTTAATAGTATTTATTATTCAACAATTTAAGAGAATATTTTTTAACTTAGACATGTTATAACAAAAAATAAGAATAGACTTTATATAAGATATGTAGTTCTCACCACTCATAAAAAAAACTTTCTTCTATAGCAGACATAACATTGCTAATTTCCACAACAGACCAAAATGCAGAGAATAACTGTGTGATGTGATTAGGCAAAGTGATACATTTACAATCCACCTATGACAACTAAAGTTCAAAGAATATCAAGGAAGAGGAAGACTCTAATAACCAGTGGACTAGGATACCTGCATTGAGATAGTGTTGCTGAGAAAAAAATAGGGAAACTGCTCATGAAATCTCAAGAAAAGGTTACCAAAACAAGACCAGTCTGATGACTACAGCACATATGAACATGCTGAGGACAAAAGGATTTTCAATGTGCCATTCCTAGATGACGAGCTATAGGCAATCAATTAGTGCACACTTTTATTTCTTGTGTGTCAGAAAATCCATCTTCTTCAATATTAAGCTCCCTGCAAGGTTATCCCATCCCAAGTAGACATCTGTAAACATCTACATATAAACAATGAATTCAGTAGGTTACATATATACACACACATATATTTGTCTGCATGCCTACATGTATATATGTATGCACGTAAGCATGTGCAATTCTATGCTGTGTATATAGCAGAATTAAAGAAGGGGTCAAGATATTAAGAAAAAGTAGAAATAGCACAAGAGAAGTCAAGGAGATGAATGGGAGAGGTTGAAATGATGTAAACACTACAATTATGACTGAAATTCTCCAAAAATTCTATTTAAAAGTTAGCAAAGATCTATAGACAAGTAATGAATGTCAAGAGAAGATGAACTAACCTCTCCAAGAAACAAGCTTTTGAATTGGTTATCCAGGACAAAGTGGTCAACACTGGACCACATACATGTAAGAAAACTGTGTCCAGCAGGTTGTATTTTTATATTTATTTACATTTATTCATAATATCTATGTGCTTATGTTTGTATGTAACAATAATACTCAAAGAAAAAGAGGTTATCATTCTGATAGTTGGGAAAAAGGGAAGTAATTGGAGGGAGAGGAATTGAGAAACTAGAAGAAGAAAATGGAAGAGGGAAAGTGGTATATTTTAATTAAAATCATAATAATAGTTAAAACATTGGTAGTGGTAATGCACAATTCATTTTAAACAAATGAAACAACAGAAACAGACTAACAGAAACCAAATGCCTAACACTGATAATGGCATTAGTAAACTGATATCAGAATGGAGTACAAAGTAGGTAGGATGGTTCAGCTGGAGAAGTGACTGTTTCACAAACCTGAAAACTTTAGTTTGTTCACCATAACCCAATGTGCAAGGAAAGAACAAACTTCTGAACATTGTCTTCTGACTTTAACATACAAGTTGAGACACAAACTACACATATGTCTTTCACATTATACACATACCCACAAATTAAGAATAAACTAAGTCAAAATTTTAATGCTACTAAATGAAAATACAAGGGCATAACACAGTGGAGAACACACTAGCTTTTTATGCCAAGAGTTCATTTCTCAGAATAGGAAAGCAAACAATCAAAAGAGTATTTCTGGCTGTGTCAGTGTGAAAGAGAAGAGATGAGTAGAAAAAGCAGAGATATAAGGTCAATGAATATGAGTGTGAATGATTCTGCATATAAGAAAGCTGCCAAACACGGTGTGAAATTAATAAGCCAGATTTTCTCATAAGGTCATGCTTTCCTTGTTTTCCTTTTGTGCAACCTAAATTAAGAAAACAGATACAATTATAAAAGAGAACTGTTTGAGCAGAAGGGGACCAGTGGAAGGAAGAAGGAAGATAAACAGGGTGGGTTAACCTAACACAACTTGTAGGTATCTGTGTGGAGGGCACCTTAATGGGGCAAATGCCTTCATAACACAGAGATGCAGGCTGTAGGGCATTTTCTGCATTGGTGATTGATATGGATGGCTCGAACCATTGCAGGTGATGTCACCCCTGGGCTGGCTTGCTGATCAATGGAATAGAATTGAAGACCCAGAAATAAAACCTCATACTTAAAGACACTTGATCTTTGACAAAGAAGCCAAAAACACACAGTGGAGAAAAAAGCATTCTCAATAAATGGTGCTGGTATGTAGAAAAATGAAAATAGACCCGTATTTGTAACTGTGTACAAAACCCAAGTCAAAGTGGAGCAAGGACCTCAACATAAAAACAGATACATTGAATCTAGTAGAAGAGAAAGTGGGAAAGAGCCTTGAACTCATTGGCACAGGGAGAAATTTTCTAAACAAAACAGAAATGGCTCATACTCTAAGATCAAGAATTGATAAATGGGACCTCAAGAAACTGGAAAGCTTCTCTAAGGCAAAGGACATAGTCAATAGGACAAATTGGCAACCTACAGGTTGGAAAAAATATCTTCACTAAGCCCACATCTGATAGAAGGCTAATATTCAAAATTTATAAAGAACTGAAGAAGCTAGCCACCAAAAAAATCCAAACAACTCAATCAAAAAATGGAGAATAGAACTGAAGAGAATTCAAAACAGGAATCTTGAATGGCAGAGAAGCACTAAGAGAAAGGTTCAAAGTCCTTAGTGATTAGGGAAATGCAAATCAAAATGACCCTAATATTCCACCTTACACCAATCAGAATGACTAATACCAAACCTCAGGTGACAAGCCATGTTAGTGAGGATGTGGAAAAAGAGGAACCCTCCTCCATTGCTGGTGGGATTGTAAACTGGTACACCACTCTGGAACTCATTCTGGAGATTCCGAAGAAATTTTGAAATAGATCTACATGAAGAACCACCCAAATACCCAAATGATGCCCCACCATACCACAGGGACACCTGTTCCACTGTGTTCATAGTGATGTTGTTTTTGGTAGCCAGAAGCTGGAAACAACCCAGATATTCTATAACAGAAGAATAGATACATAAAATGTGGATCATTTACACAATGGAATACTACTCAAAATTAACAATAAGGAAAGCATACATTTTTCAGGCAAATGGATGGAACTAGGAAATATCATCCTGAGTGAGGTAATCAAACCCAAGAGGACATGCATGTACTTCAGAGACAAAAATAAAGAAGACCCTGAGGAAAAGGAGGAAAAGCAACAGGCCCAAAGTGGGATTCAGCTCAAGAGGAGGGCCCCAAGGTCTGACTACTTTTTTTATTTAGTTTCTTTTTTTTATTAGATATATTTCTTTACTTACATTTCAAACATTCCCCTTCCCGGTTTCCTGTCCATGCATCCCCATTTCCTCCCCTCCCCTTCCCCCATATGGGTATTCCCTCTATACATCCCCCATATTGTCCCCCCCATATTCCCATGTACTGGGGGTCCAACCTTGGTAGGACCAAGGTCTTTACTTCCACTGGTGCCCCAACAAGGCTATTCTCTGCTACATATGCAGTTGGAGCCCTGGGTCAGTCCATGTATAGTCTTTTGGTGGTTTAGTAGGCAGCATTAATATAGTAAAAATGGCCATTTTGCCAAAAGCAATCTACAGATTCAAGGTCTGACACTATTACTGAGACTACGGAATACTCAAAAAATGGGCCTATCATGACTGACATCTGAAAGACCCAACAAACAGCTGAAAGACTTAGATGCAGATATTTTCATCCAACCAATGGACAGAAACTATAGTTGAATTAGGGAAAAGTTGGATGAAGCTGAGAAGGGCAACCCTATAGGAAGACCAGCATTCTCAATTAACCTGAATTCCAGAGAGCTGTCATACACTTGTCTACCATATCAGCATACACAATCTGAGATGAGGCCCCAAACACATATAAAACAGAGGACTGCTGGGTTCAGTAAGAGAAGATGCACATAACCCTTAAGAGACTGGAAACCTGGGGCTGGAGAGATGGCTCAGTGGTTAAGAGCACTGACTGTTCTTCTAGAGGTCCTGAGTTCAAATCCCAGCAACCACATGATGGCTCACAACCATCTGTAATGAGATCTGATGCCCTCTTCTGGTGTACCTGAAGACTGTAACAGTGTACTTATAAATAATAAATAAGTAAATAAAATTAAAAAAAAAGAGAGAGAGAGACTGGAAACCTGAGGGAGTGGGGAAGTCTGGTAGGGTAGGTGGTGGGCGTGTTGGGGATATCCTCATGGAGATGTGAGGGGGAGGTATGGGATGTGCAACAGTCAGATGGTGGATAGGGAGGAAGATAAATCTGGAGGGGAAAAATACATAAAATAAAGAAAGACATTATTTTTAAATTTTCTAAGATTCTGTTGTTATGTTTCATTTCTGATTTTGTTAATTTGGATATTGTCTCTGTGCTCTCTGTTTAGTCTGGCTAAGGGTTTATCTATTATGTTGATTTTCTCAAACAACCTGCCCCTGGTTTGGTTGATTCTTTGTATTGCTCTTTTTATTTCTACTTGGTTGATGTCAGCCCTGAGTTTGATTTTTTCCTGTGATCCACTCCTCTTGGGTATATTTGCTTCACTTTGTTACAGAGTTTCTGGTGTGCTGTCAATCTGTTAGTGTATGCTCTCTCCAGTTTGTGTTTGGAGGCACTCAGAGCTATGAGTGCCTCTTACCCTGCTTTCATTGTGTTCCATAACTTTGGGAATTTTGTGCCTTCATTTTCATGAAATCCTAAAAAGTCTTTAATTTCTTTCTATATTTCTTCTTGACCAAGTTATCATTGAGTATAGCATTGTTCAGCTTCCATGTGTATGTGAGCTTTCTATTGTTTTAGTTGTTATTGAAGACCAGCCTTAGTCTGTGATGATGTGACAGGATGCCTGGGATTATTTCAATCCTCTTATATCTGTTAAGGCCTGTTTTGAGGCAAATTACATGGTTAATTTTGGAGAAGGCTTTTGTTGTTAGAAGTGGAATTGTGTTTGATTCATTTTGCAAGAAGATTATTTTGTTGCTTTTTATAGGGTGTAGTTTTCTTCCTGGTGTTGGAGTTTTTCATCTATTATCCTTTGCAGGGCTGTGTTTGTTGAAAGACATTGTATAAATTTGGATTTATCATGGAACATCTTTGTTTCTCCATCTATGGTAATTGAGAGGTTTGCTGGATATAGTAGCCCAGGCTGGCATTTGTGTTCTCTTAGGGTCTGTATAGTCTGGTGGTTCCTCAGAAAATTGGACATAGTACTACTTGAGGACCCAGCTACATACATACATGTTTTGGGCATACACCCAAAATATGCTCCAATCTATAATGAAGACTCATGCTCCACTATGTTCATAGCAGCCTTATTTGTAAAACCAGAAGCTGTAAAGAACCCAGATATCCTTCAACAGAGGAATTGATACAGAAAATGTGTTACATCTACACAATGGAGTACTATTCAGCTAATAAAAACAATGACTTCAAGAAATTCATAGACAAATGAATGGAACTAGGGAATATCATCCTAAGTAAGGTAACTCAATCAAACAACAACAACAACAACACATAGTATGCACTCACTGATAAGTGGATATTAGCCCAAAATCTTTGAATACCCAAAAAACAATTGACTGACCATATGTAGCTCAAGAAGGAAGACCAAATTGTGGATGCTTCAGTTTTTCTTAGAAGAGAGAACTAAATATTCATGGGAGGAATTACAGGGACAAAAAGTACATGTACAAAATTATTAGAATGAAATCCATAAAGTGAGTCTGGAGGAGCGGTTATACATCCAGATTCTCTAAAGCAGTGACAAGGGATTTACAGGTTCAAGGCTTGCTTGAAAAACTTACAGAGAAGATAACACACACATATACAATAAATACATACATATATGTTTTATATATACAACATATGCATTTATATTAGCATACCAACTTAGAATTTAGATATATAATAAATACATAGGCATATACATGTGCATATAATCTTATATACATATGTTTGTAGAAGGAGCTCATACATAGATTAGTGGTTGAGTATTCTGATGGGCATCAGACCCTAAGTTCCACTTTAACACAGCAAGAGAGAAAGACTTATGTAAATTAATAAGCAATTAATAAAAATATCATTTTGCATATTTCCAGCATAAATAGAAAAGTGTTAATTAGCACATATTTTGATGTAAACTTGCAGTTGATTAATTATGTTGTTGATAACTTTCCCTAAATTTAAACTAAATAAGTACCATTATGAAAGCCTTTGTGTTTATAAAGACAAAAATACCTTATTCTATTTCACTTGTAGGATATAGATTTAACATTTCAAAATTGAATCATTTAAGTTACATTTAAATTTTCATTCATGAACTCTTATTGGGTTATTAATTATGCTACTTTATATGTTCTTTATCAGAGAAAAATGAAGAAAAGTATGATAAATAAGAGTTTGGAAATGGAGAAAACAACTTTTAAATGGTCCACTCTTAAAAAATAAAAAAAAAACTGGGGAACAAATTCTGTAGCCAAGATTTTAGAGGGGTCTAATTAATATGGCTAAAATCTTGAAAGACCTTTTGACATTTGAAATTCCTATACATATATTTTGATTTTTTTACCACTAAATCAATATTGATCTTATATTTATTCTTAATACAGAAATCTTTGACCTTCAATAGTATAGAAGATTCTCCTTGAAATCTTATTAACACTGAACTAGTGAAATACTAATAATAAATCTCTAGATATCTATAATATCTAATATCTAAAATTCTATGTTCTTTATTTTTCATTCACTTTTATTATGATAATAATATCTAAACATAATTTTTCTTTGGTGCATCTATTGAAACAAGCATTGCTGAAATGTATGGAAGTCACATCATAACCTTGAATGCCACTTTCTATCTGAAAGCACTCTCAGGGTGCTTTGAAAGCTTACTCCTGCTGTGTTAATTAGGTTCCTCCTCAGTGGACTCACTGCAATTCAAGTGTGTATTGACTTCCTTGACTTAAATTCTCCGGAGACTGAACAGGCAGAGAAAGAGGATTTCCTGTTTCATGTAAATCCTTTAGAAGCCAAAGCCCCATACTTCTGGTAAGTCTGTCTGTGCTCTACATAGTTCTATAATATAGTTCTCTTAGTAAAATATATCATGCTTGAAAAATCTCAGCATTTGTGACCACTACAGCTTGAACTTCAATGGCAGACGGACTCTTTCACAGAACCATTCCATAAACGCCAAGCACATAAAGCTTTTGAAACGAACACAGATTTATAATTTGTTTTAATACCACTAAATAAGAACTCAAGAAAAATAAATAGAATGTGGTGATATGAGCATTGTGTTTGTTTCTGAGTTTTCTTAAGAAAGATTTTTAGTTTGCATATGTCAGGCGGCCTTCCTTTTTCAACATTCTCAGTTCTGCATAGTGGACTGAGATTTACTTCTATTCCATTTCACAGTTGAAAGCATAACAGTATGATGTGAGGCTATCCCTTATCACACTTTCTCACTCACTTCTCAATGGCATTTCAGTCCACATTTTATGTATAATTCTGTTTTCATATAAGCATTCTCACAGCAGTGGGTATAATCTGAAGAGATTCATGTTTTTCTATTTTCTGTTCTTTTATTGGCTATCTTCTTTATTTACATTTCAAATGTTATCACCTTTCACAGTTTCTCCTCCTGAAACTCCCATCCTATCCCCCTTCGCCTTGCTTCTATGACAGTGCTCCCCTACCTACCCACCTCCTCCTTCCGCCTACTTGCCCTTGCATTTCCCTACACTAGGGCATCAACCCTTCACAGGACCAAGGGCCTCTCCTCTCATTGATGCTCTACATGGCCATCCTCTGCCACATATACAGCTGAAATCATGGGTCACTCCATGTGCTATCTTTGGTTGGTGGTTTAGTCCCTGGGAGCTTTGGGGGGTGTGGTTAGCTAATATTGCTGTGCTTCCTATGGGGTTGCGAACTCCTTCAGTTCTTTCTCTAACTCCTCCATTGGGGACCCCAATCTCAGTCCAATGGTTGGCTATGGGCATGGTTCTCTGTATTTGACAGGCTCTGGCAGGGCCTCTCATGAGATAGCTGTATCAGACCCCTGCCAGTATTCACTTCTTGGCATCCACAATACTGTCTAGGTTTAGTGACTGAGTATGGGATGGATCCTCAAGTGGGGCAGTCTCTGGATGGCCTTTTCTTCAGTCTCTGCTCCACACTTTGTCTCCATATTTCCTACTCTGAGGGTTATGTTCCCCCTTTTAAGAAGGTCTGAAGCATCCACATTTTTGTCTTCCTTCTTCTTGAGCTTCATGTGGTCTGTGAATTGTCTCTTGGGAATTCTGAGCTTTTAGGATAATAACGACTTAATAGTGGATACAAACCATATGTGTTCTTTGGTGACTGGATTACCCATTCAGGATATTTTCTAATTCCATCCATTTGCCTAAAAATTTCATGGAGTCATTGTTTTCATTAGCTGGTACATTGTGGAAATGTACCACATTTTCTGTATCCATTCCTCCACTGAAGGACCTCTGGGTTCTTTCCAGCTTCTGGCTATTATAAATAAGGCTGATATGACCATAGTGTAGCATGTGTTCTTATTATAGGTTGGAACATTTTTGGGTGTACGCCCAGGAGGGGTATAGCTGAATCCTCAGGTAGTACCGTGTCCAGTTTTCTGTGGAACTGCCAGACTGATTTCCAGAGGAGTAGTATCAGCTTACAATGCCAAGAACAATGGAGGAGTGTTTTTCTTTTTCCAAATCCTCACCACCATCTGCTGTCACCTGAGTTTTTGATCCTAGCCATTATGACTAGTGTGATGTGCAATCTCAGGGTTGTTTTGATTTGCACTTCCTTGGTAACTAAGGTTGTTGAACATTTCTTTAGGTGCTTCTCGACCATTCAGTGTTCCTCAGTTGAGAATTTGTTGTTTAGTTCTGTAGCTTATTTTTAAGACAGTTATTTGATTCTCCGGAGTCTAACTTCTTGAGTTCTTTTTGTATATAATGTTTATTAGCCCTTTATTGGATGTAAGATTGGTAAAGATCTTTTCCTAATCCATTGAATGCTGTTTCGTCCTATTGATAATGTTCTTTCCTTTACAGAAACAATTTTATGAGGTCCCACTTGTCTATTGTTGTTAGAGTGTTATCCATTGGTTCTCTTTTCACGAAAATTTCCCTTGTGCTCATGTGTTCGAGGCTCCTCCTTACTTTCTCTTCTATTAATTTCAGTATATCTGGTTTTATGTGGAGGTTCTTGATCCACTTGGACTTGTGCTTTGTACAAGGAGATAAGAATGCATCAATTTGCATTTGTCTACATGTTGACCTCCATTGAACCAGCACCATTTGTTGAAAATGCTGTATTTTTCCCCCCACTGGATGGTTTTAGTTCCATTGTCAAAGATCAAGTGACCATAGGTATGTGGATTCATTTCTGTGTCTTCAATTCTATTGCACTGATATAACTGCCTGTCTCTGTATTGGTGCCATATAGTTTTTATCATTATTTCTTTGATAAAAAGCTTGAGGTCGGAATGGTGATTTTCTCCAGAAGTTCTTTTACTGTTGAAAATAGTTTTCAGTTATCCTGTGTTAACTTTTTCCAAATGAATTTGCAAATTGCCCTTTTTAACTCTTTGATGAGTTGAGTTTGAATTTTGATGGGAATTGCATTGAATCTGTAGATTGCTTTTGACAGGATGCCATTTTTATTATATTAATCCCAAGAATACATGAGCATGGGAGATCTTTCCATTTTCTGAGGTCTTCTTTGATTCTTTTCTTCAGCGACTTGAAGTTCTTGTCATAAAGATCTTTCACTTGCTTGGTTAGATTCACACCAAGGTATTTTACATTATTTGTGGCTATTGTGAAGGGTGTTGTTTCCCTAATTTCTTTCTCAGCTCATTTATCCTTTGAGTAAATAAAGGCTACTGATTTGTTTGAGTTAATTTTATATCCAACCACTTTGCTGAAGTTGTTTAGCAGGTTTAGGAGTTTTCTGAAGAGATTCTTACTCCTCTCCTTTTCATTATAGTAGTATGGGGGGAAAATTTCTCCTAAAGAGCTGGAGTATTCCTAGGATCCTCATGATGTAACTTTTCTCCTGAAACTTGTTTTACCTAGCTCTGATTATACTGTAAGATAACCTTGAAGGAATGAGAATGATGCTGAGTGGGACCAAACCTTAATTGGAACTGCTTACCTAGCTATGCAAACTCTTGCCCCCTGTTTAAGTCTAAACATCCTGGTAGATTCTTGAGGGTGGGCTCGATGTCACTGTACTTTTCTCCTCCTCCTCGTAATATTTCCAAGTTAAACCAATTTCATTTCCCCTTTTTTATTACAAAGTTTGTATATTAACCAGAGTCCTGTGGACAAGTGGTGAACCTGGCAGGTCTGGAGTCTTACAGAACCCAAGCACAGACTCTAAATCCAGCAATGTTTGTTTGTTTGTTTTTACATAATGAAAACATCTTCATGAAAATAATTTTAGTAATTCTTTATGAATTTCACATCATGTGTCCCAATCTCACTTATCTCCCCATCCTTCCATATCCTTTCTCTGCACTTGCAACCTCTCCCAAAAGAAAGCAAAAGAAAATCTCACCATGGACGCTGTGGTACGTAATAGTGTTGCACAGACTATATTGCAAATATTCATTGCAATGAACCATTGGTCTGGTTCAAGGTCTCTGGTTTCTTCTTACCATCAACATTGGATCCTCACCAGGGCTCTGCTCAGATATCCTATGTTACTAAGTTCCTGCAGCTTTGGTTCCGTAGGACTGAGATCTTCAGCACTCCACCAGTTTGTAGATGTTACATAGACTAGGAGAAACCTGAAGTGCCAGAGTGACAGGATATCAACAGGGACCCCCCCCCCACATCCCATCAGAAGAGAAGAGGAGGAGGAAATGGGGGAAGGATTGTAGGAGGCAGTGATTGGGAGGGTGCAGGATACAAAGTGAATATGTAAAAATTATAATTAAATAAAAAATGTAAATAGCAAAAAAGTTATTTTTGGACTAATAGGACCTAATTATCAAATGTTTGTCTAAACATTGCTTTAATCTTTGCTAATTACAAATTCAAATGGAATTTGCTTATAGTCTGGACATTAAGTGCTACTAGATAAGTTTTATACATTTTGTGAGGCAGGATGAAAATTTTGGAATTTAGCACCCCTTCCCTTCCGTGATTCCAGCACTGTTGTAACCCCACCCCCAAAAGCACCCATGATACACCATTTTCTAAATGAGTTAAGTAATCAAAAACAGTCAAAAATGTCACAGATAGAAGCACACAGAGCTTCTAGACTACCTCACCTCCCATGCCCTAGGACACAAAGCATTTGCTTCTCAATAAGGTAGCAAGTAGTGACTCCCACACCTGATGAACTGAGGAAACACACAAGCAGTACTGATGATCAAAATATAAGAGAAAACAAACACTGAGGATAGAGGAAATGCTTACTCATTGTCCAACACTATGACTGAGTCTAAAATCTTTATCAACCAGTAAAGGTTCTATAATGATAGGGAAATATGGTGACCACCCCCCCCCAAAGAAAAAAAAAGCAAAAAACACAGAGCCAATCTGATGCAACTAACAGCAGGATCTTTATTCTATTAAAGATAGCTCACCAAAACACTCGCCAAGAATACACACACACACACACACACACACACACACACACACACACACACACACTTACACACTGAAACTGCTGTCACAAAGGATGATTTTGGTGGTGGGGGAGCCCCGAATGTCTATGGGGCAAGGCTTTAAAGTAAGCAGCAAGCAGGAATTATGTGTGTAAGCATCTAATTAGAAAGCTATTGTGGACTTTAACATAATTGACTGGTGTTGAGAGTCATATCATAAACTTAATTTATGCTCCCCTCTGCATTGGTGATCATTAGGCTTGTAACCTGGGGATGCAGGTTTGTTGTGGGAATGACCTGAAGGTACTGGTCTTGTTGAGGGTGTAACCCGAAAACTCTGGTCTTGTTGGGGATTAGCCTAGAAACTGGAGATTTACTAGTAAGTGAAAAGAGAAGTTTATACACCCTTTGGAATGTTTTTGTGGGAACATGAGACAGACATGATACAGCAAAGCCAGAAACCTCTGCTGTTGCCTTAGATGTTGTCTCCAAAGATTTCAGTGTTACAACTCTTTTATAAGACAGTTCTCTTAGATCATAGTTAACAAGGCAGCCTATGTACATACACTTTATTTGGGATGAATCAAGGGGTATAAAAACCTTGGAAAGTGGAAAGCAGGGTTCTTCTTAGAGTGAAGATTCAATGACTGAGGTTTAGGGTTTTGGGGATACCTCATTTGTATGGGGCAACATTTCATAGATTAGCCAGAGAAGAACAAGCCCCACTAAGAAAAGGGAGGCCTCCATTTTGCACTGAACTCACAAGAGCTGTCCAGACATGGTTGACTACAACCTTAGTGGTGAGGTGAAACACACACCATGAAAAATGGTATTATGTGTAAAGGTGTTAAATAGAATACGGTGTATGAACTATAAAACAATCACAAACCAGAGCAGTGTCTGCATGCAAATCTAATAGTAAAGACTTTACCAAATATTTCATTACATGTTTGAAAATCTTGGTCCTATAACTTCAAACATGCAGTAACTTTATAAGTATTTTCTCAGAGGTGTAAGGGAAACCACCTTTAAAGCATTCGTTAAATTGAAAAATGTTATAGATCTGTTACAATGTGAGGATCCATTTTAAGTGCTGATATTTTCCCTGCATGAGTGAAATTCTGTTATTATATAGATTTTCAGTGCTATTTGTGATCACACTGATCTGCACTTACAGGATTTGGGAAAAAGTATCTCTTCAGGAGACACTTAATTCCTGCTGACAGTCAGTAGTCCCCACCACTGTGAAAGAATACTTTTATTCATCCTTTAAAGGTATACAGCAAGAGGAAATGGGAATTATTCATGTAGTTTGCCAAAGTTGCAGTTTAGTTTTGCATATCCTACCCAGTGCTATAATATCAGCATAGTATCTTGACCACCCTCAGCCTGTTATCATTTGTAAAATGGATCAACAACAGCAGCATGCAGATGCATTCTGAGGAAGCTATAGGCAGCTGAAATAAAGGCCTAGCATAGTAACCGCTGATGATCACATGTTGCTTTTATTGTCTTTAATAAGATTAAGATTCATTTATTTGTATATATTTGCCTTTTATAATTTATATGGTTCCTTACATTTCCTGAGTACTTTATGAGAATAATTTATGACTTACTATGTGGAATTGTGATAATAACCAAAAGTACATTCTAAAATTACAGTTATATATTAATCTAAGTAGAATCCTTCTTTAGTTAAGAATTAGAATTGGCTTGTAATAGACTTCTCAGCCCCCCCCCAAAAGAAATTGGTTACCAACAAAAAAGTTTTTGAGTTAAACCAATCAAATTTTGAAAACAAGCTCTTTCAAGTCAAAAATAGCTTTATTTAATGGCCAATAACTCTATGGATGAATGGACTGTTCTGTATTATGTGGATAAGCTTCCCATGATGCTTTGTGTTCGTTTCATTCATCAGCTGAGTAATCACTGGGAAGAGTAGATCTTGACTGCTGTTTTAAAGGAAAAAAAAGTCTCTCTAAAACATGCCATATCCCACATCTCCACTCATCACTCATCAGCATTGATATTTACTCAAGTATGTATATATATAGATATATATACATAAGATATATATATATATATATCTTACTACTGTAGTTTTAGTTTAGCAGTGGATTTGTTTTATTCATTATTAATCACCCATGAAGGCCTGAGTATTCCACTGATATTCACTAGATGAGTAGGTAGAAAGAACATGATGGACTTCCTGTGTGGACACCGTTGTCTCATTCACTATAGTTGGAGATTGAGCTCATTTTGTTCAATGAGAAAATGAGTCCAGAACATGCAAGGTCTTTCTCCACCTGCTGAGGATAACGGGAGTCCCCTCAGTTTCATTTCATGTACTTGTGGTCTGTGTCCATAGCTGACTAAATGAGAGCAGTAGAAGCATCACACCGATCAATTCTTTCTACAAAGACAATTCTCAAAATATATTTTCAGCTTTGGGAGTTGAACCAGTGTGTCATCTATGCTGTGCCATCAAGTTTTATTCTGAACTTCACAGGAACATTTTAGTAACCAAATGTTTTCATTTCATTCTTTCTTCATTTTCTAATTCAAAACTTGGAGGGATGAAGGGCAGTAACAGCAAATAAAGGCATTTTGGGCAGTTGAATCCAAACTTTCATTTAACAGAAATTGTTCCATTTTATGGAATACAGCAGAAGGTTCCCTCGGCCTTTAAATACCTTGTACATGAATTACTGTGAGTCACCCTATTGTCTCTGAACCCCATCAATATATATTTTCCACACTGTGCTTTTAAAATTATAGTGCTATAAATCTTTCTTTAATGAGCAAAAAGAATAAGCTGGGGCAGCTCAATGGTTAACAGCACTTCTTGTTTCCTGGAGGACCGGTAGCCACATGTCTCTTATCTCTAGGAGATAGAGGCCTTCCTTAGGCCTCTATGGATATTGGAACAGGGATGCACAGGCATACACACAGACTCACAAACAGATAGATAGATAGATAGATAGATAGATAGATAGATAGATAGATAGATAGATAGATAGATAGATGATAGATAGATGATACATACATATATACATACATTGATTGATACATACATACATACATACATACATACATACACACATGTAGATAGACAGAGACAGAGACAGATGAAGAGACAAAGGGAAAGAGAAACAAAGCCTGAGTGACTAGATAAAGGAAAACATAGTGGAGACACAAAAAGACTGGCAGATTTTATAAGCTTGGGATGATACTAAAACTTAAGCCAACCTAAACTCCAAGGATCTTACTTATACTCTCTTCTTCTCCATACAGTATAGCTCTATTACATGTCAAAAACTTATAAAATGTGCAAATATCCCAGTACTCAGTTACTTCCACTCAGGGCTAGAAGAAGAATTCCAAGTTTAAAATCCTTAATCAACCTCAGTGAAATAATGCAATATCTCAATGAGAAATTCATAGAGGAGCCTGCATTTATTTGTCTCTTCACTTAGCTATCTCTCATTCTTTGATATGTGCCTATGTTTCTCTGTGTATCTACCTTCTACAAAACATAAATATGTCAAAATTTCCCAGATGTTTCCAGATGAGATGAATTTAGCAAGAAACCAATTTTGACACAAATTGTTCTCTAAATTTGAAAGTATGCAAGAGTGAATAATTTCTAAATCATCTTGGGGCTGGATATATTTTAATGTCCAAACCAGAGAAAACTATCATATTAAAGGAAATTATAAACCCATACCAAATCAGAGCATAGGTACAAAACTACAAAAAGTGTTAGAAGAATTTCAGTCACATATAAAATAATTAATTACCTCCAGTTTAATTTATCCTTAGTAGTGGTTTCTGATGCAGTATAACCAATTTTATGCCTTTATAAAAATCTCTTTAGAATAGTCTTAGTCCTAAATATAAGACCAGTGCTCTCAAAATTGTATGTTTATAGTATGAAATAATGAATTTAGAAATAATGTGCTTCATCTATGAAATTTTTGATACTCGCAGTATCTTTCATTCTTGTCATCTATTTAATATTTATGAGCTTAGTACATGTATAAAAGTGGGTCAATGGAGAATACGTTAACTAGGACCTCTTCCCTGTACACTGTACAGTGCTGCATGAGCATTATTTGTCTGTTGCTCTTGCACTACTAGGGTTTAGATCAGTTTCATTCCATTTACCTAAGTTGTGTTGCCTCTGTAACTTGATATTTTTTATTAGGACCTTAAAACAGAATCCAAAGGGTTTTTCACCTTCTCTCTAATGTGCTTCATGGCTGGGCCACTGTTCAGCAATTATAGTTGTGATGAAGTAGAGCGGATTGGCACACTCTTTCTTCCCCTTCCCTGCCTTCTTGAGGTTTGTGGTGCAAAAGACACTGTCAGCCGACTGTGATGGGGTAATCATCCAAGTCTAAGTGTTATTAGCAGAACAGCATAAAGATGAGAATTCTAATGACCAAAAGATGAGGGGGGGTTAGATAGTAATCAAATGATTTTTATACAAAAGTATAAAATGATAACAGTAACAATTTAAAAATAGTTTCATAAAGTATGAAAGATATATCGTTGGCAGCTAAGAAGAGAAACACTTCAACGAACAGGCAAGAATAAAGATGTGTGAAAAGAAGTTGGAAAATGTAAATAGTTTAGAGGATTTTTTTTAGGACAGAGAAACCTGATCTATTCATATGAAAGTCACACACTTACCTTTTACCTATTTCTATTTCTTGTTTACGATAAGTTTATTATTCCTATAGCATTCCCGTAAAGCATAAAACTAATTACTTATTAGTGACATATAAAATGCACGCAATATAATTTAAAGACACATGTTGTATGGTGCCAGAAAATCTTAGTTAAAATACTTTATGGACTTCATGTTCAAGAAATATTAAAGCTCTTAAAAGTCTATGGGAAAGATTACTGTTCTGTCTCTCTGTTTTTCTGCCTCTCTACCTCTCTGCCACTGTGTCTTTCCTGTCTCTCTTTCTCTCTTTCTATGTCCTTCTTTCTGGGTGTTTGAAAGTATGTGTGTATGAGGAATTGTGCAATTCTATTTTACAATTAAAGATCAAAGACAGGACTTGATCCCTAGATCACGAATGTTGCAGGTGCTGGTTTTGTAGCTACTACTAATTAACCAGGACTTCCTATGTCCTTTCTTGTTTAGAAGGAAATGGTTTACACTAGATATGCAAATGGACCCTGGTATCTCTTATGAAAGAAAACATTAAAGTGTGACTGGCTAACAAATGAGTTTTAGTCCATTATCATCATGGCAGGAAGCATGGGAGCATTCAGGTCGACATGGCACTGGAGAAGTAGATGAGAGTTCTACATCTGAGTAGGCAGGCAACAGATACAGTCACACTGGGCCTGGCTTGACTTTCTGAAAATCTGAAGCCCACTCTTCAGTAGCACAATTTTCCAACAAGGCCACACCTACTCTCAAAATCTAAAACTGCTGATAGATAGTGCCACTTCCTGTGAGCCTTCGTGGGTCATTTTCTTTTCTTTTCTTTTTTTTCCATCTTTATTAACTTGAGTATTTCTTATTTACATTTCGATTGTTATTCCCCTTCCTGGTTTCTGGGCCAACATCCCCCTAATCCCTCCCCCTCCCCTTCTCCATGGGTGCTCCCCTCCCCCTCCTCCCCCCATTACCACCCCCCCCCCCCCAACAATCACATTCACTGGGGGTTCAGTCTTGGCAGGACCCAGGGCTTCCCCTTCCACTGGTACTCTTACTAGGCTATTCATTGCTACCTATGAGGTTGGAGCCCGGGGTCAGTCCATGTATAGTCTTTGGGTAGTGGCTTAGTCCCTGGAAGCTCAGGTTGGTTGTCACTGTTGTTCATATGGGGTCTCGAGCCCCTTCAAGCTCTTCCAGTCCTTTCTCTGATTCCTTCAACTGGCGTCCTGTTTTCAGTTCAATGGTTTGCTGCTGGCATTAACCTCCACATTATGACTTAGAATTTGGAGAGAATAGTAACAATGCAGACTCAGCATTTCCTACGTTGAACATTTTAAGCTATTTATTTATAGACATTTAACAAGTTTAAACCTTTAGGGATACAGACTTTATTACTGTAGTGTATTTATTTAATTCTTTACAAATACCTGTACTCTATGTATGGTCACTTCTTTGAAATCCAGTAAAACATGACACAAACTACATTTTTTTAAATTGGATTTTTTTTATTTACATTTCAAATGTTATTCCCTTTCCTGGTTTCCCAGACATAATCCCCCTATCCCATCCCCTCCCTTTCTTCTGTAAGGGTGTTTCTCTCCCCAGATACCTCCTCTTCCTGACCCCCATGACATGCATGGCATACACTTTTTCTTCTCCTTATCCATGAAGTACAGCCTAAATAATCCAATATTATAATAAAACATTCAAATTAATGCTTGTTTTGATCTGCTAAAGATTTTATTTATTTATTTATTTATTTATTTATTTATTTATATCTTTTTGGTTTGTTTGTTTTGATATAGGGTCTCGCTGTATTGTCCTAGCTTGCCTGGAACGCACTAGATAGACAAGGTTAGCTTCCAAATCAGTAATCTACTTGACTCTGCCTCAAAAAAGCTATGATTAAGAGCATTATCCTCCATGTCTGATTAAAAATATATATTCACGGGTTGGGGATTTAGCTCAGTGGTAGAGCGCTTGCCTAGCAAGCACAAGGCCCTGGGTTTGGTCCCCAGCTCTGAAAAAAAAATATATTCACTTAATTTTATGAGCGTCTCTGTGTGCCTGGATATATATATATATATATATATATATATATATATTCCATTAACATATCTAGTGCAAACCATTATTTTCTAAATAAGAAAGGATGTAAGATTGCCTTATAAATATATAATGTAGCATGAATGTACAGGAACGACTGAAGGCCAGAAGAGGGTATAAGATCTCCTGAAACTGGACTTACAGGTGGGGTAAGCCATAATATTAGTGTTAGGAATCAATTCTAAGTGTTCTGCAAGTAAAAGTGCTCTTACCAGTAAGACATCTGCATAGTTCTCTGTGTGTTTATTTAAAAATCATTGTGAATTTCAGATATGAACATAGTTTGTTTTGGTCAAATCCAATCCCAATGCCCTCCTTTACATTCTCCATACTGCTTGCGATTTTCTCTTCCTGTTGCCTGTAATCTTTTTAAACCACCATCAGAGCTGCCAATTAGTGGATGGCTGTGGGATGATTGCTTTGAATGTTTGCAGCTTATTAGGGATTTTTATTATTTAATTATCTATAGTTGATTGGTTACTATATGACCCATTTCTCACTTCAAATTGTGTGCCTTCCAGAAAAATACTACTACTTTTGGAAAAAATAAAGTTTCTCTTATTATTTGCAGCTTTGGGATTACTAGTTGCTGCTACCACATTGATTTATTTGAATTAATGGGAGTAGATGTGAAACTAAGTAAGCCTATAATAATGACAAAATTCAAGCCAGTAATGATGACAAGATTTAAGCTAGTAATAATGACAAAATTGGAATTTCTAATTACTAAAATAGTAGGTTTTGTTTGTATCTTGTAAACTTTTTCAAATACTACATAGTATACTTATGCTAAAGGGTTTATAGGGGGAAATAGCTATAAATTATTCATTTAATAAATTTTAGCTTAGTTTATTACAAAACTGACCAGCTGACTTGCCCTATAGTCTTTGCTCATACTGCATTGATTTCTTATTTCAAACAAAGCTGAAAAGCAAGATTGTGTGTGTGTATGTGTGTGTGTGTGTGTGTGTGTTGTGTGTGCGACCATGTGTGCATATGTATGTATGGTTGTGTGTAGGCACATGTGAGTACAGGTGATCATGTAAGTCAGAAGAGGACTTCTGATTCCTTGGACATTCAGTTACAGGCTGTTTTGATTCCCTCATATGGGTTCTGGACACTGAACTCTGTCGTTTATCAGAGCAATGAGGTATCTTACAACTCAAGCCTCATTTATTCTGGAATAGATTTTAATTTTCCAGCTGACAATTCTGGTTACCTTCTTTGTTACTGTAAGTAGTATATATTCATGGTGGTTATCTGAATAATAATTCCTAGACTAGATGTGTGGGGTCTAAATGCTAACTCGGTTTCATATTTGGAAGGCCCTACCACTGGCTCAGTGCTACCAGGCATTGTTCGCTTCCCATCCCTTAACATGTTACTCGAGCCAACACAGGTTAACGCATAGGCTTGGCCTTTCTATCAGTTTTTTTGGTGAAACATTGGTCTGGGAACATGTTTTATTATGTATGTTTTTCTGCACTTGATAGCTGACAATGGAGTCTGTGAACCTTGTTGGAGGTTTCTCAGGAGGAATATCATTAGCAGAACTTTTGGCAAATTACATAAGATGATACTACAGGGAGCTCATGAGCCTGACCAGTGTTGCCTTAATGACCATTACAACTAAAATGAGCTAAACAGTACATGCTTCTTTAAAACTTTCAATGCAAGCTAAAACAGAAAATATATAACTTACAGAAGCTAAAATAAGTTGTGTTGTACAGTGGAGACCAGATCATTGAAAGAGATACCACGAGGTCAGGTCACTGGCCAAATAATCTCTCTCTCTCTCTCTCTCTCTCTCTCTCTCTCTCTCTCTCTCTCTCTCTCTCTCTCTCTTTCTCTCTCTCTCTCTCTCACACACACACACACACACACACATGATCTCCCTCTCTTTTTCTTTCTTTTTTCTTCTTTCTTCCTTCATTCCTTTCTTTCCTTTAACTAAATTAGATTTGTTTTATTCCTACCTTTCCTTGTCTTACTTCAACTCCTTTTCTGGCCACACTCTTTGTTCACTGATTTCTTCTAATGTTCTAGAGATAGCCTTCCTTCAGCACTGGCTTCTAGAAGACAAACAGAACTCTCTGAGTTTTCCGTTTGAGTAGTATTGGATGGCCATGGTCTCAGCCTGGGCTGTATTGATTGTATGTGCCTTGAACATGTGAAGTCTTAAGCCAGATAGCACCAGTTTTACCAGGTAAGATTTTTAAGAAACTTAGGTTGAATAATTTTTTTTACTTTGAAAAGGCATTTTTTTTGGTGGGTGGAGAGGGTATAGCCTGAATCATTCAACCAGGAAGTAGAAATAAGTGTGACTGAGCCTACATGAGAGGAAGCACTCCTCTCTGAAAATCATCTCACTTGGGTCTTTACATACCACTCACAGTGATAGAAAGCAAGCTTCTGTGTGGGTCTGGGAAAGGATCCTGGATAAGGGTTCTTGGTTGCCCTGCTGTTGTTCCACAGTCCACCTGTTAATGTGTATCCTCTGATTACTAAAAAAAGGGTGTCCAAGCCATCAACAAACTCTATGTAGCCAGTGATCCATCTTTACCAACAATCTGAAAGCGACTTGGGGGCATTTGACACAGATTCCAAATGGAGAACTTGGATTCATGGAAATATTGTTTTACCTAACTTTGAAGCTTATTAAATATCGTGAAGTCTCTCTGAAAATCCACCTTGTTGCACACTTACACTTTATACTCATCTGTAAAAACATTGCATTCTATAATTCAGTAAAAGTTTTACTACCTCAATTCTCCTTAAATCTTTTGTTTTAGTTTCTGTGTAGATTTCCTAATTACATTAACTATTGACTTGATAAAGCTTAGAGTCATCAGGGAAAGGAGACTCAATTGAAGGCTTGCCTAGATCAGAATGGCTGGTGGGGTTATCTAACAGTAAGGAATTGTCTTGATTGTTAATTGATATAGGGTACCCACTATCATTCCCTAGACATATGGTCCTGGGTCATATAAGGAAATTAACAAAGGATGAGTGAGTAAGCAACCAAGTGGCAATTATCTATACCTTCTGATTTATTTTCCTGCTTAAGCTCTTGCCTTGACTTTCATCAGTGATGGACTATAACCTTTAAGTCAAAATAAAGTTATTCCTTTCCTAGGATGCATTTTGTTCCTGATTGATCATAACAATAGTGAGGTAATCAAAATTTATAATAAATCTACTTGTTTCTAAAAGAGTTTAATCTGGGGACACATAAGACACAATCCCTTTGTGTTCTTCATCTAATAGCAGAAGGGTACAGTAAATGATAGTATAAATACAGGAAATTATTGTTTATCCCAGTTATACAAGCACCGAGGTTTTAAGGCTGATGTCACATGTCAATATGTCCACCTAGTATCTCATATTGGAACTGAAAATCTAAACTATGATCTTTGAGTATAAATCAGTAATCTGTATTGTTGAATTGTTAAAGAGGAGTAATTAGTAAATGGTTTCTACAACGTTGAGAACTTCGGGGGAAAATTAATTATGAGATGAAATCAGAAGTGAATACACTAGTGAAAGAATTTGTGACTCATTCATAAATGTAGTTGAATTATGTAAAATATTCAATATTTGCTTAATGCACTGATTTGGTAAAAAAAAAAGTCTTTTTGTTGTTTAAGATAGCCATGACACACTTGTATAAGATTTTTGCCTACTAATTCTATCTATGTGAAATTCCCACAGTTCCTACTTATGTTTCAGGAAGTTTGAGACATCTGCACTAATAAATTCCTATTGTATGGCCAGGTGACTCATTATTAACTGCTGCAGACATGGGATACAGTTCCATCTATGAGATACTGAGAACAATATATTCTAGTTAGAGCTGCGGTCAATTATATGTAACCGTGTGTGAATATATTTGTCAAATCATGAGTTTGCCATACTGTCATTTACATACTAAAAAATATTATCATTATGCCTGCTCTTATGGACTGTAAAACTGAAGGAAGATGTCAGTTTTTACTTACACATTCCAATTCAAGCACAGTTTTAAATGACAAGATTACCTGCTCTAACATGTGGTTGTTCATGTCTTGGACATTTTTTTGTTACAGCACATTGGGCGTCATAGAAACATAGATCATTCCCCAGATGAATAAATATTGTTTCTGTTTTAATTGTAAAACACACAGGGAAAGGCATCCATTCAATCTTGCCTGTGCTTCATAGTTCATGTGCAGTACATCACCAAAGTCAAGTGCAGTACATCACTAAAGTCATAGGATCCTTGGAATACATACATACATGGACATAAAGGACATGAATTAAAATTTTATCTGGCAAAACAAAAGACAATATCTTATTTTTTTATTACTGAGCAGTTTTGAAGAAAATTAAGAGCAATTTTATTAAACATCTTAAAATAGACTATGACCCTTAGAATACATTGATTTCAGGTAGGAATCCTTTAGAGTGTTTATAGCAGATAACTAAATTCACTGGAGTATCAAATGGTCATCATCTTACTGCCTATTTTATTTACTCTCTTCTACCCCAATAAGTTCTCAAAGGAATAGCACTCTTTTCCCCATACTGATCTAAGACCCCTGTGATTTACATCCTATTTGGTTAAATGTTCCATGTTTATCAGCAATGGCCCTTCAATGAAAGCTTTAAGTTTGACTTCACCATCCTTATATAGTTATAGTCATGTTTATTTATGTCTTATATTGTCAAATATCATTCATATTGTGCACATCAGTCAGGAAAGGATCTCATAAATTAGATTTAATCATGCTTTCATTTACATTTGTTCCCAATAATTTTAAAGACACATTTACACTAATTGACTTATAATTAAAGAGAGAACAAAAACATATCGCATAATAAAATAAACTTGCAAAAGCCTATAGTCAGCTGAGGCTGACTTTAGGTATTAGCAAATACCAATAGAATAATCATAGACCTTTATACAATTTATATCAGAAAATGCAACTTTTTTCCATGTTGCAGCATAGAAAAATTCTTTTTGTCTATTATTTCATTATTTTAGAAAGCTTAGCTTATATATTTTTGTTTGATGTGTAGTTTGTAGTATTCTTGGAAAATACAAGTTGCATATGAAAATGCAAAGTTGAACTTTCAGAAATAACAACTCATCCCCCTAAAGAACCATCAGCACAAGAAATTCCTGTTTTAAATATTAACCTTTGAGGTGGTGGTCTTTTTAAATGTTAAGAATTTGGCACCCTCTGGGACTTTGAGAACTAACCTTTTATGTCAAGGTATTACAAAGAAGTTTTACAAAGCTATAGTAGAACTCAGTGACAACTATTCAGAATGCCACACATGTGCTTTTTAGTAGATAGGAAAACTAGTGTTGTTTTACAAGAGGTTCAGAAAAAATTGCCTGAGGTAAACATGGGGTATTTAAAATGTGACATTGCAGAGCTTGTAGACTTTTTTAAACCTCATAGCTCACATCATCTTAATGATTGATTTTCTTCCATTCTTTTATCTACAAGCAGCTGCTAGACTTGCTTCTAAGCCTCCAGGAATGTCTGAAATCTTCTTCTTACTATAAAGTGCATTAATATGATGGATAATCATCATTATTACTGTAGTCTTCTTTACAACTTCCCTTGGCTTTCACCCAGTGGTCAAATTGATAGTCTATGAACAGTACAAAACAATAAACAAACTCTCCAATATTGGAGGATGGTAGTCACTCCTCATTTGAATATATTCTGCAGGCCAGTCATCCCAGTACAATCGAGGATCTTGATTCATCACCAGTGCACTGGTTGACTCTGGTTTATCTTCTGGAACTGTTTGAAATTTAAGTGGTGTTTGAGAACAAAGTCTCCAATGATAACTTAGGATTTTTTAAAGGACAAATGTCAGTTTATTGCCAGAGCTTATTCTTACTGGGTTTGTCAGAATTTATTTTCATTGGGTTTGTCAGCATGAAATAGGTTCAACAGAGTCCTCTGTTAAAATAACTTCTCACTATCTCAGTTTCTTCCATGAAGCAATGTTCTTGCTTTGCAATGTTTTATTGCTACACTGCTGTAGTATTAATAATTATTAGTACATCCCACTTACAGCCTCAGTGATTTATGTTTACAAATGAAAGATATACACACAATTTTTTATTATACTATGCCTTATGCAGCACAATGGTTGGAAAACTGTCTAACCTCCGTGCTGTTAGGATCAACCACCCACCAAGAATTCTGAGTTACTTCTTACTAATGACTGTGGTCTGTCTTGGTTGCTATTAATGCCATTGAGCAGCCCTCTGGGCTGTGTTTTCTCAGCCCCTTTACACAGCAGTTCTGCTTCTCTCTCCTGCACATACGAAGAGCATGCTGCCTTCAGTCTCTCCTCTCCTCCATACTCTCCTAAGGCAAGCTGGATCTCTGTCTTCCTGCTTCTGGAAGGTCTTGAGCAGGAACTCTAGATTCTTCTTCTCTTTCTCTCCTCCACTACTGCCTACCAGCATCTTCATTTACCAATCAGAATTAACTGGAGGCAGATTCCAGGAAGCTACTACATTTAAATCCTCTAGTACAAACTAGTTTGTGGAACTCAATTAACACTAGACTACAAGCAGCTAACACACAGCAATTAGGACACTGAGACAACTCTAACTCTACTCTGAATTAGAATATAGAAAAATAGACTAAAATAAAAATCTTGTGTCAAACTCAAATGAGGGGCTGGAGAGATGGCTCAGCAATTAAGAGCAGTGACTGCTCTTCCAGAGGTCCTGAAGTCAATTCCCAGCAACCACATGGTGGCTCACAACTATCTGTCATAGGATCTCTTCTGGTCTGTCTGGAGACAGCTACAGTGTATACATAAAGTAAATAAACCTTAAAAAAAAGAAAAGAAGCTCAAATGAACTCAAAATTCAATAGGCTTTCTTAAAGACTTGTCAGTTCTAGAAAAATAAAATAAAACAAAACAAAAAATGAACCAACCTCCAAACAAACAAAAACAGCTGACAAGATCTCGTTTTGGAGTTATAACTCTGCTCTTCACTCTGATGTAATTTCTTAATTTTCTCATTGTAGAGATAAAAATGTTGATCTATTCTATAAATTCACTTACTAACTTATTTCTAACTTAAGGAAAAGTATTTCAAGAAGACTATGTAAGAAAAGGACATAGACTGTCCTTTCATTCCTCATGGATGACTTCAAGAACTTTCTGCAGAGGGGTTGGGGATTTAGCTCAGTGGTAGAGCGCTTGCCTAGGAAGCGCAAGGCCCTGGGTTCGGTCCCCAGCTCCGAAAAAAAAAAAAAAAAAAAAAAAAAAAGAACTTTCTGCAGAGCTTTTTGTCAGTAGTCTTGTCTGTATTTTGCAATTGCTACCTTCAGTTTGTGTTGTGTTGAGATTTGTGAGACTAAAGCATGCATTCATCTAAAGACATGGAGGAAAACCTCAGAGCAGCAGGCCTGCTTCTGGATTTCCAGCCCCCAGAACAGTCAGAATAGGGAATGGCCTAAATCCTCCAGTTCACAGGTGGTTTGCTTGTTTTTAATGTGACTCATGGCACTATGAATTGATGCTTGAGGATCCACTTTGTTAGTACAAGCACTATTCCCTGGAGAGGTGGTCAGGCAGTTTATAAAAAGCCAGCTAGAAAGCTGTGTTTCTTCATGATTTGTACTGAAATTCCTTGACTGTGAGTGAGTTTGTTGGTCAGAGGTAATGTGTGTGGATGAGTAAACAGGTCTGTATTCAAGTTCTAGTCCTGACTTTCTTCAATGATGGACTACAATCTGTAACCTGAAATTAGCCCTTTCATCTACTACATAGATTTTGGAAAGAGTGTTTTATCACAGTAAGAGTAATCAAAATAGAATGTTAGCCTTCAAAAATTTACAGAACATAGTAACTTAAAAGCTAGATATGGTGTACAACATACAGGTATTTTTTTATATTTGTGTATCCCTGAAACTAAAAGCAGAGTCATCCTGATTGAGTCTTTTGGACTTAGTGCATTGAATGCTGCATGTGCATTTGCAGAGTGGAGAGAGAAGTGAGAGATGACAGTGAAATAGCAGGAAATGTATGGAGCTCAGGACATTGCAAATTCCAGCATCTCCTGGGATACAATAAAGAAACTACAAGAATTACATTTCAAGTGCTTTCTTCAAAAAGGTAGCTGTGTTGCTAGAAAAGTCTGAAATAATTTTATGTAATTGCACTGCTGTTGTAAATGTTGAAAATATTTCTAATACGTTATTATTATGGTTTTTACAAAGCTGATGGAGTGATTTTCTAAGTAAAATTATGAAGGCATTTTCTTCAGTTTTGTGAGCTAACAAAAGAGGTCCCAATAGAAAGAGCTCTTTATCTCTTATTAATAATAATTCAGTTTATTTACATAATAAGAAAATGCCACTAAAATTAAAGGTTTATATGTTTTATTGAATTAAAGTAATTATTCAGTATATGAGTTTGCATTATTCATTTGATTTTTTCAATATTCATTGATTATGTTTAATGCACATGAGAATTTCTACCAACTGGTAAATTTTAAATAAGTATTTTGAATGTTGCCAAATTGATTTAAAAAAAGTTAATGTTGTACAGTCAACAAATTAATATTATATGTCTCATCTTCTGGCCATACATCTCTACAAGAAAATGTGCAGTTATGATTCTGTTAAGAATTAACTCATACCTCATACTCGATATTCCTTTGGAACAGATGTCAAAGAGAAATAAGTTTAACAGTATTCCAGTGTACAGTTATGCTACAATGTTTATTTGCCATGTACTATTACATTTAAATGAGAACATACATCATGCAAATAGCTTACAGTAAAATAAGTCCAGAGTTCTGACTCTTGACTTAAGAACCTGACAAGTTTAAACCTTTCCTATGATTTAAGTTTGTTCCACTGTTCATAAGGTAACATTCAGTCCTCAAAGCTCTCTGCAGAACAGACAAGTATAATAATAAAACTTACAAAATGTGTATGATCATAAACAACATGCAGTAAGAATAAAAATGATGTAAATATACTGCCAACCTTTAAATCAGGAAAATAAGTTTATCTATTTGACAATACAGAAAGTTCTAGGATACTACATTCTTAGATACCATAAAAGTGTTATAACATAGAAATTAATAACAATATTTTATAATTTAAAATGTCCACTGATTTATATGATTTTTTCTGAATATATTACAAGGAGACATCATAAAATCTGAAGTGACTTACATGCTAATAGGATCGATTTAATAAAGTCTCTGTATAAGTATGTCAAAGCTCACTGCACAAAATTGATTTGGCCATAGCGGGAGATTAGGCAGAAGCAGTTCAAACGAGGTCAGATCTTGATTTCCCTCCCCAGAAATAAAAAAGAAAGAAAGAAAGAAGGAAGGAAAGAAGGAAGGAAGGAAAGAAAGAAAGAAAGAAAGAAAGAAAGGAAGGAAGCAAGGAAGGAAGGAAGGAAGAAAGAAAGAAAGAAAAAGAAAAGAATATTATTAATTCATTGTGTCTCATCACCACACCTATGGTGTTCTGTTAAGATGTTCTTCCAGACTAAAAGAAGAACAGAACTACAGAATTGATCAAACATTTTGATAATGGCCATCTTAGAATACGTTCATGAAATCCTTATGTTTTAAAACATGTTTTAGTATATCCATTGTTTATTATAATGTTTTCTGTAACAAAAAAGTAGATGGACAATATATAGATGAAAAATGAGGAATGTTTAGATAGAAAGTAGAGAGATGATAGGTCAGTGATAAATAACAGAAAAATGACAGACACAGATAGATACATAAATTAAAGTTGTGATAGAAATATATTGCAAGATAAAGAATAGGTGATATGATCTATGAAAACCATAGACGGGCAGACAATACTCATTCACATATTTCTCTTATTTTATTTCTTTATTAAGTACTGATAGAGTGCTAGATCAAGCATTGATTTTAATGTAGTTTTGGAGGTATTTCTCACTTCATTGTCCTGACTGATCTGTTATTACAGGTTTCAAGCTATATTCTCCACCATGCCCTAAGCCTCTAAAATATCAGGGCTACAATAATATACAACTATGCACACTTAAATTCCTAATATTTAGAGGAGTCTCTGTACAGATTTCCACAGTGGAGGTAACCGTAGACATCTCTCTAATATTGTACAGGGTTCCTTTTCCTGCCACTAACACTTAGTATTTGTCATTTTGAAAACAGTCATCTTACTATAAGGTCATGAAATTATTCTGGTTTTGAACACAATTTAGTATCTCTGTTGCTTATTGAAATGTTTTCTCTCAAAAAAGTCTTCTCAGGGCCTTAAACACTTTTGGAGTCAGTTTGAATCGTGTAATTTGTGAGAGAATAGGAATACATAAGTATCTTCTTAAGCAACATAAGTCACATTGATGAATGAAAATGATGTATTTTCTCTCATATATGTGATCGAAATTTAAAAGTGAAAGGCCTTTAAATAGGTGGATGGATATATGAAAAGAGAAAGGGACAAACTGAAGTTAAGATAAAAGAGAATAATGATGGAGTGAATGTAATCAAACTAAGATTTTGCTTCATGGAAATATCACAATGAAACCCATAAGTCTATACAGGTAGTGAACACTGGTAAAGTAGACAAATGTTATGTGAACACAAGGGCCTTAGATAAGCAATAAGAACAAGACCACATAGTTACTGAGATGCTATGCTGTCATTTACGCATGACTTCATTAACTGTGTACATTATAAATTAATAGGCTACTTATTGTCCTGGTGCTAGGATTCAATCCAGGGATTTATGCTACAGATAATCACTCTGCCACTGAACCTGTCACTTTGGCCTTACTTTGTGGAGATAACATTAGGGCTCAAGAATAGGTGCTAAAATTTACCTATATATGTATTGATATAGATACAGGTCTGGGTGCATTCATCAGTCACTTATACATAGCAAGAACAGAAAGAATAAAAATAGCATGTTAAACTTAAGTGTCTTATTTTAAAAAGCATATTATCTACTATTGTCACAATGGTTCTCCATTCAGTTTAGTGTCATTCAACTAGCTTCCCTCCAAAGAAAACTCTGCTGTGATAACTAATCTTGGTTGTCAAGTTGACTAAACCAGGAAAAGGAAGCCTACATTTAAAAATCATCTGTGGATATGACTACAGGTAATTTTCATGATTGTCCATTGAAGTGAGAAGGCCGAGCCTACTGTAGTAAGAGCCACACCTAGGCATGCTGAGCTCAAGTCTGTAAGAAAGGTAACTGAACAGAGACTAGAAGAAAGCCAGTAAGCAGTATGTCACTGAGGTCTCTGCCTCAGTTTGGGGCTGTACTTTCTGTACTTGAGCTCCTTCTCTGGACTCCTGAATCATGTAACATGAATCAAAAAAAAATTTATTCTTGCCCCTGTTGGTTAAGGAACTCTGCTCATCACTTAGCCCTGAAATTCCAGAGGAAGAAAGAAAGTGTTCCCATCTGAGGAGAGAGCTGCTGTTTCTGTGTATTACGTCTTCCTAGTTGTACATAAGGTTTTTATAAGTTAGATTTTCATGAGTCATCAATATTTACTGTGCAGAGTGATGGAAGCCAAGGCTTTAGAACAAATTAAACCGTTGTTATTCTTCAATAAGAACTGAAATTCAAATCTGCCATAAGAAAGAACTACACCAGAGCCCAAAACTGTCATATTCAGATACTAAATATTTCATTTCACCATTTGTTTGAAAATATTGCCAGTAGTCATGAAAGATTAATTGTTCTGTTTAGCACTTAAAACAACGATGTTTTCATTAAATGAAGGTCATTTCCAAAATGATTTTGAATTATTTTGTCTGGGTATTCGCATGTAGCACATGAAATAGTACTTTCTGTGTGATTCATGGTGTATTATACTATTCATTTAATAAGATATGAAACCTTTAACATCAAATTCTTCTATACCAAGGTAGCCTTTTTACTTTAAAATTATGGACAATTTTCAGCTTTATGTTAAGGCTATTTATAAGATTCTCGTTACCATGTCAATTTTCAATTTTCTCCTAAGTAATCATGAAGCTAATGGGTTAGATAATTTAATCTTTATAATACTGTAAGAGTGCAAATATATTAATAAATTTTAACATGGGAGCTGGAGAGATGGCTCAGTGGTTAAGAGCACTGACTGCTCTTCCAGGGGTCCTGAGTTCAAATCCCAGCAACCACATTGTGACTCACAACCATCTGTAATGGGATCTGATGCCCTCTTCTGGTGTGTCTGAAGACAGTAACAGTGTACTTAGATAGAATAAATAAATAAACATTAAAAATATATATTTTATCATTGTTTTAAAAAATATGAGCTTCTAAGACATTTTATGCCCCTAAGAATTATGACTAATCCTTTGGACAAACTGTTAATGCATGCAGAGATAAATAGACAGATGTATTTCCTTATTTTCTTCCACTTGGCTGTTTTAATTCCTGCACCTTTAGCGAGATACTTATATTTGTATTTTGGTTTATTTACTTTTTATTAAATGAGGTATTGAATCAGCATTGAATATGTTATTTTAATTTCTATATAAAAAATAGATGAGCTCTTGCAGTAAACCTGAAACATCTGATATAATAGAAATATAATTAAGTTAGGAGCACTTTGGGTTTCGTACATCTGGCATTAGAGCTAAGAAGTGGAGATGGTGTTTACTTTAATATAAATCTCATAATGTGCATACAAATTCTGTATTAAAAAGTACAAAAGATAAATATTTAACTAATTTCTCCTGTACAAACCAAAATTATCCTCAGATATGAAAGATGAAGAAGTGTGTTTGGGACTTTGAAGGATTTGAAGGCAGATAGCGAAGGTGAATATGAACAAATACATTGTGTTCGAAGCATGAGGTTTACAAGTAAATAATATATTTTATTAAAAGAATGCAGCAACAGTGAAAAGACTGAAAGGCTAGCACAGAATTTAAAAACATTGATTTATGTAAAATATTAGGATACTTAACACTTTTTAAAATTATATATCTCATATTCCTGATCTATTCAATACTCTGAAGTTTAGAATTTTATTAAAATGCACTAAATATATACTACTATATTAGAAAATATGGCTAAGGTTGTAAGTTTCTGTTAAAAGACTTTCCTTTCTCTAGGCATTTCTAACTTTGATAAGTTTATATTTATTTATCATGTATCTTTTTATCATATAATTTTTCTCTCAATCAAATTTCTATCATTCTGTTTTCAGGTTGATACCTTCAACTGCATCTAATGGTTACTCATAATAAAGTTTATTTACTAAGTACACTTTCTTGTGAGTTACTGATGCCAAGTCTTTGTGGACTTTTTGGTTGCGTTTCTTTAATGTACATGGTAATCTTAATGAAGTAGCTTCTATGTTTATTTCTATGATGTAAAAAATATAATGAAAGAGTAAATAAGTACAATAAGTGATGACTACCAAACAGGAAGTAATAAAAGCGATAGAAAATCAAAGCATCCACTCCTAATACATTTGGTTTCTTAATAGTCTAATGCAATTTGAAAATCTGCTCATTTTCTCACTTTCATGGATAGCATTACAGAATTTTAATATAATTCTAAATTTTCTCTAAGGAAAGAACAGCATTATCCTTCATAATGTTGCTTTTCTTTACTCAATAATTCTGAAAGGTTTTTATCTTGTCCACCATTAGCAGATTAGCAGTGCACACACACACACACACACACACACACACACACACACACACACACACACACAGGAAAAGTAGAAACAGCAAACCAAAGTCACTCAGGATACTGGGGACCTGGAAGATTTCCGTAATCACATTAAGGTTAGAAGTGCTTGGCTTTTGCATTGTAGTGTATGTGGGATTTTGTCCATTCTACAGGTATTTATGATAGGCCAGAATGTGAGTTGCAAGTGTTCACTTTAGATCTTTGGACAATGCTTATAAAGAAATACATGATGCCCATTGATATGTGGAAAATTATAATATCAGAGAGAGGAAGAAGCAAAGAAAAAGAAAATTTTATTATTAAACCCAAAATCCAACCTTTTTTTGAAAAATTTATTTTTATTGAAATGTATGATTGGTCTCAGAACTGAAAATACAATGTTTTCACTGTCATTTCAGTAAATTATTCTAGTCTGTAAGGTAAACATGTGAGTTTGTGTAATGGGTAAGAATTCACTATGTTTTGTAAGAATAATATATCAAGAGATCTCATATATCAAAAGGCAGAGCTAATGGTATGAGTTCTGAAAAATCCTTCACAAATAACAGTTTCAGAGAAAAGCATTATAAACAGCCAGTTGCAATCACATTAACATGAGTTCACATGTAACCGTTAGTCTTGTGGTGCTTTAATACAGTTACAGTTCTTTTTTTTTTTTTTTCTCCCCTCGCTTTCTCTCCACATAGGTATTTTATACTAACATAATTCACAGTCCAATACCTGAAAGTTGCACTGGGCCTAGAAAAGCATATCCCTATGATCAAGCCTGACTTAACTTTCAAAAGCCATTGTAAGAGCCTTGTCCTCCTCTACTGCTGTAATAGGGATGCAGTAAAGTCTCTATGTCTAGTCTGCCCTGACTTTTATATAGGAATTAGAAGAAAAACTAGAATCAAAGAAAGGTCCCGACGGGTGCTACTCTCAGAGTCAGGTAAGTGTTTGGCTCAGCCCTCAACCAGAAAAGTTTCTGAAGCCAATGACACAGAGGTCTACAACTGAATAGCATGTAGATACAGAGAGGTTTTGGAGCAATCAATCCTAACTGTTACATCAAAGCCATTTCCTCAAAGTTCTAGAGTCTAGGTGGAAGAGGAGGACGGACGATTATAAGAGCCCAAGTGACAAGGTGACTGCAAGGAAACTGTAATCAAGACACAACAGGACTGATTCACATAAGAATTCACAGAGACTGTGGGAACATTCATAAGATCTGTATGGCTTGAATCCAAACATGGTCACAGCACTGATGGCAGAAAGTAGACACAAAATCCCACCCCAAAAAAATTACTGTTAGTAAATTTTGATGATGAGAAAAGAGACAATCGATTTTCTTCTTAGTATTGTTACTGGATATGCCAGTCACACTCCAGGGCACATCCTATATGTTCAGGAAAAGCTGCCAAAACAGAACAGATTCCATGTTTTTGTATAATTTTTGTTTTCTTTGGATTATTTTTCATATTTTTTCTTTTTTTCAAATAGTTTTCTGTTTTGATTTTTTTAAATTGCTGGCTGTTTTTCTTGTGTGGGTTTAGAGAGAGTGAGGAAGGGAAAAAAGGATCAAGCAGGAGTTAAGAGAAGAGAAATAAAATTATCAAAATAAGTTGTATACAATAAATTTTAAATAAATATTTTATAAAAAGAATCAAATATCCATGTTTTAGATAGCAGAACGATATTAATTTGGGAATCTGTGAGAGAGGATCTTGAGGAAGTAAATTTTGAATTACGCTACTAAAACTTAATACCAAAGAAGCGCCATAGGGTTTATGCTATATGGATCCTTTCCAGATGAAGTGATGGAGGTGAAAGTTTGGAAACAGCTAGAATGTACCAGAGTCCTGGGAGGTGAGATACTCTCAGAACTCAAAAGGAAGGACCTTGGATGAAGTACTGTGCAGTGGGGAGGGGGAACTTATAGAGTCCACCACTATGGGGTTGCTATCCTATAGCCAAAATCTCTGACCCAGAATTGTTTCTGTCTGAAAGAACTGCAGAGACAAAAAATGGAGAAGAACATGAGAGAAAGGAGGTGCGGTGACAGGCCTAAATTGAAAGCCAGTACATGGAGAAGCCCTGGGGCCTGAAACTGTTACTGATGCTGCAGTGTGCTTTCAGATAGGAGCCTAGCATGGCTGCCCTCTGAGAGGTTCAATCAGCAGCTGAAAAAGTCAGACGCATATACTAGCACCCAACCAATGGACAGAAGTCAGGGACCCCTGTAGTTGAAGTGGGGAAAAGTGGAGGAAGCTGAAGAAAAGGGCAGCCCCAACAGTCTCAAGTGACCTTGACTTCTGAGTTCTCTCATATATTGAGCTACCAACCAGACAGACATCATACACCAGCTGATATGAGGCCTCAGATTGCAGAGGACTGCCTGGTTTAGCCTCAGTGAGAGAAGATGCACCTAATCTTTGAGACCTGAGGCCAGAGGGAATGGAGAGGTCTAGTGGGGTGGGGATATTGGGGGAGGGCACATCCTCTTGGAGACTGGGGGAGGGGTATGGGAAGGGGAGCTGTTGGAGGCAGAATGCTTGGATATTTATATCCCCACCAGAAAATTAATATCAAAAACAAGAAGCCAAAGGTTTAATATAATTGTTTCCAATATATCTTTTAGAAATGTATATTTCCAGCTTAGGTCCCACGGATATCTATTAGATGAATTCTAAAGTTTTAACCATTGCATCCAGCACAATAGAAAGGGTAGTCTCAACTATGTGCTCTATAGGTTCTTAATTAGGAAGCTGAAGAGTGAGTTTACTCCAAATCTCTAAGGAAGGACACAGAGGCAAATACAAATATGAAGAATCTTATCAACCTAAAGAACTATTCATTCAATTCATAATGGAAAATGTAACCATTCTAATAAAGCTACCCATTTTCGGTTGAAAATTCTTTTCTTCCTAGTCATCAAAAGATGCTTACCTATGTATGTTACCAGTACTGTGGCAACAAAATTTTTGCATAAATTGGAAGAAAGTCTTTCATATCTTTGTGGTATAAATGTTGGTGACTTCTCACACAAGACGTAATTTTTCCTTTACCACAGAACCATTTTTCCTGTGTATGGTTAGATAAGTCTTGGTGTTTACCTACCTGGTACTCCTGCAGCAGCAGCATCTCCCTTTCTTTGTGTCACTCCATGATTTATGAAGCACTTTTCATTCAAACTACACATGCAAGAGAAACTTTTTGCTGAGCTGAATATTGAAATCTTGTGCTCCATAAATCTGGGAAGCTTAATATTTAACCAAAGGCTAGTCACAAGAAAACAGCTCAGAAGTAACTTGTTTTTCAAAGAAGAAATTTTTAAACTCATTTTGGAGAAAATTTCATGTTCTTGCCTTAGAACTATTTTAAATAATGCCTGTTATATTGAAACTGTGAATTAAATTTTATGACTGCTTTTGGTGGATTTTTCTGAGCATGTGCAGTGCCTTAATGATATCCACAGGTGAGCTGGCAGCTTGCCTGCCGGGTAAATTGAGTAGTTTACATAACAGTAACCAGGATTATAGCATAAGGTACAAACTGGATGACTCCATTACATGTGTAGGAAATAACTCCTGGCTCTAAGCATGGCCTGGGCTTCTCCTTGGGAGACAATGATCAGAGAGTAGACCAGGTATTAATAGGTGTTCTTCAAGATAAAATCTAGTGAATTCATGTACTTTCTCATATAGATCATCACTTATTCAAGACACCTTGATGTCATAATTCTTTTATACTATTATTAGAAAACTCCTTTTTCATTATAAACCATTATAAAGACAATTGTAACATTAGTTAAATGATCAAAATATCGCATAATTTAAGAAGACATGCTTGTAACAAGCAGCTGAAACTCAGCTATGCATGAGAGTCAGCCATAGACAAGCTATGAATTCATCAGGTTACATGTAAGTAAGGAAATCAAGAACTGTAATCAACCATACTATTTCTTAAAGGAATTTTGTTTTCTAGATATAAATATCATTGTTTGCACTGAAGTAGAGCTATGTGAAAAATCTATCGCCTAGCTCTACTTTTGCTTAATTCATAAAGTTTTAAATTATGTTATTTTACACTTAAATTATATAACATTGCAAATTTATAGACTTATGATGCTTTCATTTTCTGCTCTATAAAATAAATGCCATTACGGAATCCACATCTTATGATCAAGTATTAAGAGTAAATGTTAACTGATTATTTCCCATCTTAACTGGACATGAAGATTTCTTCCAATGAGAATTTAAGGGAAAGGGAAAGTATGAGAATACCATTATTAGGAAAACAACCCTTGAAACTATGACAGGAAATCAAAAAATAAATAATTCAGACAATATAATCATCTTTCTATTCACAGGTCAGGAGTCCAACACATGCCTCAGTGAACTAAAAGTTTTGCAATATTTGCTCCTGTCCGCATTCTTAGTTGTGATAGGGAGCTAATGGAGAGGAAAATTGGAAGAGGAATAACATTTGAAATGTAAATAAATAAAATAAACAATACAAAAATGAAGAAATTGTAACCTAAAATGCAATGGAATACACATACTTGCTTGTGTGTGAGACCGTTACTGGCTTTATCACACCATTACTCTGCCTACTCCACTTTTAAAGACAAAATAGGTAAAAATATGAAGCATTTAACTAGAATGACATTTTCATTCAGCAGGTTATAGCATAAGCTCAAGCTATGAAAACTGGCATTTTGTGGGAATTTGAGAACTCACCACAGCTGTTCATATTTTCATTCAGGGTTTGGCTTAGGTTCCTATAGAACCTTCTGAGCTTTTGGTTGTCCTCACTCATTCAGAAGGTTCCCTGTAATTTGAATTTAACAAATTTAAATTGTGTTATTCTATGATGCATGTGATTACATGCAGTCCTTTCTGGGGAAATTTTACCTGGCATGCATGATGTCCTGGGTGTAATTCTCAGAACTGGAAGAAAGATATAAACATACATAATATCTGTGTGTTTATATCACACAAAATCTTTATAAGAATTCTTATGTCTTGCTAACCAAATAGTATCTAAATTTAAATAAACTCTGCAAATTAAAGAGATTTGATAACACCAGACTGTGATATATTATGTATACAAATGATAGACCAATAAGAGATAAATATAGCCACCTAAGAGTAAGAGTTACTGAGACATGACTGCAAAACAAATTATAACAGGTAGCTTCAAAATCAAACCTAATCATTGACATTTTAGCTGCAGCTATAGTTTACAAGGCATAGAAGAATATAATAAGGGGACTGAGAGAGTGACCTTTTACAAGTACTAGTTGATGTACTCATTATAGAAAATAACTCTACAGTCAGTTTGAAGGCAGAGGGTTGTAATTCCAGGACTTGTGGGACAGAGACACGTGGCAGGAGTTCAAGGTCAGCATGCACTATGTATTAAGTTTTAGGCCTCTTTAGACCACAGGACACATTATCACAAACAAGCAAACAAGCAAACAAGAGCAACAACAATAAAACAAAAGGAAACAAATGAAAGAAAATTTGTCTGAGATGATTTCTTCCATTTTACTTTCAGCTACAGTCTTTCTTCAGTAGGTGTTTCATCACTGTCTACTTCAAATACATTTTTGTTCTCTAATTCCGATTATGTTTACTTTCTGTTCTCACCACAATAATTCATTATAACATAGCTTAAAAATACTACTTAACATATACAAATGTTAACCATAACGGGAAAAGATTCTAAATGTGAGATATAAAACTGTGAAACTTTTAAAAGAAAACAAAATAAATAGACACAATTCTCTGAATTTCTGACTATATAGACTGAATTCTGACCCCACAAAGTTCGTATGCATAAATTCTTATCTCCACTGTAACCCTGTATATGGGGATTTGGGGTGGTAATTTAGGTTAAATGACTCTCAATGTGGGCCCTTCAGTGATTAGGAAAGAGAGTGACAGGTCATGGGAGTCACAAATCTGTAAACACAATTCAATAATCATGTTGGGATCCAGGGTCACATAACATCCTGTCTCAGGAAATCAAATAAAAAATCAGAGGTAGAGAAGAGAGAGAGAGAGAGAGAGAGAGAGAGAGAGAGAGAGAGAGAGAGAGAGAGAGAACAGGGAAAGACAGAAAGACAGAGACAGAGAGACACAAAGAAAGACAGAGAGAAAATAAGAGAGACAGAGAAAGACAGAAACAGAGAAAGAGAGAGGGGGGGAAGACAGACAGACAGAGACAGAGAGAGACAGGGACAGAGAGACAGAGACAGAGACAAGGAGAGACAAAGACAGAGAGACAGAGGGACAGAGAGACAGGAAGAGACAGAGAGGAGAGAGAGAGGAGGGGTTGTGAGGGAGTCAGATTTGTCTGCCTTTTCATAAATAAATGTCAATAAACATGTATGAGTAATGAGTAAAGAGACAGCTATGGGAATGTAAAACAGACAAATAAACTTAGTGCCTGTCATGTGGCCCCCTAGCTTGAACTTCCTGCCTATAGCAGTGTCAGAAAACAAATTATATTGTTTCAATGACTGTTGAACTTTATGTCAACCAGAGATTAATATATAGAAAATATAGACAAAAATGTGAATCAATGTGCATATTAAAATGTACATATCAAATATAATGCTTATTTGATGTATATGTGTTAAATATGTACACTTAACGTATACATAATAAAAAACAATAATGAAAGTGATATTATTTGATATGATTTCAGTTAAACTTCAAGTTGAAGAGCACTGTTAGTTCTGCTAGAGGTGTCCCTTTCTATGTAGAAAATTTTAATTTCACATGTTCTGTGTACTCATAGCTGAGGCCAGTTCTGTACTGTTAGTGTTCTATTCAGAAAGCTTTTACTTGCTCAAGAATATTCAAGAGTATTCCCAATGTTTGCTACTTGAAGTTCTACTGCTTCAGGTTTTAAAGTCTTTGAAACATTTTAATTGATTTTATTCCATTGGAAAAATATAAACCTAATTTTGTTCTTCTGCGGGTAAATATCTAGTTTGCCAGCACCACTTGTTGAATGTTTCTCCAATGCATGGTTTTGCTTTGCCAAAACTTGCATGGTCATATCTCTCTCAGTTTATTTATGATTTCTCTATTATATTCCATTGAAATGTCTGTTTATTTTTATGGCAATTCTAGGGCATCCTTATCAGTATCATTTTGTAGAACGATTTGAAGTCAGGAGTTGTAACACCTCTAGCATCATTTTTACTCCACTATTGTTTAAATTATCTTAATATTGCTTTAATTCTATGTGTTCTTTTGTGGTTCTAGTATCATGGTGAACCCTGTTCTGGGCCTAAGTGACCACAGGTCACATTTCTTTATGTGGAACTGTGTGACCTGTTCCAGGCAAGGAATTTGGCAGGGGAAGGAAGGCCTCTGCCATCTCATGTGTGTACTTACCAAGTGTCTGGTGTCTCTGTCCTGTTCTACTCATCAAGCGTCCTAGCATGGTTTCCCACACCACAGCTCCTCCTTTTCTTTGTAATTAAAGGGAGAGTGTCATTAGCAATGACTGTCTAGTGTTATTTGGATGGGTTGGAAGCATCAAAATAAAACACAACATAAGCCAGAGACGTAACGAGAGTCGGGGGCTAGGGAGACAAGAGATAATTGAACCAACTAATTTTTCAGAGGATTGTACATTGTGTGAGGGTATTAACATCAGTTTTAAGCAACATTTGATTTATGTATATATACATCATGTTTTCCTTACTATCATGTAAATTTCCCCAAGTTTGGCAGCCATTTGGCTTTTGTAAGAGAGTTCATCTGTGGCTGGAAGGTCCCAAGTGTATCATCTGTGGGTTCTAGCCTGTCATCTGTGGGTCTCAATATGTTTGTCTTGGAAGTCTTTAGTCAGTTGATGTGTCTGGACAAAGGCAGCTTTATTTATATAATTTTATATGTATATATTAAATAAAAATATAATTTATTTATATTGCTTTAGGCAGGTCCAAGGAGATGGCAGGTCAATTTCTTTCTGGATCTGTTTTGGCATTACATTCTCTTGATATTTTTATTGTAGAGGACTTTCTCCTTTTTGGTAAAGTACACATTCCTAAACACTTAATTTGGGGAGTTATCATGAATGGGATGATTGACTTTTTCTGAGATTAAATTGTTGCTATATACGAAAGCACTTGTTTCTTCCTACATTCATTCATATCCTGCAGCACAAACACAGAGATGTTTTCACCTCCATCTTTATTGCTGTTTTATTCACTGAAGTGAAGAAATAAAGCCAAATTAATTTTCCAAAACAGATGAAAAGATAATAATCTGGTACACATATGAAATAGAATACTATTCAGCTCTAAAGAATGAAATAAAAATTGGGAGGGAATGGATGGATGTATAAGGCATACTCTTGAGAGAAGTTACACAATATCAGAAAGAAAAATATCACAGATTCTCATTCTTGTGATTCCTTGCCTATATTACATTGATATGTGAAGGTGAACAGATGTCAATTCAGGTTCAAAATAACCTGAATTGGTAGAAAGAATACTTAAAAAACCTATATTACATTACAAGAAATGACAGAATGCACATAAAAATAATCGTGTTATAAAAGATGGATATAAATCTACTTTTGCACTTCTAACTCTGTCATAGCTATAGTGAAACAGTGCATCAAAACATAAAGGATAAGGTAGTTGAGAAATCCAACAGGATACGTCACAGCTTCAGAATGGCTATTCTAATTGTACAGAATGTCAGCAAGATGCACAGCCTTTGAGTTCTGCTAGTTTGCTACAGAAAGCCTTTTATTTGAAACCTTTATTTAAATTTTAGTTTAAAAGTAGATTTTTTAGCTATTGAGCATATAATAACAATCTTATTAAAAGAAAGCAAAGCTTTGAAAACTAATCTTTGGAAAAAAACACTATTGAGGGAGAAAAGTGTGTACTTTTGGTGTGCAGGAATCATAGGGAAATAAATGTGCTCTTCTTATGAAGGAACTTCAGCAGGAGACAGAAGGAATGATGCACCAAGAACAGCTATTGAATGCCCAGTAGAGGGTAACGTTAGGGGTGGGGCAGTAAGGGGAGTGGATGGGGAGGGTACACCTTTATGGAGGAGGGGGAAGGAATGGGGGCTTATGGACAGGAAACTGGAAAAGAGAATAACATTTTAAATGTAAATAAAGAAATATATTTAATAAAAAAAATTTCAAAAAAAAATGGGAAAAAAAAGAACAGTTGTTGACCTTCCAGGTAGACTGTCAAGGAGCAAATGCCCACTGGGGAATCTTTGCCGTTCCTTAAAAAATGTTTCATGGCTACTAACTTTTACTCTGAATACAGCATCTTTAATGACTTCAAACTCCAGAAATTGTGCAATAATCCATTCAAGATGCTTCATATTATTATTAGTAATGTAAATACAAACTGTGCATCTGCTAAAACACAGGCAGGATCATCCTCCACTGAGTTCTCTTCATGCAGTTGGTTAAATATTTTCTCTTGTGTAATAAAACAACTGATGCATAGATAACTAGGCCTTCCCTAGACAGATTTAGTACAGAATTCTATCAAACCTTCATAGAAGACCTCATACTAATACTATCCAAACTATTCCACAAAATTGAAACAGATGGAGCACTACCGAATTCCTTCTATGAAGCCACAATTACTCTTATACCTAAACTACACAAAGACCCAACAAAGAAAGAGAACTTCAGACCAATTTCCATTATGAATATTGACACAAAAATACTCAATAAAATTCTTGCAAAGATAAAAACCACATGATCATTTCATTAGATGCTGAGAAAGCATTTGAAAAATTCAACACCCCTTCCTGGTAAAAGTCCTGGAAAGAACACGAATTGAAGGCCCATATCTAAACATAGTAAAAGCAAAATACAGCAAACCAGTATTTAACAACAAAGTAAATGGAGAGAAACTTGAAACAATCCCACTAAAATCAGCCAGTAGACAAGACTGCACACTATCTCCCTACTTACTTAATATAGTATTCCAAGTCCTAGACAGAGCAATCAGACAGCAAAATTAGGTCATAGGGATACAGATTGGAAGGGAAGAAATCAAAATATCACTATTTGCAGATGATATGATAGTGTACTTAAGTGACCCCAAAAGTTCCACCAGAGAACTACTTATCATGATACACAACTTCAGCAAAGTTGTGGGGTATAAAATTAACTCAAACAGATCAATAGTCTTTCTCTACACAAAGGATAAACAGGCTGAGAAAGAAATTAGTGAAACGATACCCTTCACAAGAGTCCCAAATAGTATAAAATATCTTGGTGTGATTTTACCCAAGCAAGTGAAAGATCTATATGAAAAGAGCTTCAAGTCTCCTAAGAAATAAACTGAGGAAGATGTCAGAAAATGGAAGATCTTCCATTCTCATGGATTGGCAGGATTAATATAGTAAAGATGACCATTTTGCCAAAAACAATCTACAGATTCAATGCAATCTCCATCAAAATACCTACTCAAATCTTTATAGAGATAGAAAGAGCAATTTGCAAATTTTGGAATAACAAAAAACTCAGGATAGTAAAAACTACACTCAATAATAAAAGAACTTCTGAGGGAATCACCATCCCAGACTTCAAGCAATATTATAGAGCGATAGTCATAAAATTTGTATGGTATTGGTACATTGACAGGCATTTAGATCAGTGGAACAGAATTCAAGACCCTGAAATGAACCACCCACCTAATGTCTCCTGATCCTTGAAAAGAATCTAAAACCATTCAGTGGAAGAAAGATAGCATTTTCAATAAATGGTGCTGGTTCAACAGGAGGTCAGCATGCAAATCGATCCATGCTTATCACCCTGTACAAAGCTTAAGTCCAAGTGGATCAAGGACCTCCACATCAAACCAGATACACTCAAACTAATAGAAAAAGTGTGGAAGAGTCTCGAACACATGGGCACTGGGGAAAATTTCCTGAACAAAACACCAGTGGCTTATGCTCTAAGATCAAGAATTGACAAGTGGGATCTCATAAAAACGCAAAGCTTCTGTAAGGCAAATGATACTGTTGTTAGGACAAAATGGCAACCAACAGATTGGGAAAATAAAAGTTTTTTTTTTTTTTTGGTTCTTTTTTCAGAGCTGGGGACCACCGAACTCAGGGCCTTTCACTTCCTCGGCAAGCACTCTACCACTGAGCTAAATCCCCAACCCCCAAATAAAAGTTTTTATAAATGAAATTGCCTTCCATTTTATGATGTCTCATTTCATAAAGATAGGATATTTAAGATAATTCCATTTTCTTCAGATTTATCTCACTGTTTTTTTTTTCTTCAAGAACTTATCCACTCCATGACTACTGCTTAGGAAATTAAACTTAGCTATCCATGTGAACCCCATGTGATTTTACATAAGTCAAAGTTTAGGGAGTAATGTAAGGATTGCGAAGTCTCAATCACTCCTCAAACACTTCCCTTTTTCAAAGTTAAAGACTGAGTAGAGATACACAGATAGAAAATGGAGAAGAGATGGGAACACACAACTGTTATTAGACATTTGAAGGAGAATGCCTGCCTTTCTGTTTCTCATTAGAGCCTAGGATAACAACAAGGCTTTGTCTCTGATTGGTTAACACTATCCCATCAACCAACCTAACAACCAACAAACAAGTAAAATTGATGTGTCAAGGTTCAGACAGTTCCACAGTAAATTCTGTACTGTTCATTTTGTCCACCAAATTAGAACTTAATCTACGTAGGTACCAAAGTCAGCTTTTTTTTTTTTTTTTTTTTTTTTTTTTTTTTATTGACTTGAGTATTTCTTATATACATTTCGAGTGTTATTCCCTTTCCCGGTTTCCGGGCAAACATCACCTTCCCTCCCCCTTCCTTATGGGTGTTCCTCCCACCCTCCCCCATTGCAGCCCTCCCCGAGAGTCTAGTTCACTGTGGGTTCAGTCTTAGCAGGACCCAGGGCTTCCCCTTCCACTGGTGCTCTTACTAGGCTATTCATTGCTACCTATGAGGTCAGAGTCCAGGGTCAGTCCATGTATAGTCTTTTAGGTAGTGGCTTAGTCCCTGGAAGCTCTGGTTGCTTGGCATTGTTGTACATATGGGGTCTCGAGCCCCTTCAAGCTCTTCCAGTTCTTTCTCTGATTCCTTCAACGGGGGTCCCGCTCTCCAGTTCAGTGGTTTGCTGCTGGCATTCGCCTCTGTATTTGCTGCATTCTGGCTGTGTCTCTCAGGAGAGGTCTACATCCCGCTCCTGTCGGTCTGCACTTCTTTGCTTCATCCATCTTGTCTAATTGGGTGGCTCTATATGTATGGGCCACATGTGAGGCAGGCTCTGAATGGGTGTTCCTTCAGTCTCTGTTTTAATCTTTGCCTCTCTCTTCCCTGCCAAGGGTATTCTTGTTCCCCTTTTAAAGAAGGAGTGAAGCATTCACATTTTGATCATCCGTCTTGAGTTTAATTTGTTCTAGGCATCTAGGGTAATTCAAGCATTTGGGCTAATAGCCACTTATCAATGAGTGCATACCATGTATGTCTTTCTGTGATTGGGTTAGCTCACTCAGGATGATATTTTCCAGTTCCAACCATTTGCCTACGAATTTCATAAAGTCGTTGTTTTTGATAGCTGAGTAATATTCCATTGTGTAGATGTACCACATTTTCTGTATCCATTCCTCTGTTGAAGGGCATCTGGGTTCTTTCCAGCTTCTGGCTGTTATAAATAAGGCTGCGATGAACATAGTGGAGCACGTGTCTTTTTTATATGTTGGGGCATCTTTTGGGTATATGCCCAAGAGAGGTATAGCTGGATCCTCAGGCAGTTCAATGTCCAATTTTCTGAGGAACCTCCAGACTGATTTCCAGAATGCTTGTACCAGTCTGCAATCCCACCAACAATGGAGGAGTGTTCCTCTTTCTCCGCATCCTCCCCAGCATTTGCTGTCATCTGAGTTTTTGATCTTAGCCATTCTCACTGGTGTGAGGTGAAATCTCAGGGTTGTTTTGATTTGCATTTCCCTGATGACTAAAGATGTTGAACATTTCTTTAGGTGTTTCTCAGCCAATCGGCATTCCTCAGCTGTGAATTCTTTTGTTTAGCTCTGAACCCCATTTTTAATAGGGTTATTTGTCTCCCTCATGTCTCCAACTTCTTGAGTTCTTTGTATATTTTGGATATAAGGCCTCTATCTGTTGTAGGATTGGTAAAGATCTTTTCCCCAATCTGTTTAGTTGTTTTGTCCCAACCACAGTGTCCTTTGCCTTACAGAAGCTTTGTAGTTTTATGAGATCCCATTTGTTTCCATTCTTGATCTTAGAGCATAAGCCATTGGTGTTTTGTTCAGGAAATTTTTTTCCAGTGCCCATGTGTTCCAGATGCTTCCCAGTTTTTTCTTCTATTAGTTTGAGTGTGTCTGGTTTGATGTGGAGGTCCTGATCCACTTGGACTTAAGCTTTGTACAGGGGTGAGCTCAGGACATTGTGACAATTTTGCTTGTCTTTGTGCCAATGTCTACATTTTATGAGGTGATTGAACCCTTAAGCTGAATGGGGGAGGACATAGAAATATGAAAGATAGACTTAGAATTTTCACATTACTATAAAAGGCAGTTTTATATCAGTGGATTATTTCTGGGAATTCATAAAATGTGTGCGTGCGTGTGTGTGTGTGTGTGTGTGTGTGTGTGTGTGTGTTTGTGTTTGTGTGTATGTGTTTATGTGTGGTGTATGTGTTTAAGTCTCAGAAAAGCACTGAATATTTTAAGATGGTTAATTTTATTAATCTTTAGTGGAATAATAGTTATAATACAGTAGTAATACAAGTGTACAAAGAATAAAAATTATTGTCCTAAAATAATCATTCACAGGTACTGTGTACAATTGAAATTTCAATATATGGCTATTGGAAGTTTAATCAACTTGATAATTGTCCAGTAATAGCTTATAAAGGTGATCCTACATTCATTTCATGATCTAACACTCCTGTCTTCCCCATGTATGTATAAAAATGACATTAGAAGGAACAGGCTAAGTAATGCAAAGTAATGGTGAGTTTCACCAAGAGTACTTGGAAATAACTGTCCACTACATCATGAAAATCTAGTCCGTATTGCTTTAAAGGATTGCTTTCCCCGTGGCTGTCCATGTCATAATTATTCTTTTTTTTTTTTTTTTCGGAGCTGGGGACTGAACCCAGGGCTTTGCACTTGCTAGGCAAGTGCTCTACCACTGAGCTAAATCCCCAACCCCTCCATGTCATAATTAAAATAGTCTTAAAGTTCAGATTTCTCAAGTTTGCATCTCTCTCTCTCTCAGGGTGTTATTGTGAGAATTGTATATCATGAAATTAGATGAAAGAGAAGAGAAAGACATGTAAGCAAAACAGCCTTACTTGGAGTTGGGATTTAGCTCAGCGGTAGAGTGCTTTGCCTAGTTTAAGCGCAGGCCCCTGGGTTCGGTCCCCAGTCTCAAAAGAACCAAAAAAAAAAAAAAAAAAAAAAAAAACAGCCTTACCATTAGCAACTTATTAAAGAAAGCACCTCAATTCATTTTCTTTCCTTGAATGCAGGGAATATCAAACCATTTCTAAATAAGAATAATTATGATAACTTACTCAAACCAAAATGTAGATAGCATTCCATCAAATGTCATTTATTTATTTATTTATTTATTTATTTATTATTTTATTGGCATATTTTACTTTAATGTGTTTTTAAATATAAATCACTTAGAACAATTTTTTTTTAAATAAAATATGCTATATAATGACAGGATGCTCTATGCCTTAAGGCAGCACCTAATTGTTCACCACCACATTTGTAAATACCTCAAAACTTAGGAGAAAGACCAATGACCACATGTTATAGCCCAATTAAATTAAATTTTATTTTGTGCTACTAAGAGCTGATTTAGTGGCTGTCTCTCCCTAAAATGGAATTAAGATGTCACCCATAAATCAATCCCCAATACCTCCTTTTTAAAGGAAAGAACAAGAGTCAAAGTGGGAGATTAGTCAAAGCAACCGTGCTAACAGTTATGAGACCAGGCAGTTTGTATTTACAAAACACTTAGAAAATCTTCCTATAAAGTTTGTACAGAACATTTCATGGTTACAGGTGGGGTGCAGCCTAATCCCAAGCAACAGAAACTTAAGTTTTGTACTAAACAGAAACGTGTCTAAGCTAGAATATCAACAATGATTGATACAAAATGGAGGTGGAGTGGTTTCTTATTCCCCCTTTCTCTTATATTTTCCTGTCAAATCCTTGATAAAAAAATACCCATTTCTAGTTGTTGTGCTGGATAATAATTCTGAGAAAAAGAGAGCATTTTAACATATTCTATCTGGGAGAAAAGAATTTGTGAGGCATTGAAAGGTGCATGCACCATTCATGATGAACAGAGTTAGGAGGATTAGGGGACTTACAGCAGCTGAGACAAGAGTGGTTAACTAGGAGCACCAGTTGAGCAGTGATGGTATCAATTGGTTTACTACTGTTGGTCTATGTATTTAGTTTTGAGATATTTTTCTTACCATAGTCAGAGTCTCTCTAATTATATTTCATTGATTAACATAGAAAAAAACTTCTCCTAGGACCATATTTAATCATCCTTATTCTGCGTAGAGCAGGTAGAGTGCCCTATCATATTGTAGAACTATTTTAGCTAAGGAATCTATCTGTTGATAGGTCTTGGTCTATATTAAAATGGGTACAATTTTGATGATGAGGGAACCGGGAGGCCAGTATGTGTATTGATATGCCAATAAGTTCCTTACGGAGCCATTTTGTTCACTTTAGGAGGGAGTTTTCTGAAGAGGAAATTTCTGGTTTCTTTAACAACTCAGTTGTGTCATGTGATGTTTTTCTAGAAGCTGCTTTGTGAGAGGGCATATAATGTTTTGATGATAACAGACTCTTCAAAGGTTGTATAATATTTAGAAATAATATAAATGGAATACCACAAACAGTAAGAGGATACTTTTGCATTGCTATGTTACATCTTGTTTCCGTGGTCTTTGTTGGTCTTCACTTCATAGAGAGAAACTAGCCAAAGAACTTCTTGTGGTTTTCAAGCTAATTCTGGCTTCTTCCATTGACTTGTACCAATTTGTTGGAGCCTTGCTCTTTCTGCTGGATTGTGCCAACACCACTGATTCATATTTGGTATTTGGTACTGAACTGGACTCCTAGTATCCTGACAATGAAGAATATAATTGCCCCAGGATCTACTTCTGAACAGGTCCATAAAAGGCTTTTCCTATTAACCTTCTTTTTTCCCGACCTATGATCCCTGGGTTACAAGCAAGTATGAAGTGTTTAAAAACCATAAATAAAGTAGGTTTTGAAAAAATCTAAGCCTACAGTTTTCTTTCCCTTCCTTTATTGTTTTACATTTTTTATTGAAAATAGACTCTTCTCTAATAATATCATCCTGATGATAGTTTCTTCTCCTTCCACTCCTCCTAGCTCTCCACTCCCCCAGATTCATTCCATTTTCCTCCAGAAGGGAAGAGATCTCCAAGAAACAAGGCCAAGTATGATGAAAGGCAAAAAAGCCCTCATATATAGACTGAACAAGGCAACACTTTAGGAGGAAAAGAGTCCCAAGATCAGTGAGTTTCCGTTTTATCTATCATTACAGCCTTCTGATGAGGACAAGGGGCAACATACTCTCTTCTGTATTTGCTTCTGAGCTGAAGTTAGGACATCCCTGTCAGGGTCCAGGAAGGTTGGAATGTTAGTCAAAACCCAGAAGGTGCCAGGAGGATATTTGGACAATGAGATATTTATCAGAATCAACTGGTTCTGTAACCCAGATGAAGAAACAGGGAGCACGCTCATGGGCTCGGCTTTTCCTATTAGTTTACAGCATGTACTGTGCTCTCTAGTTTTGTATGACTTCTGGAACGAGCATAGTGTAAATTGCTTTTAGAACAGTTTGTAGTCTGAAGCAGATTCCTGGATTGTATTTGTCAGTGAAGTTGAAAGCTGCTAGGACAATAGAGACTAGGAACAGAAGGTAAAGTTAAGGAATCTAGAATGTGAAGCCTATATGAATTCTTTTACTTTACAAAAGAGACCAGTAAATTCCTGAGTAGATTCCTATCTTTGAGTCATAGAAAAAGCTTGGGGATCCCAAATTTGATTTTGAATTCAATTTGATGAATATGTTTTCATCATGTTAAGAAACATTTTTACCTATCTGAACTCCATTAAGTAATATGTTACATTTTTGAATGCTTAAAGGCTTGACATCACATGTTATCTTTAAGTTTTATTTTTATCATAAATTATTTCCTCAAGCCCTCATAAGATTTCATTTATATAAATTAAATTATTTTAGACCTCTTAAATTTAATTAAACTTCTATATCCTCAGAAAGTTTTTTTTTCATTCAAACATTTATCATGAAAGATAAGAGGATGATTATTAAAAGGAGGCAAAGTAAGTTCCTCTAGATTAAAAAATATTTAAATATTGCATTGAAATCTGCTTTGAGCTTATCTCTCACCAGGAGACTTAATAGCTCTACAAAAATAAAGCCTTACTTTCATTTCTGAAATGCATTGGCCAGGCAGCTGATGTTAAACTGATAAGGCTGCAAATATTGCTCAACACCATAAAAAATCTGAGAAGGAAAAATTATAGCTGGAAGTATAATTTAAATGACCTCTCTATCAATTAAAAAGGCAAAGACTTATTGTTACCTAGACAATTACATTCGGCTTCCATGGCATTCTCAACAACTTCAATGCAGGAAGTGTTAGTCTGTGTGTGCCCGTTATATAAGACAGCATTTCATCGTCAGCTGCTATACAGGACATCATAGGCCCTTGGAAGCCGGATCCAGATGTTGTGAGAGATTTTCCTGTAGAAGAGAAACATTGAAAACCTAAGCTACCTTGATGAAGCAAAGTAGAGGATCAACTCAATGGCTCCACAGGTAGGTGCGGGCCCTGGTGCAGTGATTCAGGTGGCAGTCTTGTCCAGTGGATACCATTACCACAATTAAGGTGGAGTAGTCTGTGTCTGATCATCTTCTTTGGAGATCTTAGGTTCACAGCTAGAATCTCGCATATCTGTCTGTCACAGGAAATTTTTCATTAAAAAATTTAAATGCCACATTCAGCAGATCTTTAAAGAATGAGGACCTTTATCTATTAAGTACACCTGATTTTAAACAAATTTTACTTGATTTTAGTTACTGGCTTTAGGTATGACCTTAAGAGTGTGTGTGTGTGTGTGTGTGTGTGTGTGTGTGTGTGTGTGTGTGTGTGTGTGCATATACATAATGTATGCATAAGTATACATTTATATATTTTGAAATACATGTATGTATTTTGCAGGCAATCATGGTTAGATAACCAAGATCTGGTAGTTAAGATTTTTAAAAAGTGGTTAAGTTAGTACTCCTGGAAAACATGTTAGAGAATATTTCATGGTAACTGCTTGTGGCACAGTCAAATTCCATGAAGCAGAAACTCAAGTTTTACAGTAAATAGAAACCTAACATGGTTGAGTATCAGAATGCTTCCTGATTATACAGCAGAGTCAGCCTGATTTCTCAGTTTCTTCATGACACTTCCATGACAGTATAAAAGGACTGATTCTGTTGTTTAGAATATTAAATATATGCCCTGTATTTTGACAGTTTATACTCATGCTGTAAATGTATTTTAAGTGTAAATTTAAAGCAGAGATAAAGGTAGGTATTTCTACTACTGATATCAGATTTAAAAAAATATATTAGGTAAATACAAGTTTATTTGTGAAAACTATATTAAATGTGTCAACTTATGACATCTATAAATAAAGCTTTAAGGTATATATTGACATGTGAGATCCTGTTAATTAAGGTTGCAGACTAACCCTTGTCCAGATAGTCCTCTGAGCTGCACACAAAATGGGGGATGCCCTTTACCAGTGGGGCCTTCCCTACTCTGATCATGTTAGAGGAGACTGAACCTCCAGACTCTCTGCTAGAGTAGAGTTTAGTGTTCTATCTCCATCTCACGCTTATTATTCTCCAGTGGAATGCTTATTCGAGTATTACTTAGCATTTTTATTTCAGTAGAAAAATATAAAGATATTTACATTATTAAATAAAATGTCTTCAAAATGCTTTTTCTTCACACTAAAGGGAAATATTTCTGTTACAATGGAAAAAGGCTCAAGTGAGACTTTCAGCTGAGGACTACAAGAATCCAAAGAAGAAATGATGATATCCCATTTAGGTGACAGTAAAAGTGAGGAAGAGGACAATCTGCCTGGAAAAAATCATCTGTGATTCACCATGAAAGATAATGGACTTAATATGGTACAATGGATTTTTTTTCTGTGTGGAAGGAATGTCTTTTCAAACTAAGCCAACAGACACAGATGGTCCTAATTAAGCCAAGTGGGATACAACACAAATATATATATATATATATATATATATATATATATATATATATATATATACATATATATATATAAATGAAAGTGCTTTTCATGAAAATGCAAAAAGGAAAAAAAATCTTCTAACCCAAAACATCCAGGAAATCCAAGACACAAAATAAGAAATCCAAACCTAAGAATGATAGATATCGAAGAGAATGAAAAGTCTAAAATTGAAATGGCCAGTACATATCTTCAACAAAATTATAGAATAAAACTTCCCTAACCTAACAAAGAGGCACTCATAAACATACAAGAAGCATATAAGAAATGTACCTCAGGGACAGAGACAGATACTACCTAAGAGTAAAAGGCTGCAAAAAAAATTTCCAAGTAAACGGTCTCAAGAAACAAGCTGGAGTAGCCATCCTGATATCAAATAATATTGATTTTCAACCAAAAAGTTATCAAAAAAGATTAGGAGGGACACTTGATAATCTTCAAAGGAAAGAAACTACCAAGATGAACACTCAATCCTGAACATCTATGCACCAAATGCAGGGGCACCCACATTCATGAAGGAAACTTTACTAAAACTCAAAGGATACATTACACAACACCCAAAATAGAAGACTTCAATACATCACTCTCATCAATGCTCAGATCATAAAAACAGAAACTAAATGGAGACAGTGAAACTAACAGAAATTATGAAACAAATGAATTTAACAGATATTGATAGAACATTTCATCCTAAAACAAAATAATGTACCTTCTTCTCAGCACTCCATGGTACCTGCTCCATAAGTGAACAAATAATTGGTCACAAAACAGGCCTCAAGAGATAAAAGGAGATTGAAATAATTCCATGCATTCTGTCAGATCACCAAGGACTAAGGCTGGTCTTCAATAACAATGAAAACATCAGAAAACCAATATACACATTGAAGCTGAAAAATGCTCTACTCAACAACAACTTGGTCAAGGAAGAAATAAAGGAATTAAAGACTTTTTAGAATTTAATGAAAAGGAAAGCACAACACACAAATTTAGGGGATACAATTAAAACAGTGCTAAGAGGAAAACTCATAGCTATGAGTGCCTCCAAAAAGAAATTGCAAAGAACATACACTAATAGCTTGATATCACACCTAAAAGCTGTAGAACAAAAAGAAGCAAATTTACCCAAGAGGAGTAGATAGCAGGAAATAATCAAACTCAGGGCTGAAATCAGCCGAGTAGAAACAAAATAACTATACAAAGAACCAACAAAACCAGTGTCTGGTTCTTTGAGAAAATCAACAAGATAAACTCTTAGTCAGCCTAAGCACAGGGCAGAGGGACAGTATCCAAATCAACAAAATCAGAAGTGAAAAAGGAAACATAATAATAGAAACTGAAGAAATTAAAAAAATTATCAGATTCTACTACCAAAGCTTATGCTCAAAAAAAAAACTGTAAAATCAGGAGGAAATGGACAATTTTCTAGGCAGATAACAAGTACCAAAATTAAATCTGGATCAAAGAGACCATCTAAACAGTCCAATAACTCCTAAAGAAATAGGAGCAGTCATTAAATGTTTCCCCCCAAAAAATAATGCCCAGGACCACATGAGTTTAGTGCAGGATTCTCTTAGACCCCGAAAGAAGTCCTAATACTAATACTCTTAAAACTATTCCACAAAATAGAAACAGAAGAAAAACTGTCCATGAAAGTAATCCACTATATAAATAAACTCGGGGAAAAAACCTATATGATCATTTCATTAGATACTAAAAGAGCATTTGACAAAATTTAACACCCCTTCATGATAAAGGTCCTGAAAGGATTAGGAATTCAAGTCCCATACTTAAACATAGTAAAAGCAATATGTAGCAAACCAGTAGCCAACATCATACTAAATGGAGAGAAACTTGAATCAATCCCACTAAAATCAGGAACTAGACAATGCTGACCACTCTTTCTCTAACTGTTTTGATATAGTACTTGAAGTCCTAGCCAGAGCAATTAGACAACAAAAGGAGGTCAAAGAGATACAAATTGGAAAGGAAGAATTCAAAATATCATTATTTGCAGATGATATGATAGTACACTTACGTGACCCCAAAACTTCCACCAGAGAACTACTAAGCCTGATAAACAATTTCAGCAAAGTGGATGGATATAAAACTAACTCAAACAAATCAGTAGCCTTCTACTCCTTAAAGGATAAACAGGAAGAGAAAGAAATTAGGGAAATGACACCCTTTACAATAGCCACAAATAATACAAAATACCTTGGTGTGACTCTAATGAAACAAGTGAAAGATTTGTATGACAAGAACTGAGTAGTTATAGAAATTAAAGAAGATATCTGAAGATGGAAAAATTTTCCATGCTCATGGATTGGCAGGATTAATATAGTAAAACTGCCCATCAAACTGAAAGCAATCTACAGATTCAATTCAATCCCCATCAAAATTCCAACTCAATTCTTCATAGAATAAGATAGTGCAATTTGCAGATTCATCTGGAAAAGCAAAATACCTAGGTTAGTTAAAACTATTCTCAACAGTAAAAGAACTTCTGGGAGATAAACCACCCTTGACCTACAGAGCAATCATGATAAAAATTGCATGGACTTGGTACAGAGACAGGCAGTTAGATCAGTGGAATAGAACTGAATACCCAGAAATGAACCCATACACCTATGGTCACTTGGGCATTGGGGAAAATTTACTAGCAGAACTCCCATGCTTACGCTCTAAGATTAAGAGTTGACAAAAGGGACTTCATAAATTTGCAAATGTTCTGTAAGGGAAAGGACAGTGTCAATAGGACAAAATACCAACCAACAAATTGGGAAAAAGTCTTTACCAATCCCTCATCCAATAGTAGGCTAATATCTAATATATACAAAGAACTCAAGAAGTTAAACTCCAGAGATTCAAGTAATTCTATTAAAAAAGGGTACAGAACTAAACAAAGAAGTCTTGACTGAGGAATATCATATGGCTGAGAAGCACCTAAAGAAATGTTCAACATCCTTAGTCATCAGGGAAGTACAAATCAAAACAACCCTGAGATACTACCTCACACCAGTCAGAATGGCTAAGATCAAAAACTCAAGTGACAGTAGATGCTGACAAGGATGTGGAGAACTAGGAACACTCCTTCATTTTCGGTGGGATTGCAAGCTGGTACAACCACTCTGGAAACCAATCTGGGGATTCCTCAGAAAATTGGACATAGTACAACCTGAGGACTTAGCTCTACCACTCTGGGATATATACACAAAAGATGCTCCAACATATAACATGGACACATGCTCCACTATGTTCATAGCAGCCTTATTTATAATAGCCAGGAGCTGGTAAGAACCCAGATGTCACTCAACAAAGGAATGGATATGGAAAATGTGGTACATTTACACAATTAAGTACTATTATTCAGCTATTAAAAACAATGACTACATGAAATTGTTAGGGAAATGGATGGCACTAGAAAATATCACCCTGTGTGACGTAACCCAGTCACAAAAGAACCCCAATGGTATTCACTCACGGATAAGTGAATATTAGTCCAAAAGTTTGGAATACCTAAGAAAAAATTCACAGATCATATGAGTGACGAAGAAAGAAGACCAAAATGTGTTTACTTCAATTCTTCTTAGAAGAGAGAACAAAATACTCAAAGGAGGAACTATTGGGACAAAGAGTGGTGCAGAGACTGAAGAAAAGGTCATCCAGAGGGTGCTCCACCTGGAGATGCATCCCATATACAGTCTCCAAACCCAGTCACTATTGCTGATGCCAAGAAGTGCTTGCTGACTTGAGTCAGATATGGTATCTCCTGAGAGGCTCTGCCAGAGCCCTACTGATCCAGATGAGGATGGTTGCAGCTAACCATTGGCCTGAACAAGGGGACCCCAATGGAGGAGTTAGTAAAAAGACTGAAGGAGTAGAAGGGGTTTGTAACCCCATTGGAAGAATGACAATATCAACCAACCAAACCCCACCAGAGCTCCCAGCCACTAATACACCAACCAATGAGTACACATGGAGGGACCCATGACTCTTGCCACATGGCAGAGGATGGCATTGTCCAGCATCAATAGGAGGAAAGACCTGGGTTCTGTGAAGGCTTGTTTCCCCAATGTAGGATAATGTCAGGGCGTTGAGTTTGGAGTGGGCAGGTGGGAATGGGAACATCCTCATACAAGCAGGGGTGGGTGGGGGGTAAGGAGTAGGCAGTATGGGAGAGCAAGGAAAGGAGATAACATTTGAAATGTAAATGCATAAAATATCCAAGAAAAAATAAAATTATTTTAAAAAGCTTTAAACATCTGAGGTATTGATACGCTTAATGAATTTATAGTGATCCTATTAATCTCATATTATCGTACAAACCTATGCACATATTTCCTAACACCTACCTAAATCTTCTTTACCATACACAGTGCTTGAGTTTCACCATTAGAGCATAACGTATACAAATTCTTCAGTTATATAATTACAATTCCAAGTCAATTAAATACCCATTGTTTGTAGAATTTTAGCTTTTGAGCAATCCCTGATCAAAATGATCAAATGTTTTTCCACTCTAATGTATCACTGTGCTTTAGTATTTAATGATATGAACTGATTTGTATATTTATTTAATTATGCTACTTTGACTAAAATTTAATCGAATTTTATAAATTAGGGAATACTAGAAAAATTACTCTTGCTTTAATCTTTTAAAAATTTGGGCAAGTGAAATTTTTAAGTTTTCTTGTATGATGTAATCTATAATTCTTCGAACAAAGGAAATAAAGGCAAAAATAATTAAGTATTGTCAAAAGATGTAAGGCTTTTATTTCAGGAAGTCCTCTGAGTTTTGCTTTCTTATCTGTTGTTTGAGAAATTAAGCTGTTTATTAACTAAATTTTCATAACTTACAAACTTTCCACTTTTCTTGGGATTAGAAATATGTGCCAACAGGCTTCTTAATAGGTTTTTGCTTTGTGTAGAAATATTACTATTTGAAAAAAATTAAAAATAAAAAATATGTTTATTTTTGAATATTCAACACATGGCACAAAGCTTGGTACAAACAAGGATTTTGAACAAAACAGTCTATTTTTATAAGTAGATGGGCATTTCACACATGCATACACACCTATCCCTGGCATTATATATAAACATTTTATATTTTATGATAAAGTTCTTATTTTTTTAATCATTTATTTATTTATTCACAACCATTACAGATAGCTGTAACTATGTGGTTGCTGAGAATTGATCTTGGGATTTCTGGAATCAGTGCTCTTAACCACTGAGCCATGTCTCCCATCCAATAAGGATCTTCTTATTGAATGACTATATTAACATTTCAAGAAAATTGTTTACAGTACTAGAAAATCTTGCTGACATGTGTTGTAGTTCATGATTTAGGCCAGAGGTTGCCAAAATAAACTATATGAAATTGGTCCCCTTTAAATATGCTTGCAATCAAATAATTTTATATGAAATTAATTTCAACTATTGTACACGGATAAATTTAGTTCAAAGTCATTAAATGTACTTTATGTTCATATGCATTTATAAATTATTAAAAGAAAATAAAAGTAAGAAAAAGAAAGAAAGCTCTATTCACTCCCAGGGCAGAATTCTACTGAGCATTGCTAGAAAGGTGGCTTCCTAACACTTTTGTCAAAGCAGTAACTACAAATATCCCACACTGTGACACATTGGGAGGCATGGTATTACCAATATTTGATTAAGGGAAAATGAAGCCATTAGTGCGGCTCTAATCCAGTATGGCTGCTGAGATTATAAGATAAGTCAATATGGTCAAAAACAATCATAGGGAAGCTGAGGGGAAGACCCAGTGAAAAGACAGCTGTGTACTTAAGTTATGGAATTCAGACTCTCAGAAGGAACTCACCACACTAGTTCCTCAGTTTCCTAGCAGTGTAGGAGCATACATACCTATTTTTAAATACACACACACACACACACACACACACACACACACACACACACACACACACTGGCTGGAGTGGAGGATTTTCTGTGAAAGAATTTAATATACTTTCATTAACAGAAGATTCCAATGTGATCTGTGATGTATTTGTTTTTACTTTACTTATTAAGCCTGTATGAGGAAATTTGATGTATAACTGTTCCATGAACAATCTACAAGACTGTGCTCTTAGCACTGATTTTGTGGTAGACAATGACTTTAAATAAAAGCAGATATTAAAGCAGTGGTTCTTAACCTTCCTAACGGTGCAGCACTTTAATATAGTTTCTCATGTTGTGGTGATGCCAAACCATAAAAGTTATTTTTATTGTTACTTCATAACTATAATTTTGCTGCTGTTTTGGATTATAATATAAATATCTGATATCCAGATAGTCTTGTGTGACCCCTGTGAAGGTCATTCAGTTTCTGAAGGGTCCACAACCCACAAGTTCAGCACTACTGAATAAAGGAACTAAATATGATTATTATAAATGTGAATAATAAGGTGAGACTAACTTGTGACACAGACATGGTGGTGGGAATGTACCACACTGGTCATAGCACATTAGCCATTAGCAAAGAGGAATCAAAGAAGAAGAGATGGATGCTGAGGCTAATCTCGTTTTCTCTCCTCCCCACATTTTATCCAATCTGAGGTACAGCATGTTGGGCCAATGATTGTGATGGTCAGAGTGGATCCTCTCTTCTGAGTTATACCTGTGGATATCCTTACAATCAGGCTCAAAGTGTCCTATGTGTGTCTCAACACTCTTAGTGTTGAGTTACACTGACAGTGTTGAGACATCAAATAGTCTATACAGGCATTTATTGTTTATTTTTACAATATTCCCCAGGAGAATTTAGGAAACATTTAGATGAAAATAGATACTTTTGATAATCAGACAATGTCAGGACAGTTGAATATTAGGAGCTATTCCATTATTAATTTTTCAAAATTTTAAATATGTATTTATTGCTTAGAGCATTGCATGGCAATTCTCTTATTAGTTTAGATGAATTGCTGAGCTCTCTTTAAATATTATAAAAAGTCTACTTTTGATTTATATAAATTAACATGATTGATGAGTGTAATTTATTAGAAGCATAAAATTTCATCTAGATTATATGAGTTCATTGCTTGTGTTAGGAAATTAGAGAATCCTTCCAATGAAATTAAAACACATGCATTCAGGTTCAGGCAATTCTATTTAATGTGTATCAAATATCAGTGGGAAGAGATCTCACTCAGATTATAATTGAGCAGCAAGGGGCATGCTTAGGGGAAAGAGGGAATGCTATCTTGTGAGTGAAACATTGCTGAGGTAGGAATATGATCTGTGCCACCTGTTTCTAGGAGGAGAAAGGAGAAAAGTCTATAGAAAACCTTTGGATGTATGTAGGCTGTGTTAAGGGACTAACAAAGAAGGTTATGCAATGAATAATAAGAAGACACAGCTGCCCTATTATTTAAGAAACTTGTTTGTCTTTAACTCTTTCCAAAGCTATCTAAGCATCAATAGGGAAATACAACATAGTTTGTTCTTTTTAACCCAGATATGCTGTACAAAATTTCTGTGTCATCTCCCGGGTTTATTGTTAATTAACTCAACAGAAAGATAATCCAGCAGCATATCTCTCATCTCATTTTCCCCTTTCACTCATTTAGAAGGTAGCACAGGGGAACAAACACAGCATAAAGCCAGCTAAGTTTTCAAGCCATCAGTTCTTCTTTGTATGACTGTGATTCTAATCAACACAATACCAGCTCTTACTAACTTCAAATCTTCATATAAATGGCAAAGTCCATGTCCAGTGCTTAATGTCCAAATTATCAACATTCTCTGAATAAATCCTAGATATATACTGGTAGATCATACTTTCATTAGACTTTATACTCCTTTTTATATCATCAAGGATTGCCTTGTGATAATGATGAATAACAAAAGCTTGAAATATCTAGTTTTCATATAATTTGCAATATAAAATATATTTTCATTTTGATCATCTCATTTAATTCTCATTGGAAATAACTAAAGCTTTTGACGCTGTACTGTTACTTGGTAGAAAATAGATTTGGGGGTAGGTACACAGATACTAAGGTAACATTCCTAATAAGTGACTCAAAATATAGATGTCCCTGCATACTTTCAGATCACTACACATTCTTACAAGAAACACAAGCACAGACATAGATGTATGCTTTTAAAATGCATGTTTTAAATGTTATTGTCTCTTTCCAGTTTTATTTTTTTCTGTGTAATTTACATTTCTTTAATAAAAATAAAATACATGAATTCTATTAAACTGTAAATTTCTAAGGGACAGAATTACTATTGAATTTGGTAACTGTGATGTTTTGAATTAGAATGGTCTTCACAGAATTATACATTTGAATGTTTGATTGCCAATGGTGTATTATTCAGATTAGGCTCTATGGCCTATTTGGAGGCGATGCATTTCTGTAGGTAAGTTTGAGGTTTCAAAGCTCCCTGCCTTCAGATGAGAATACAAGTGCTCAGCTGCTGCCCCAGTGCGATGCCTCCCCCAACCCACACTCCCTGCCATGAAGATAATGGACTAACCCTCTGACACTGTAGGGAAGCCTCCAATCAAATGCCTTCTTCTATAAGTTGCCATCATCATATTGTCTCTTCGCAGTAATAAAACACTAGGAAACATTAATCATGATTGATTGTAAAAGTGTTTATGAGTAATTTCTGGATCAGGGTAAATATTTTTTACCTTTAAAACATACAAACATGTCAGGACAGCAAATGAATAAAAATAGAGCATGTAAATAAATTCCCATGGCCTCTCATTCAGTAGTCCAAGAATGATTCCTATTAGATACATGGTCTAACACTTTTAGTGTCTTCAGGAGAATTAGATCAGGGGTGGAAGGAACTAAAAGTTCTGAGTCTTTTAGAAAGACTCTAAATAGCAACACATTAAAAAGAGAAAAGATCCATTCTGAATCCTGATTTTAAAGATTTCTTTTTTTTTTATTAACTTGAGTATTTCTTATATACATTTCTGGTTTTCATTTTAGCTGACATCATTGCTTTACATATAAAGTGACAGCACCTATGATATGTTTCTCAGTGATGTTAACAGTGAAAAGTGAAAGAGAAAGTGGGGACTAGAAGATGAAAATTGAGGGGGCTGGCAGATGGTGATAGAAGACCTGGGAGATGGGATACAGCTGGGGTGGAGAGATGAGAACTGTAGGGATACAGGGGTAGAGAGACGAAGACAGAGAAGGTAGGTGAGCTAGATTGGTTGGGAGATGGAGATAGGGACTATAGGAGTAAACTACATTTTATAAGAATATGTAATTATGTAGGAATTTATCCGCAGTGGAAGAAATCCACATCTATAATAATGATGATGTTAATATAGTTATGAGGTGTTAATATTTAATCACATTTCCAGCTTTGAGCAGTATAGGAAAGTTAAGCAATAGTGTCATGTGGGAGACTAAGTAAGAGAAGATTGTTTTCATGATGGAGTGAAAATGAAGAAATGATTTTGAGGTGCAATTTTTTAACCTGTCCAGCAGTATGCTGTCAGTAGTGGGTATGTGTAGAAAAATATTAAGTGGGATGCTTGGGAATTCTTATTTGTAGCCTGTAACAAAGAGTGAAGCTTAGGAAAAATATTAAAAAGGTAATAGGTATACTAATTACAGTTTACCTTAATCCTCCTCCTGCAATTAAACTCAGACCAATAATTACACAGCATATAGACTTTGAACTTTGATGATAAAAGATGCACTATTTTAATAAGCCTGGGTAATGTATAAAACCTACTGCACTTTACACCACACTCTAAATTCCAATGAGATTTCACAAATAAAGTAACACAAATAGTGAGTGCATTCCCATCAAAATAATCTTGAACATTGCTAAAACACAAGACATTGCTATTTAAAAATTCCTTAAAATACATATATTAATATTTTAGTCAAATATATATTAATACATTAATATTTTAGTCAAAAAGTTACAAGGAAGTATTTTTAATTTTCTCAAAATTAATTATACTTAAAGAAATTCCATACATAATTAAATAAAATAATATTAAATATTTATATTAATTAAATAACACAAGCAAGATGTAAGTATGTGTCAAAAATTATAGAAAAAGTAGTGATCTATACTGAAATATGCAGCAACAGATATCAGGAGACAGTTTCAGGGTAAAAAATTATTAATTGAGTCCAACAGTATGTTAACTACTCTACAGCATGAAATGGAAGCTCCACATTTTCTGTATCCATTTCTCTGCTGAGGGACATCAGGCTTGTTTTCAGCTTCTGACTATAGTAAATAAGTCTGCTATGAACTTAGTGAAGCATCTGTCATTTTTATATGATGGAGCATCTTTCGGGCATATGCCCAGGAGCGGTATGGCTGTGTCCTCAGGTAGTACAATGTCTAATTTTCTGAGGAATTGCCAGACTGATTTCCAGAGTGGTTGTACCAGCTTGCAATCCCCCCAACAATGGAGGAGTGTTCTTCTTTCTCCACATCCTTGTCAGCATCTGCTGTCATCTGAGTTTTTTATTTTAGCCATTCTGTCTGGTGTGAGGATCTCAGGATTGTTCTGATTTGCATTTCCTTGATAATATAAGGATGTTGAACATTTCTTTAGTTGCCTCTCAGCCATTCAATATCCTTCAGTTGAGAATTCTTTGTTTATCACTGAACCCCATTTTTAATAGGGTTATTTTGTTCTGTGGCATCTAATACTGATGTGCTATTCAGCTATTAAAAACAATGACTTCATGAAATTTGCAGTCAAATGAATGGAATTAGAAGATATCATCCTGAATGAGTTAAGCCAGTTACAAAAGAATACACATGTTAAGTACTCACTGATAAGTGAATATTAGGAAAAAGCTCAGAATATGCAGGATACAACTCATAGACCATATGAAGCTCAAGAAAAGGGAAGACCAAATACAGATTAGGCAAGACCCCCAGGTTGGGGATGAAGCAGCCCACCCTTCTCAAAATTTTAACCCAGAATTGCTCCTGTCTAAATGAAATACAGGGACAAAGAGTGAAGCAGAGATTGAAATACTCAACAAAGGGGAGAGAGAACACGTAGATATTATATGGAGAGGTTAGGCTTGGCCCCCGGTTGAGGGATGGGCTAAACATACCCATCTCAAAAATATTAACCAAGAATTGCTCCTGTCTCAAGGAAACAGAGGGACAAAGAGTGTACCAGAGACTGAAGGAAAGGCCAGTCAGAGACTGCTCCACTTGGAGATCCATCCCATAGGCAGTCACTAAACCCAGACACTATTGCTGATGCCAAGAAGCACGTGCTGACAGGATACTGATATAGCTGTGTCCTGAGAGGCTCTGCCAGAGCATGAAAAATACAGAGGTGGATGCTAGCAGCCAACCATTGAACTGAGAATGGGGTCTCCAATGGAGAAGTTAGAGAAAGGATTGAAGGAACTAAAGGGGTTTGCAACCCGATAAGAACAATACCAATCAACCAGAGCTTCCAGGGTCTAAACCACCATCCAAACAGTACACATGGACAGACCCATGGCTCCAAATGCATATGTAGCAGAGGATGTCCTTGCTGGGCATCAATGGGAGGGGAGGCCTTTGGTCTTGTAAGGCTCAATGCCCCACTGTAGGGGAATGCTAGGGTGGTGAGGCTCGAGTTGATTTGTTGGTGGGGCAGCACCCTCATAGAAGCAGGGGGAGTGGATGTGATAGGTGATTTGCAGAAGGGAATCTTGAAAATGTAAACAGATAAAATAACCAATAAAAGAAAGAAATGGAAGTTCCAAGAGCATTAATATTTGAAGATAGTGATTAATTAAATTTTCTGTTTCTGTATTAATGTATAAAAGATGTTTGATGATTTATCATGAGTACACCTCATGAAATTAAAAATCATTAATTAAATAGTAAGGCCAACACTTAACATGAGCTTACAGATAGTTATTTATCAAGAAAGCTACTTGATGTTAAGAGATGAACCTGTGCGGAAAGGCAATAGTTCATTTAAATGAGAAACAAAGTATTTTGCTCCCAAGTATTTAGGGAGGCAACAAAGTCCATCATTCCTTCAGCTTTCTATTGCTGTCTTGAAACTGCTATAGTTGCTAATACTCATAGGCCAGATAGTAAATTAGGCACACATGTGCACCCACATGAACACACATGCATGGGTACATACACTTATGGGCATACATACATGTTTGTATGCTTTTATACAAAGTAACAAATATGTTAAACTCCATTTACAAAGTATCTTTTGAGGCACCTTCAAAGTTAACACATCACTCTGTTGCTCATTCTCCAAGCCTGTGGTGTTGCAACCATGTCAACCCAGGACTCTGAGAATTGTAAGGGGCAGATCATGAGTTCGAAGTTAATCTGAAGAACGCAGTATAAATTTGTATCAAGCATACCAAAAAATGTACTATTCACGACAAAATCATTTGGTTTTGTTATTTAAAAAACCCAAATTAACATGAAAATAACTAATTATATATAGATAAGGAAATATCAGAAGAAATAATGAACATTACATTATAATTTAAAATACATAATAAAATAAAATTCACATGGACAGTTAACCAATACATGCTCCAAGCACACATATGAAAATAACAATGAGCAATACAACTGATACTATACAAATTTGGTCTTCACAATGAGACTTAGTGGTTTTACAATGAAGCCATGAAAAATAAAACACTAGCATAAATTTAGAAGATAATCCATGGAATATAATGATAATTGCCATGAAAACCTAGGAAAGAATAAAATTGGAAAAACAGAGAAGTTACCATATAAAACATTTCTCCTGTTTAGAAGAGATTGCTACTGTTTTAAAATGAATGCATAGAAAGGCAATGTTGCAGAAATTCAAAGCAAGAAGAGATTGGTCTGAATATATATATATATATATATATATATATATATATCATGAAGTAATGATATTATAGGTATCTAATAACGACAAAGATGAATGAATTATTTATTGAATGAATTTGGAACAATTAAATAACCTTGTGGAAGGTATATAAAAGGAAACTATTCTTTTCACTGTGTGAATTTTAAATAAAATGAATGCCTATTAATTATGTACATAGAAAATCTAGACTTCATTTATTTAATCTCACATTACATTCCTTAAAGTGGTATTGTGATTTTCAGTTCTCCACAAGCATGGAGAGAGCTCATGTTTCTGATTCAGCCAGGTAATTTCTGAAGTCTACATTCCCCTCTTTATAAGATAATAAGTTATTCTATGCATGAAATATGTGAAATGAATCTATCTTGATGGAATTAAAGTTGGTCTAGCATGAATGATACTAATGGAAGCAGATTAACACCCAGTGTAATTTTCCTGTAAAGCTAAACAGCTATATTGCACAAATCTTATTTTTGATGTTACTAAGATTTCAAAGGAGTTTGGTCTTTTCTGTTTTCTTTAGTCTGTGCCCCTAGACTCACAGGAGGGAACATAACCATTCATTGCAGCTGTCAGCAGTACTTCAAGAGGAAAAATGCAAAGTGCTGCCTGCAGGACTTAGTTCCTCCCTTCATCTTCTCCTTTCTTCTTTCCTAATTCCTTGTGTGATGCAGAAAGGGAGACTTTAGAGAAAGTGCCTGAGACTCCTAACTGAATGTGTTGTGAGGGGTGGGGGTGAAAGACAGGAGAGATGCTAAGAAAGGAAAATAAGACTAGGAAATGGTAACTCAATTGTGATTTTTATTTTAGAAAGTTATCTATGGGTATAAATGAGAGTTAATTATTGATTTATTTAGTTTCACTGTCATATATTAATGATATATTCAGATTTCCAGAGAATGACATTAATTAATTAATTAGTTAATTAATTAATTTTTGGGTGCTGGAGACTGAATTCAGTTCTTTACAGATAATATACAAGAATTTTATCACTAAGATGTATTTTCACATCTTTTAATGTTTTGTTTTTATTAGGGAATGAGTTCTTTCTTTGTTGCACAGGGTATCACTGGACCCATTGTATTCTAAGCTGATCTCGAACTTGAAATCCTCCTACCTTAGCCTTTCTAAAGAATAGGATTCCAGACTCTACTAGTTTTGTCTCTTGTGATCCCATTAAGTGCAATTTCTAAATGTTCTATTAACACATGGGGAGAAGACAGAGATATGATAGGGAATCCTCCACTACAAGTGTCATAAAGAAAACAAGGTGAGTTGGCTTGTGGTCATTTGTTTTATAAATGTGTACTTACTTACTTGATTTTGTCCCATAACAAAATACATGTGAATATCTTGTCTCTGTGATTTAAAACAAAACACATGAAGCATGCATGCAAGTATACTTAGTCATAAAATATATGTCTTGGCCCCGATATCCTGCCTCTCAGCCACTGTAGAAGAATGATTTTCCTGACTGTAAGTTTGTTCCAAGCCTGCTTTCTATACTAATGCAATTAGTCATGACACATGAAGGTTTACAGAGTCTCAATTCCAGCTTTCATACTATAGAGAGCACAAAGTTCTTGTATAAATTTAGGAATTCTATAGAATCATCAGTAGGAATTATCAGACCATCAACTTGTCCCCATAACATTACTACAAGAGAGTACATCTTAGTTGATCTGCAGGAAATCTGACCAATAGGTTAGATTAATGTCCAAGAATCATTGCAATATTTAATAATGACAGAAAGACATAACAAGGACAGGAATCAATTCTGAGATGAGATCTTTGAAGGTCCTGCAACTCGGTTTACTTATTTTAGCCATGTAAAATAATAGATCATCTCCAGAAAACCACATGTTAGATTTAGACTCTCCTAGATGGCACTTGACAAAGTTTCCTGTAATTTTATTCTTGTGTCTTTTGTGGACAGAGCTGTGGTTAACCAACAAAATAAATTGGGGATTCACCAATCATTCATATAGAGAAAAACAAACAATAGCCCTGCCTAGCATCACACTATAATTCAATACAGCGGCTATGAACACCTGATTCTCAGGGTGCAATTTAGGATAAATTGAAGAAATCTGCTGCGTTAGTTTTACCTACTGAAAAAAAACTAAAACATTGTCATTTTCCATAAAGAGTCACTCATTTCCTTTTGTGATACATGCACGTATGTCAAAGTATAACAATTATGTTTTTGCAAAAATCTGCAATTTATGTTGAACATAATGCTGTTTTGTTTATTTTATAACCTCTTGGTTGCCCACATTTGTATGTCCTGTGTTTCCTGAAGTAGATTATATACACCGAGTACTTTGTTTTCTGTATTTCTTGGGGTCTTTTAAAATTTGAGCCCTGGCTGTAAAACACTATTCCTTTATCAAGTAATCAATGTTTACTATATTTATATTATACAATAATTGACATTTATATTTTTAGAATTTAACTCTTCACCCTTTATGTATCTATACCCATCTATAATTACATGTGTGCAATGAATAGCTTGATTTTCCTCATAACACATGTATTCCAGAAGTACATGTATTAATTTAATAATCCTTTTATAGTGTTTAATAAAGGTAAGATGGTGATACGAATGGAAAATCATTCAAAACAGTACCAAATACTGCTTTTTCAAATATTCTATGAGCAAAATACATATTCCATGTCAAGTTTGAGACATTAAGCAAAGTTATTTGCTGGATGCACAGGTCATTGTAGATGAGAGTAATTCAATATTATCCATTCTTAACACCTGGATCAAAAGATACAGCTCTTTAGTTTGTACACTTTTATGATTCCTTAGTTTGGTGAATTGTGGTTCTAAAACTAATCTTTTCAACTGAATGTATCTTCCTAATTATTTTGTTTTATGGATTCCTTCTCATTTTTCAGGGTCAAGATGATGTGCCATCTTGAGAAAACACTCTGAAATCTCTTTCTGAGTCTCCATTTGTCCAACATCCTTAAGGCATTCTACCTATGCAATCTTAGTGTAGATACGTCTTCCTTAACCCATGAGGCCATGGACCCTCTCTCATCAGGTCCCCTGTAGGAATTAAGGAGTTATATTCCTTCAAGGATGTCTCACATGTTCCTTTCTGCTTGTTCTGTCACTCCTCATTGCTATTTGACACACTGTAACTGAGGGCACTTAATAGTCTTTTGAATCAACATCTACTACAATGTAAGATGAAACCCAGAATTGATGTCATCCCAGTGTTAATCGATACCCAAGTGAGGAGCATTCTTTCTGGCTGTCTGCTAAAGGAGATAGCAGGGTACACAACGTCTGTGTTGCTTTGTCCAACATTCTATGTCAACAAGCATCGTAGATTTGTGTATTTTCACTTCAGTCGCTCATTGCTAAACAGGAAATTTTAAATTTTATCATTAATAACTTTGTGATTCTAAAAACTTCTTGCTCCCTTATTTTCATATTTCCTCTGCAAAAAGCAACAAGTGTTGAAATTTTACTTTATCAAAAATTATGTTACTCACATATAACATATGTGAAGTAGAAGCTTTGCACACTTCTCACTAGACCATATTTGGGTATGGGGACACAGAGTATATTAAAAATAAATAAATGAATAAGCAAATAGAACCCTAGCAGTAATATAAAAAATACTAGGAATCGAATAGAGTATTTGAGGCCTGAGAAAAGCAAACTTACATGTTGGGAGCGATGCCCTTGAAGCCCTCCATTGTTGATGTTATTATTATGGTTAGAGTTAAGTATGACTGGGTTAATGTAAGATCCCCAGCCAGCTGCAGAAGACTAATACAAACCTGGTGGTCAAGAAAAAATAGTAATATGATAGTCATCCTGCTGACTAATAGATATGACAAACCCGTGACGTTTCTGACAACCTGTTAACATCAGCCTACTCCCTGACCACACGAATATTGTGTCCTTGGCCTGCGTAAATGTTTCTTACTTCCCCCTCCCTCTGTTACCCATTTTATGGTACAAATTCAGCCTTGGGCAAAAATAAAGTTGTCGCCTTGATCAGACTCTTGTCTTGGCGTCCTTCTTCGCATCCCTTGTCCCCCATTCTCTTCCAGGTATCTTCAGACCCTTCGCTTACACTTACATGCTTATTTTTGAAATACACACTCATTGTAATCCCAGTATTTAGGAAGTCGAACTTCTTCACCACAGAAGTTTAAGGCCACCCTAGGAAAAATAGACACCTGCCTTCTCATGTATCAAAGAAAGGAGAGGAATGAATTGTATCTGGAATTCAGTGGCATGCTAGGGTTGTAGAGAAGTAGAAGGAGGAAGATGACTACAAAGAAGAAAAGAAGGAAAGGAAGAAATGTCTTCCCTCTGATGAGGCACGCACGAAGCATACTTTTTCATATTACTCTCAGTTCACTACCTTAAGGTTAATCTCACATCTTCAATAACCTCTTAAATTGGTTAACTAATGTGGCAATCTATTAGGAAATGCAGACTGGTTTCTGTGTTTTCTTTTTTCCTTTTTTTCTTGTTTTCCCTTTTTATTGGATAGTTTATATATTTACATTTTAAATGTTTTCCCCTTTCCTGGTTCCCCCTGACTCATTCCTCTCCCCCTGCTTCAGTGAGGATACTCTCGTTCCCAACCCCCCCATTCCCACCTCAACAGCCTTGGCATTCCCCTAGAGTGGGGAAATGAATCTTCACAGGACTAAGAGCTTCTTCTCCTATTGATACCAGACAATGCCATCCCTGCTACATATGTGGCAGAAGCCATATGTATACTTTTTGTTTGGTGGCTCAGTCTGTGTGAGTTCTGGGGCGTCTGGTTGGTTGATATTGTTGTTCTTCGTATGGGCTTGCAAACCCTTTCAGCTCCTTCAGTCCTTTCTCTAACTTTTCCATTCAAGTCTCTGTGCTCAGTCTGATGGCTAGCTGAAAGCATCCTCATCTGTATCAGTAAGGCTCTGGCAGAGTCTCTCAGGAGACATCCATATCAGGTTCCTGTCAGCAAGCACTTCTTGGCATCAGCAATAGTGACTGGGGTTGGTGGCTGCATATGGGATGGATCCCCAGGTGGGAAAGTCTCTGGATGGCCTTTCCTTCAGTCCCTGCACCACTCTTTGTCCCTGTATTTTTTCCCATGAGTATTTTGTTCCCCTTCTAAGAAGAACTGATGCATGCACCTTTTGGTCTTCCTTCTACTTGAGCTTCATATGGTCTGTGAATGGTATCTTGGGTGCTCCAAGGTTTGGGGCTACTATCCACTTATCAGTGAGTGCATGTCATGCATGTTCTTTTGATACTAGGTTACCTCATTCAGGATGCTATTTTCTAGTTCTATTCATTTGCCTATGAATTTCATGAAGGCATTGTTTCTTATAGCTGAGTAGTATTCCATTGTGTAGATGTACCACATCGTCTGTATCCATCCCTCTGTTGAAGGACATCTGGGTTGTTTTCAGCTTCTGGCTCTTATAAATAAGGCTGCTATGAACAAAGTGGAGCATGTATCCTTGTTATATGTTGGAGCATCTTTTGAGTATATGTTCATGAGTGGTATAACTGACTCCGCAGGTAGTACTATTTTCAATTTTCTGAGGAACTGTCAGACTGATTTCAAGAGTGGTTATACCTGCTTGCAATCCCAACAACAATAGAGGAGTGTTTCTCTATCTCCACATCCTCACCAGCACCTGCTGTCACCTGAGTTATTTATCTTAGCCATTCTGACTGGTGTGGTGGAATCTTTGTGTTTTCTAAATATTTACTTTTAATAACATAGATTGTGCCCCCATAGGTTGGTGAAAAAGATTGTAGATTTGTCAGCCAAAGATCATTCCGAGTAAAAGAAATCAAGTTGCTCTACATTTTGGACTTAACTTCCTTTCTCTCCGTTTGGTGCCTGGCAGGAAACTACATGCAGCATCAGAGAGTGAAACAGATTAGTCAGTCATGAATATAGAAATAATGAAAGAAAACTAATAAGAAAGCTAATTGTAGTCATTTATCTCATTTATTTTTCCTGTCAGAGTCATTATTACAGCAAAGATCTGTGTGTGAAAGGGTCAAAGTGTCCATGTGAACAAATATTTCTTGATTCACTGCATTGCTGAAGCAAGGATGCAAAAAATGGAGCTTAGGATTTCTCAAAAGATTTTAAAGAAAATATTAAACTTAATATCTGCACTTCTTGCTTGCTGGAACAAAACTATAAGTATAGATATTTTCCATTACATGTTTAACTGAAATCCAGGAACTATTTATCCTGCAAGTAACCACTTGTGTTTAAGGATGATTTTCAATATTTAAGTCAAAGAAGGTATCTCATTAGGATTTAGTGAACATTACAAATAAAATGATTAAACTGCATTTCATGGTATTTTTCATGCCAATTTTACAAAGATATTAGTTATTACAATTTCATTTCTTTTATATAACATTACTGTAAGTATCAAATAGTGATATTTTGGCAAACAAAATATTCCCCTTAATTTTTGCCTTGCTTTAGTAGAAATGAAATAAAAAATGACATAGAGATTGCAGTATCTGTTATGGGTCATACTTAACATATTTAAGCAAGCCTGTTGATGCCCAATTGCAAGGGCCTGATCTCCATATATGTTAGGAAAACAGAATATCTGAGAATTTGGCAATGAGATGATCATATGTCGGAAAAAACATATGGAAAAGTGTGTTTAAAGAGAAAACTAATGAATTATACAATGATGAAATCATTATTGAGAATAACAATTAACAGAGGCAAGTTTTTCAGGGTTAAGGATTATGAATATATAATGATTATCCTTCCCCCTAGAATTCTCAGTAATGAGTTTAACTTATTTACTTAACTTCTTCTATGTGCTATGGTTTCTACCAGGTAACATCTAATCTCTACTGGAATTGAATGGCCATGGAAGATGATCCATATTAACTTTGATTTTGCCCTGAGGTTGTTTTCCTATATATTGATCTTTGTTTCATTTTGCTTGCTTCAGTAGGTGAAAAGGTCTTTCTACATTACAAATGAAAAAAAAGCTAATCTTATTATTGAAGGGTCCTTTGAGTTTCATGAGGAGCTCTCAGAATCATTCATTTCTAATTTGATTTAATACTGTACTGTCTAGAAGGTAAAAAGCTAAGCTAGAGATATCTTCTCTCCATGGACTGCATGAGAAATATAGCTGCATCTTAATTAAAGCAGAACAAAGCCACGTACCGCATTACTAGCACATTTGAAAACTGGTTCATCTGCTGAAGAGCAAGCCTTCTCCAGCAAATTAACTTTTTACATTGATCCCTATTTATCGTGTGGGTACCCACGTTCACCTCAATCTCCATAGTGATTCTAAATCCAACTCTAAATATTGTATTATAAGGCTCAAATGTATTATGTTGGGAATTGTCTTGAAAAGAAAAGGCACAGCACATGGATGTGAATATCGGTCTCTAATGCTCTAGCTTGCCTTCTTATCTCTGAGGCTGTTCTGCCCCACTAAAGAGTCTATGAAAGAGCTAACTAAATTTGTTTCCATACACTACTCCTACACTATTGATCAATTCTTTGAGATAGTTTAATGTTCATTCATCCTGCCATGTCTCTGGAAATGTCCTTTACTTCACTAGTCTCTATTTGTTCTCCAAGACTGTAATTCAGTGCAGGGAGCCTTCTCTAACTCATAGCTACCAGGATTATACTTTAAATGCATTTCCAAATGCTTTTCATCATCATCAACCTCAGGTTTGTTGTTTGGTGTGTGTGTGTGTGTGTGTGTGTGTGTGTGTGTGTGTGTGTGTGTGTGTGTGTGTTTTTGGAAAGATTATCATATGTGACCTGTTGGACCCTGTCACTGGGTAAGGGACCATAAGATATTCAGTTAGCACTCTGTCGCCTGGCTATGTCTCAAGTGGCAAGCCTGAATCTATCTCCACAGCATGCCTGCTTGCTGCCTTGCTCCCCACTATGACTGTCATAATGTACTCAACCTTTGAAAATTTTAGAACTACCAAATCCCTTCTTCTATAAGTTTTCCTGGCCATAGTATTTTTTCTTTTCAGAAAAATCTGGTCAATAGAAAAGAAAATAAGACATTGTGTTTATTTTGTTGTATGGATGTACTATGCAGTCCACATAACTTAGTCTTAATTTTGTGATTTCTCAGGCTGGAATAACAGGTTGGCATTTAAGAGCACCTCTTGCTCTTGCAGAGAACTCCAGTTCAGTTACCTCAATCAAGTTAGAGAGTTTATAACAACCTATAATTCCAGCTTCCCGAAATCCAATACATTTTTTTTGTCTTCATGGACACCCACATTTATAGACACACACACACACACACACACACACACACACACACACACACACACACACGGGAGGGGGGAAGGAGAGGGAGAGGGAGAGGAGGGACAGGGGAGGGGGAGGAGGAGGAGGAGGAGGAGAGACTTTCCCCAGGACAAGGTACTGAGACCATAGTCACCCACCCTAACTGATGGGTGCAATTATTCTTTTCCAAATAGCATTATATCAGATGAAATTCATCCTTAAGTAACCACTGCTTGTGTTTTGGTACCCACAGGTGAACTCTCTTCTAAAAAGACATGGACCCTTTATGTTTGTTCTTTGCTAAACTTCAGATTTACGCTAGACATGGCATGAAATGACAGTGACATGTTTTCCTATTGTGAACAGATTCCTATCCATCCTCAGATCTAGATAATTTCTTGATTTATTGAATTTAAAGGCCAAACTTGCTTTTTCATGGGAAGTTCTTTAGTAACTGTTGTTCATGTGTAGCACCCACCTCGACCAGCAAGGAAGATGCAACACTGTTCTTCTCAACAACCTTTATTGCAGGAACACCTCATTGTTGATACGGGGACCCCGGGGAACAAAGGCACTCGCCTTATATACAGGACAGGCTGTGGCTGTAAACTTGTCCTCTAGGGATTGGTGGAGCATGAAATACCTTATTAGCATGAACATTGCTCCAGTCTGATAACTGCTGGAGAAATGCCAACACATGCGCATTGCAGGTGTTTATCTCCAACAACCAACGGATGTCAGCGCCATCTTTAGCAGCTCCCTACATTCATGTAGATTTTTTGTCTTATTCTTTTCTTTTCGTAGATATTTCTCAGAGACGTAGCTGTTGTTTCCCAGTGTTGATCACTTCTATCAATCAGGAATTGTGCATTTACTTACATGTAAATGTGATGTTAGCAAATGTGAGTCAGTGGTCCTATTCAGTGATCATTCAACCTTTTTCTTATCTCAGAAACTGGACCCTGTCATTCAATCACTAATTAATTAACTAATTAATTATTTATGATTCAGTTGGGAATTTCACATCATGCTCACAGATAGCATTCACTTTCCATTTTTCCCATGTCTACCTTACCTGTGACTCTTCCACCAAAAAAAGGGAAAAGCAAGTCCATTTTTTATTCTCTATATACTCACTAGAGCATAAATTCCCAGTAGTTAACCCCCATAGACAGATTCATGATCAAGGAAGTTTTTCTTTTCTGAATCCTCATCAGAAGCCATGATGGTCAGGAATGGGTGACCAGGGTCAGCTCTCCCATTGCACTGCTAAGGGCAAGTGAGTGATTAAAACAGCTCTGTCAAGAGTGGCTGGGCCAATTTTTCCACCACTGTAGACATTGCCATGGGTTTATCTGGTAGGCAAGACCAAGGACATCCATGAGCTTTAGTAACAAGGGCCCGCACATATATCAATGTGGCCCCTAGGAATATTAGAGCCTTCAACCTACTTATGTTCTTCAGCATCTACAGGGGACATGGGCCTCACATGGCTTCAGATAGTTTATATCAGAATGGCTTCCTGAGGCAGCAAAGCCCCAGGGCATCAGCAAGCTATTGATTAACCACACAACCTACATTATTCGTATGGATCTCATACTTTATCCCATCCTGGGAGCAGTGACATGGACAGCAGATACCAGTGTTCTCTCCAGTGGCTTTTGGAACACAGGACTTCAACTTGGTCCAATCCAAAATGTGAATTTCGTTCATCTTAGGACTCTGTTTTTCCCAGAGCCAGGGTGAACTTGCAGCCAGGAGGCAAGTTCTGGTTGAGAGTCTGAATCTGCGTAAGTGTCAGTCTGTTGTACACTATCGCACTGACGCTACGGAGCAATGATAGCAAGTCCACTAACCTATCATTTCTGTCACCAACATCATGCTCTGTTTTTTTTTTTTGTTTTGTTTTTTTTGTTGTTGTTATTTGTATTTTTTGTTTTTGTTTTTATTCTTTTTGTTGTTGTCATTGTCGTTTATTTGTTTTTCAGTTTTCCACATCTTCATCTCATATTTATCTGACTGAAGTCATCAAAGAAAAGTTATGGCAAGCAAGTTAGTGTCCTAGAACTGACCCACCATTTTGCATGGCTGCAATGGATTCATAGCCCCAGAGGTTTCATCCCAGGATTTCTTCTTGCTGCTGATATGCCTTTTCTGTCACAGTTACATAGCCTAATGGTTCCTTTGCATCAGACCAACATATTGAACAATTTCTTGCAGATCAACATGAAGATGGACTTTCTTAAATTATTTCTCAATAGATTCATTATAGCATTACTTATTGGATTCAAATAATTTTAAGAAGAAAATTTAGGAGATGATCTTAGCTGTTTTGTCAGAAGGATGTAATAAGGAATCAGGAGTAGAATATGCCCCCTTCTTATATAATAGTAAGTAAAGGCTGCACAATGGAGAGTGCAATGAGCTTTCATAAATTTTACTATGAAAAGAAACAGGCTTCAGGCAGATTCATGATCAAGGAAGGTACAAGGATGAAGCCACAGATTTGCACTATTATAAAGCAAGGCCAGCTGAAATTGTTGCTTTGATCTTATAATGATATGAAACTCTGCTTTGAATTTACTATTGACATTCTTCTAATTTACCCTTTGTGTAACATTTTATTCCTGAGGTAATTGTATAAAGAACTTTTATTTAAGAAGGTAAAAATTACCTGTGAAATAAATTATTTGTGGCTTTTGGGGCTCTGCCCCATCCACTACATATATATATATATATATATATATATATATATATATATGTGTGTTTGTGTGTGTGTGTGTGTGTGTGTGTATATATATATTATATATGTATATATGTATTTATGTATATATATCAGTTATATTACATACATAAATGTGTATGTATATGTGTATATATGTAAGTATGCATGAACACTTTCAGAATTGATTAAATAGGTAGTAGGTAGTCAGGCCTGGCCAGAGACAGAGAGAGAGAGAGAGAGAGAGAGAGAGAGAGAGAGAGAGAGAGAGAGAGTTTCTATGCATATGCTTTACTTTCTCCCTTCTTTTTCTTTTCTCTATGGCTCACTGAGAGTTAAGGAACTCTGAGCTTCTTGGATGGCTAGTAAGAACCCCCTTGAGCTAGAGATACAACATGTATGAGAGCTGATAATTACCATTGAGTTTCTCTCGATCTCTTGACTTAACCTCTGTTTGGCGGCTTAAAATTTTCCTCTTCTATCTTGCATGGATCAAGTTGGTAATTTCCTAATTTCTTCAACTCATTATTAATTTTTGGGTCTCTGACATTCTCACTATTACTAGAAGATCCAAAGATAATTTTATCCTCTTAAATTCCTTTCTGTTCTTCAGGCTAAGACTCCTGTCTTTATATAAGCTATTTTCACCACACAGAGCACACGCAAATATTCCGTGCAATGACTGGTGCAGGGGCTGGCTCTCTTTCCCATTATATTCTGCTTTGAGTTGTTCACATGCCTCTCATCTTTCTACAGAATTGAGTAATGCTTTCCCTTAAGCTTCTTATTTATATTGTAACTCTAATTATACAGATGGCTAATCAAAGACAGTGTCATTTTCATATTCCCGAGGCCAGATTCATTAGATAATAGATATATGTTTAATTATATGATTGTTATTTAAAAATAAAAATTAGAATTAAAAATAAAATATGCTAGGTTATATTACAGAGCTCATCATAGTGTCACTGTGGTTTAGGAAACAGTGCCTACTCTGGACTTGCTGGAGAGAGACTGTATTTGTGAATTCATTCTTCCATTGTCTAATTTCTTGGCACAAACAAACTGCATCCTGATTGTCTCAAAGTTGCTTGGAAAGAGCCCTCAAATGTCATACAGAAGAAAAACTTCAGAGCTCTTTGTGGTCAAATGACAAGTATGAGATAACCTGGTCATAGCCAGGTTCCTCTAACAAAATTTCCCACAGACCCTCTTGCTCTATCTGCTAAGAGTTGTCATTGTGCTTCCTGCTTCTGCCTCAGATCCTATTTGTCTGAGGATATTTAGTTGTTTCACATGCCGTGAGTGCTTATGTGTTCACCCAGCAGACACCTGTCCTTCTTTGAAGCTGGCCTTTTTATTCTGTTGTAAATAGAAAAAGGATGTCACAGTGAGGCTGAAACACAAATCTGTACAGTGAAAATGTGTAGTTATTACAGTAGACAGCACATTGGTTTAATTTCACAGCCCTCTGCAAACATTGTGTAGCTAATTAACTAATTTAAAAAAAGCAAGGTGATCTGGGAGAGTGAACAGCGTTTACTGTGTCAGCAGACAGAAGGAAGCAGTCCATGCGACTTGAACGGTAGATGATGAGTCAGGTCTGCCTCATCCCCACCCATGCCTGACTGTGCTGTGTCTCTTCTTCCTTTTTTCCAGGTCTCAGAAAATAAAACAGAATCCCTGAATGAAGGTGTAATGGAAATTTTCTATATCAGTTTAGTTTTATGTCTTATAAATGGAAGGGAATGTACAGAAAAAAATTCATTTTCTACCACTTACCCTCAATCCTCATACTTTTCACTGTTTTCCCTTAAGCTTCTTATTTGTATTGTAACTCTAATTATAAAGATGGCTAATCAAAGACAGTGTCATTTTCATATTCCTGAGGCCAGATTCATTAGTTAATGTGTATGTGTTGCAAGAGTAAGATATGACCTCTGTGCTCATTTTCATCTTATCACATGATTTCAAAGAAACAATTTAGAAATTCATTGCAAAATCAAAGAAATGTGAAATAAAAGAAATGAGGAACTGGAAGAGGTTTAGGAAAGGTTCTCCATTAAAAAGGAATATTGAGGTTACAATATTAGGTTTATTTGTAATATGCAACATTTATATATTCTCCTGTTTTGTATTTTAACCAGTGATGATATTTAAGAAATAATCTAGGGGAATAAACTTATCGTCACGACTCCTATTTTCACCAGGACTGTGATTTGTACCTTGCATAAAATGACATATTTATTCTTTACAACTCTGCAAGGAAAATGAAATCACTATGAAAATAATTTTTAAAGCATCATTGAGGGATAAATAAAAGAATCAGAATTCTATTCCAGGCAATCTGATTCTCATGCATTTAATTTAATCTCTGCCAAGGGAAATAAATAAAGCCTTTGCAAAAAGAGAGGAATAAATTTGGGGAATATATTCAGGGTCCTTTTAGATAGCCCCACAGTAAATTTAAAGGAAAGACTTTTAATATACTTATCATTTTGAAATTTATTCAGAATAATATACAAGACGCTAGAGAAAAGCATAGTAGGAAGACAGTTTCCACCATATCAAGTCGAATGACCCCACCTTGGCATAGACACTGTGTCTGTGCTCAGTGTCTCCTAGATGCTATGGGTATGGTCTAAAGCAGCCACATCAACAACAACTTTGCCACACACTGCAGGACTTTAGGGCCGACCTGACTTGAGTTACAGGGACTGGTGAAACAACAAATATGCATACAGGAAGAACTAAGATCTGTTGAGCTATGAGCTAAGATGAAGGCATACCGACCATCTGGAAAGTCAGAATATGTATCACATAGTTAAGTGAGGACTTCTGTTTCTTAAACACAGTTAAGCAAGGAGGGAGATTAGCTAATTGCTGTAGTCTTTTAGGTGATCAGGTTCAAACTGCTGTCATCCAGGAAGAAGAAGGCACAGTTGATACTTTGTGCACAATCTGTCAGCATCCATACTTGGAGCAGTGGAAGATAATGGCATTCTCATGGGTCTGAGAATACAATGTCTTTGACATGACAAAGCTCATGACAAAAACATACATTCACTCCCATCCACTATTCTATTGATTATAAACAGCATTCCTCTGGACAGAGGTACTTTTGGTGCATCAGAAAAATGCAGTTGGGATATATACCTTGAACTCTGAAAACTGGTTAAGAAATCTAGAAAAGACCTTTAGTCCTTTCCAGTCTTCTGACTACATTATTGCTCCCACTTGCAAATAATAAAATTGAGTTTAAAACAAAGTCGCAAATTTAAACTCATAATGTATTAAATAAGGGTATCATTTTATGTAAGGCCATGTTCATCACAATCATGGGTGCATGAAGCCTGCTGACTTCAGAGTGGATACATGTTGATATACTTTCTATTTTCAGTAATCACATAAGTGTTTAATATTTTACCAACTTGTAAGCAGATGTTTTATAAGACATAGCAACTACATCATAAACCAAGTAAAAAATCAAGTTTGGTTTAAAACTAAGTGATAATAAAATGATAGTTGATGATAGAAAAAAATGAAGATTTATAAACTCAAATTCTATAAATTATGCCATTCATGTATCTGCTATTTCACATAAAAGGATAAGATAAAATTATTGACATATAATCATATTTAAAATGTCTCAATTGCCTAATGTATATATTAATACTTTTCCACTAACACACATATACCTGACAAGTGTTATTTTAAGTAAAAGTCTGTATATGAGTGGAGTGACATAAGCACATAGTACCTATCTTCTATTGGACATTCTTTGTCATTTCAGAGTATAGAATATAGTCAATCGATGCAATCCTCATCATGTCTATTTGGATCTTTAAAAATTCTACTCTTGGAAATGGAGAAGTGACTCGGGGGTCAATACTGCACTATTTTGCAGAGGACACAGGTTTAATAACCCAACATCCATGTCGGGCTGCTCACAAATAGCCTATATCACCAGTGTACTACCTCTGACCTGTTAGTCAAATCCTCAAATCACAGGCTTTTACATCATACTAAAATGACGTTCAAAGCCTGAAACATTTTACTAGTAATCTTAATTATTCATTATTTTTAATGTAAAGCAAAATACATAATTTGTTAATCTCAAAATAATATTAACTTAGTCAGGGTCATAAAGAGAGTATCTGTTAATACATGTAAATCTTCTCAGTGCACTTATAATAGCTTGCATAATTGAAATAATTATTATGGAAGAGAAAAGTGTCTACTTGCCAACAGACATACTGTGGTAAAAAAAAACTATGTAAGAATATTTCAGTTTTATTTTATATCATCTCTCACCTATTTTAAAAATGAAAAGTTGATTTTTCAATTAAAACAAGGATTTTTAAAGCCAATGAAAAGTTTATAATTCTAGTCAACTCATTTAATTTTACTTAAACAATTTCTTGGACTACATAAAAAAATATTTCTTTACCTTACGATTAAGCATTTCTGATTTTTTAAAAAAAATGAAGCTAGCCTTGAATTACATAAAAATAATTAGTTTATTGAAACTAAATAATTAATACCTAAATAATTTCTGCATTAAGAAGCCTTAGTTTTATACAATTGTCAGAGAAGATATTCTACATTGGTTTGTTTGTTTGTTTGTTTTTAACTAAGGCATATAGCAGTCGGTATTACACTATTAAATTGACATTCCGTTGACTTGATGAAAAGCAACTCTTGTAATTAAAAGTGCAAAGTTTCTGTTTAATCATGTAGATAAAATTATTTCTCTCAACACGACAATTCTCAGGCTTCCCATATTTAAAGTATCAAAGTTAGAAAAGGAAATATTCAGTTTACTTAGGCATGTAAACTATGCTTCCTTTCCTGAAATAATTTCCAGATGATGATGAATGCTGATCTACATGCTTTGCAGAAATTTACACTGTTCTCCTTCCATCAAGGCTGAGAGTAAAACGTGAAAATAGTTTCATGATATGAAGCTTTATAATGAAACAGTTATTATTGTAAGAGCTAATATCTTCTGTGTGTTTGCTAAACAGGTTTTTTGATACTTAATATCCTAAGAAACTCTAATATGTAGTTGAGGTGATTTTGTTCCCTAAGTATGAATGGCTCAGAACTTGTGGTACTGGCAAAGACACAAGGTACACCACAGTGGCAGATTAGGAAACAGAGCAGACAATAGATAGTGTTTTCACTGTGGAGTGCACTGCAGAAAGTGGTACTTGCTATTTGTGAAACCATTTTAAAAATTGTTTATAAAAGCGCTTATCCCTGTAGCAATGAGCTCCTATCTTGGGTTGTTCAAAAACACTCCTCAAGCTTTCAAAAGAAGCCTGAGTGCTAAGTGGATTATGGGCTCTTCATAAGCATGTGTTGTTGGAACTGAGAAGTCTGCCTTTGCTTTTTTTCCACCTAACTGTGTTTCTCAAAGTGAAATGAGCATAGGAATTCATGGCATTCTATTTATAGCGTCTCATCCATGTCTTGCAAAGAGCTGAGGTCTGGGGAATTTACCGAAGCAAAAATCAGCTATGATGGTATAAAGAAGTATTGTGGCAGAGAAAATGAAATACTTACCTGTTAAAACGTATCAGTCAAAATGACAAGAGACCCTTAACCTAAGACACATGGGTCTGTGTACTGGAAACCATATGCAGAGATGTCCTGCCTGGCCTAGCAGGAGGGGTCAAGTGAAGGAGATAGGTCATGAGTAGGGAGAATTGCACCTGCTGCTACTCCAGTGCTGCTGCCCCAGCAGTTATTGTGGATCCTAGACACTGCATTGTCTGTGCAGAGCCAAGCTAAGCTGAGCTGAGGGGGGCGGGTGGATACAGAGCCAAGTGCACTGGAGCTTCTGGTGGTGAAAGCTTTATGAGAGCATTCACTTCCCAGGCAGTGTTAGATGCTCTCAGATGATGGAGTAATTCACACACATCTTTATTCCTTCTGGATACAATCTTTTATATACAGTTTTGAGGTGGGTTGGATCTGACAGCCGGTGCTTCTATTGGCTTGACCTGAGATGCCTCATCTACATGAGGAGGAACATGTAGGCACCTCCCCTATTTGACTGATGGCCACAATTCCTTCGGGGAGCTGAGACTACATGACAGGGACCTGGAGTCAGGAGCAAGCAAAGCTTCTACCATCCCTTCTGCATCTCCAGGGTTTCCAGCCTTGGAATGATCTGACCAGGCTTCCTTTCATGGTCTACCACCCTAAAATTCACCCTTTTCTTTCTATAAAGTATAATTGTTTCCTATGTGGAGAAGAGACTGATACTGCACCAAGACCTGATTGATAGTGAACTTTGCAATACTACTTACTAATCTACTGCTTCAGAAATTGAATGAGCCATGGTGCTAAAAGAAGCCTCCAATGGCTAGCATGGGGCCAAGGAGGGGAAATAGCCAAGGTACCAAGCGGTTAGAGAACCAATGGATAGGGATGTTGGGAGCATAGCATGCCTAGAGGATCCGCTTGTGCTCTTTGAGCATTTGTACACCTTGTTCTAACATCTATTTCATTGAAATAGAAGCAACATTCCTCCTCCAGCAAAATGCAAGTCCTTCCCTGTGTAACAGTCAGTAATTCCAGGCCTTTCTGATTTTTGAGAACAACTTTTGCTGTTGAGGTTATTTGGCATAGAGGAGACTCAAGGCTGTCTGTAGTGGAGGCCATTGCCTGGTCAGGTCAAGCTTGTCCTGGAAGTAGCTGGCCAGATGTTGTGTTTGAACCAGGGCTGCTCCAGCAGTTCCTCTTACACTCAATGAGGCAGCAAGGCCCATTTCAATGAACAGCAGGCTGCTGTCTTCTTTTGGATTCCTCCCATCTGCCAGACATATTCTTCAGGTTTATAGAAATAAAGCTGGGGAACAAGTACCACAGAGGGGCAGGAGCCTTGGAAAGGGGTGGGGGGGAAGCAGGAACATTAACACATACTGATATGGCAATGGTGATGGCATAGACACATGAAGTAGGAGTTTCAAAGAGGACCCTATAAGGCAAAGGGGGAAGGTGTAGGTCAAAGAGAAGAATGTCTTAATGATTTCCTTGTGGATAAGACTCTATGGAATTCATGAAGCAAAATGTTAATGGGAACAGCCACTAATAATGGTCGGGAGAGAAAAGCACAGACAAAGTATTAAGAGGAGTTGGGGTAGATTGTTAAGGGAAGGAGGTCAGCTGCATATTGGATGTATCATAGCCAGAAGACAATAGCTTGGAGTCCCATCTGAGATTGATTTTCCTATTGAAAAATATTAACACAGGTAAAGAGTGATTTGGAGGTGGGAACAAGCTCACAGGAGGTATGTAGGTCAGCTATGTGGTATTTGGCATAGCCATTAGACTAAAGTTTACCCATGGCACCAGTTTGTCAAAGTTCATGTAATGAATCACTGACTGAAAACTGAAAATGAGTTTTAAGATTGTCAAGCATGGTGCCACCTTGGCTTGTAGACTCCCAGCTCTAGTATCTGCAACCTCCATAAGTGGAGAAAGTAGTGACAAGAAGATCAGGATCTTTTCCTAGAATTTGTAGAGTGCTGTTCCTGCCATTTTTAATCATGCTAGCAAGTGCATCCACCTCATTCAAAATTCAGGGTGCTCCACCCATCAAGGTGTGGAGCCATTGCAGCACTCCTTGGGATTGGTATGAGAGGAATTAAAGGTACTGTATGGGTATTGTTGGGTTATACCTAGGAAAAGCCATATCTTTTAGAGCTGCATTGACAGAATTTAGAGTTTGGATTGCTTCAGGTGATAGTGTTCTTGGGAAAGAGGGCCTTTTATCTTCTCTTATGAGGTTAAAGAGGGATTGAAGGGTGCTTGTGGGAAGGAGAGCCAGGGATAAAGCCAATTAAGGTTGCCTAAAACGCTCTGGAGGGAGTCAAAACTTAGTTTTTTGAGGGAAGGAAAGAGTGGGTTTGAGGGAGCATATTGAGATAACGGAGATCTCTTTTTCTAAAATTGTAATAGGCAAAGTAAGTTCGATTTTGTGAGGAGCTATTTTGAATGCTAGGGCAAATAGGGAAGGTATTGGCTGGTCTTTAAGGTGTGGAGGAGAGAGTCTTCCATATTAATATATCATCCATATAATGATGTATGTTGAGTCCTTTATCCAAATAAGGTTTTAATGCAGTGACTATAGCCTGCTGACAAATGGTTGGACTGTTAGACATTCCTTGTGCAAGGACAGTCTATTTTATATTGTGGCTGGGCCAGAGTTGTTAATGGGGAGTACTGAGGATGTAAAGTGTTTGCAGTCTCCAGAGTGGAGAAGAATGGGGAAAAAAGCAGTCTTTATATCTACTGCAGATAGGGAGGCATTGTCAGGGATAGCTGAGATGTGAAGCAGCCCTCTGAGGAGACCCCAAGATTCACATGGTTTTGATAATTGCCCTCAAATATTGTAATAGTCTCCATCCCCTTGAGCGTTTTTTATAGTGAACACAGGGGTATCCCATGGACTGTGGGAGTGGCGGATGTGTTGCAGCAGATGCTGATCTTCTACCAGCTGTGTGAGGGCTCTAAGCTTCTCTCTTAATAGAGACTACTGTGGGACCCACATGGCTTCACTGGAAATCCAGTCAAGGCAGGGAATATGAAGTCTAACAGCAGCTTCTAGAGTTGGGGATGATTTGAATAGGATTTTTAGGGTCTCCTTGGGTAAAACTTTCTTCCTAGGGAAAGTTCTTTATTTTGAAATGGTGTTTTTCAGATTGCATGGTAAAAGCTACTTCTAGGGCTTGGAAGGTATCTCTCCCTAGAAGATTGGTGGCTACTTGATCCACCAGGGGACATATGAGGCCAGTAGCTCCATTTGGGTCTTTCCGCCTATAGGCCTGTTTGGTGATGAATGCGTGAGATGTAGTTGGCTGCTAAGTTGCCAGATTTTTTTGCTTTCATTTTAAGGAGAAGTTAGATAGAAGAAGCATGTCAATGCCCACTGCAGACTGTTGTAATTTAGACAGTGGCCAGAGGGACCTTCAGCAAACACCAGAGAGTAGCTCTGGCCAGAAGGTTTCAGTTGCCCCTTCAGTTTGTTCAATTCCACATGATGGTGCTGACTGAAAGCAGAGCAGGAAAGAGCAGGTCAGTAAGGTAGAGCCAGTTGAGACCTGGAGACTCAGTGGGCACACCTGGGGTTTAGGTGACTCCCAACCCCCTGCAAGACTTGGGCCTGAAACACATGGCGGAAGAGAGAGAGAGAGAGAGAGAGAGAGAGAGAGAGAGAGAGAGAGAGAGAGAGAATAGCAAGCCACTGCTGGCACTGCACTGCCCTGGCAGCCAGCAGCTGCCCTGGGTCTAAGGTGTTGCACTGGTTGTGCTGAGCTGAGCCTAGCTGAGCTAAGATGGTGGGAGGCTGATTAGCAAGCTGAGTGTAGGGGGATTTCTGGTGATCAAAGATTCAGGAGAACATTCTGGGTCTCTCTGGCTTAAAACTTAGCAGGCTTCCTCCTCTCATGCTCCACCTCCCCACAGACATGTTTATTGAAATTGATCAATTGACCAAGGAAATTCTTTACATTTATATACGACAAGATAAGTTTCAAGGTGGGCTAAATTTTAGCTGGCATAAAAACAGGGAAGGGGTTCCTGGTGTGAAAAAGGAACAAGGAGGAAATGATAGAGTTAATGCAGCCATGCTGGAGTATTTGACTGATATATGAGGGAGAATTAATTAACTCCTGTATGAGGAGCTAAGAAAGAATGAACTGGAAGTATAATTTCTCCTTCATTTATTTTATAATTTTAATTTTATCAGTTGCTTATTTAGACACAAGATAAGTTATAACATCCTTCGTCCCCATCGCCTTTTATTTTTTTCTCTTCCATTCCTGTTGAGAGCCTTCTACTCTTCAGCTAGTTAGTACTGCTTCTGTTCATGTTTATTTGTGCATGGATAAATCATGTACTTAGTGACATTATAGCTATCTAGGCTTTATGTCAGTTTTCAATATTTATTGGCTTATTGGGAAAAAAAAAACACCTTAGCTTCTTTGCCATGAATAGGAATGCAAAAGAAGTCCTGGTCCTTAGTTGGTATTCTGTTTTGTAGTGCTGTGGATTGAACCCAGACCATACTCTACCAGGGCAACCCCTCATGCTCTGACCAACAGTTTTGGAAGAATTTCTTTATGCTCTTTGTTTATTATTTTGAAGATTTATTCATTATTTTACATGAGTACACTGTTGCTGTCTTCAGACACACCAGAAGAGGGCACCAAATCCCACTCCAGATATTGTGAGTCACTTTATGCTCTTTATAACAATGAGCATTAATACTTCATTTCAGTACTGCAAAGGAAACTCAGACATGTAGAGTGCATGAAGCATCTTTATCTTATTATATACAAGTCGTAACTGAAATAGGAGTAGTTGGTTCAACTGAAGAATAAAAAAGATAATCCATTTGAAGTGATTTTGAAGTCTATTATCTAAGGAAACTCAGACACGTAGCATTTATGCAACAAAGCACATTTATGTTATTATACATGGCAAAACTGAAATAGGAGGGCTCAGCTCAATTGCAGAATTAAAAAATAAACAATAATCCTTTGAACTTACTCTTGAAAGGTAAAGTCTGGTATCTAAGATTTATATGGAACGATGACAATTTAGGTAAATGGCTTTTGTGTCAGATGCTCTAAGTTTAGCTTTTTCTTTATTGTCAGTGAAAGACACTGCATCAGAGAAGTAAAAAAGCAAGTAGGGAATTCAATCCACTTCTTTGTGCCATGAGAATTCGTTTTGCTATTTTCCCCATGGATGAGAAGCAAAGAAATATTGTATTCATCAATCCACAGTCAGTCAACACCCAGATCCAAAGTAAAGTAAGCTCATCTCTCATCTGTCTTCATGTGATAACAGGCTTCAGCTACAGGTGTCCTCAAAACAAGTGTTGAGGGATGCTTCCCCTCAAAATATCTGATTACGTTTTGCTGATTCAGGATGATCCAGGGGCAGAAGACAGAACTGGAAACAGATGTGAGAGCAACAGTAGGTTTTCTGTGTTCTGATGGAACTTTATGCACACTTATAGCTAGAAAGTCAGATTTGGGGATTAGACCAGTTTGCTTGGCTTTGCTTGAGAGAGTCCTTTGTTTCCAGTGCTCTGTGCCCTCACTGTGATAATTCTCCAGTGCTTCCTAAAGTTGCTCACATAGCATGTTAACTTGCACGCATCTATAATTTTGCTAAGGCTCCATTCTCCAACAAGGAGAACATCTTTATTATTCATGTCAGTATTGCTACGTTGGTGTTCAGTCCAGTTACAACAGGGGACATCATTATCCACCCTCTCTTTGTTTGTTTTTGTATATCACCTTGCACATTCATAGATGGGGGGAATGAACAACATACCCTAGTCTGGTTTAATGACTTCATGCTTCGTTCTTTGAACCTCTTTCATTCCTATAACCCAGACAAGGTACTCCCCTAGACTCTCCTATTAACTTAAGAGATATGAAAACAATCTAGAACAAATCAGCTCTGTGTCACTTTAATAGCTGTAATATTATTCTTTCAGAATTTTCATACTTGTCCTGTTTTGATCAAATCCAATATTTACTACTATTCAATTCCTCCTCTAAGTTTCTGTCATTTTTTACTCTGAACTTCATGTAGTATTTTAACTCCATGTTGCTAGTATGTCCATGAACGTAGATACATCTACTGGAGCGTGGGTAACTTCTCAGGGGATACATTGCTGGAGAAAATTGATCATTCTTGACCCAAGGGCTGTCAATGATCAGTAGCTCTCCAGGTAGGGGTGGGTCTCCATAGATCCCATCCCCAACATTGCCGGAGTTTTGACTGACTTGTTCTTGAACAGGTCTTGTGCATCAGACATAGATGTTGAGTTAACATGTACAAAGGCCTTGTTCTGAGCAGAAAAAAAATTCACTAACTGATGATGATATTTTTAAATCTATGCTCTGCCCGGAGTACACTTCTCTGTTTATTAATGGGTTATTTGAAGTTGCAAACATAAAATTGGTTAAAATTTTGTCTCAAGTACAAAAAAAAAGTGTAGCCACATTTCCTAATCTTGGATCCTCATAAAGATTTCATGGATGCTGTTGTCAACCTAATTCTCCATGGGGAACCTGCATTAGTAACTGTCCTTTAGAGTCATGGTCTCTTCCCAAGTGTCAATGCAATGATCTCAGTGCCCCTGCACACAGCTTGCTTTCTGAAGTACTGGAAAAATCAACTCTATCCTACTTCTAAGTCACTTAGTCAGTTAGAGAAAGTAATATGTTAATAAGCCTTTAAATAAAGAGACTAGTCTACTCTACATACTTCTGAAAAGGAAGGGTGAATTGGATATCTCTTTCACATGTCTTGAAGAAATGTGATAACAGGCATATAGCTAGACTTTCCATGAACACTGTTACATTATTAAGTTGTGATTTTTAGTAGAGTAAAAGTTGGCTTTCTGTGTTCCTGGAAATGAAACCAGGACTGCCAAACAGGCTTTTGAAACACTGCTTAAATGTAACTATGAGACAGGATTGCAGAGATTTTCTACTGGTTCTGTTCCATATTTCTAGGCTTCTGCTTGGAACAGACTTCTGCAGCAGTGAGTCAGAATATTTCCCAGTTTTTACTGTGGAGTCAGGTTCTTAATAATGTTCTGCTTTTGACATTTGATCTCTTTCCCTCAGTGTTTTGTGTATTAACTCTGTATTTTAAAATCTCAAATCTCTTTCATCACTTAGTATAATATTCCTTTTTGTGGCTTTAGTTGCAATACAAAATATATCAATAATCAAGTCATTTCCATGGTCTCATTGTTTAAAAAAAGAGAGTTAGAAAATGTTGTAAGGATCAGAAAAGCATAAATCGATCAACCTCAGTTTTTTCCTTGATTATTTTCAGCATCTTGATTTCTTTATTTCTGTACCTCATTTTACATAATTTTTAAAAATTTGCTCTTTCACATATAAATCTTTACATCTTTCTCTTGGTTTATTTTTCATTCTTTCTGTATTTTATTACTCATCTGATATAAAATGCAACATAGAAAGTGGAAACAAATGAAAAGAGTTCCCTTTTGAGAACCTGGCTGCTGTGAGAACTTTCTGTGCATGAAATACTCTTCTTTGCACATTACTAGAACTTAAACTTTTGAATGTAGGGATCAAGAACTGCAGCAGAGAAGCAACTGCTCAGTGTGCTGATGACCCAATACATGTGATAACAGCTTTGGAGGGAAGGCAGCTAAGGTGTGAGCACTTTCTCTCTAGAGTTCAAAGACTCTTCACTTTTCCCCAATACGTCTGTGAAGAAAATGAACAACTTTGTTTATTATAGAATTCATATGTGATGAGAGAAATTTCAGGTGTCCAGATGGTCACACGGGAAAACTGAAGAAGGAAAGACACAAGAATCTCCCTGAGATCCCTAGTCACTATGGTCTGAGTCTTTGGTGTTTTATAATGCCTGGGTCATGAACTTGTTCTGTAATGTGTTCTCTTGATGTGATTGGTCATCTGATTCATTTTCTTGTTTATCTGTAAACTTTTAGACATTAGAACTCTTCTTCCAACTTAAAACTATATTATTGGGTTTGGGGATTTAGCTCAGTGGTAGAGCGCTTGCCTAGCAAGCCCAAGGCCCTGGGTTCAGTCCCCAGCTCCGATAAAAAACAAAAACAAAAACTATATTATTTATATATGCTGGCTAGCTTTTTGAATACTTGACACAGGCTATAGTCATCTGAAAGGAGGAACCATTGAAAATTTCTCCAAAGATACAGATGTAGATAAGCTATTAAGAGCATTTTCCTTATTAGTGATTGATAGGGGAGGGTGCAGTCCATTTTGAGTGTTGCCATCCCTGCCTGAGCTGATGGTACTGAGTTCTATAATACATCAGTCTGAGCAAGCTATGATCAACAAGTCAGTAAGAGGCAGTACTCCTAGGCTTCTCCATAAGTCCCTGCCTTCAGATTTTTACACTGTGTTAGTTTCTATCCTAATTTGCTTTAATAATGAACTGACATGAAAGCAGAAGTTGAATTAACAATTTCCTACCTGTTATCTCAGTCACAGTGTTTTATCACAGTTATATTAACCCTACCTAGGACAAGGTATTTTTTAATGTATATGTGTCTGTGTTGCATTCAAGTCGCTGTTGTCCTTTAATACAGCAAAGCACATTTCAGGACCAATGTGATATTTCCATCCATTCTGTGGTCTTAAGGGTTGAATTTAGGCCATCAGGCATGGTGGAAATTATCTGAATTATCTGCACTCATCTCTTAGTCAGCTCATTATTCCCTGGTATTTTCTTTACAAACTCTATTTTCTCTCTTTCTTTCTTTCTTTCTTTCTTTCTTTCTTTCTTTCTTTCTTTCTTTCTTTCTTTCTTTCTTTCTTTCTTTCTTTTCTTTCTTTTTTTTTATTAACTTGAGTATTTCTTATTTACATTTCAAGTGTTATTCCCTTTCCCAGTTTACGGGCCAACATCCCCCTAACCCCTCCCCCTCCCCTTCTTTAAGCGTGTTCCCCTCCCCATCCTCTCCCCATCGCTGCCCTCCCCCAACAATCACGTTCACTGGGGGTTCAGTCTTAGCAGGACCCAGGGCTTCCCCTTACACTGGTGATCTTACTAGGATATTCAATGCTACCTATGAGGTCAGAGTCCAGGGTCAGACTAGTCTACCTAGTCTTTAGGTAGTGGCTTAGTCCCTGGAAGCTCTGGTTGGTTGGCATTGTTGTTCATATGGGGTCTCGAGCCCCTTCAAGCTTTCCATTTCTTTCTCTGATTCCTTCAACGGGGGTCTTGTTCTCAGTTCAGTGGTTTGCTGCTGGCATTCGCCTCTGTATTTGCTGTATTCTGGCTGTGTCTCTCAGGACAGATCTACATCCGGCTCCTGTCGGCCTACACTTCTTTGCTTCATCCATCTTGTCTAATTGGGTGGCTGTATATGTATGGGCCACATGTGGGACAGGCTCTGAATGGGTGTTCCTTCTGTCTCTGTTTTAATATTTGCCTCTCTCTTCCCTGCCAAGGGTATTCTTGTTCCCCTTTTAAAGAAGGAGTGAAGCATTCACATTTTGATCATCCGTCTTGAGACGCATGTGTTCTAGGCATCTAGGGTAATTCAAGCATTTGGGCTAATAGCCACTTATCAATGAGTGCATACCATGTGTGTTTTTCTGTGATTGGGTTAGCTCACTCAGGATGATATTTTCCAGTTCCAACCATTTGCCTATGAATTTCATAAAGTCGTTGTTTTTGATAGCTGAGTAATATTCCATTGTGTAGATGTACCACATTTTCTGTATCCATTCCTCCGTTGAAGGGCATCTGGATTCTTTCCAGCTTCTGGCTATTATAAATAAGGCTGCTATGAACACAGTGGAGCACGTGTCTTTTTTATATGTTGGGGCATCTTTTGGGTATATGCCCAAGAGAGGTATAGCTGGGTCCTCAGGGATTGGAATGTCCAATTTTCTGAGGAACCTCCAGACTGATTTCCAGAATGGTTGTACCAGTCTGCAATCCCACCAACAATGGAGGAGTGTTCCTCTTTCTCCGCATCCTCGCCAGCATTTGCTGTCACCTGAGTTTTTGATCTTAGCCATTCTCACTGGTGTGAGGTGAAATCTCAGGGTTGTTTTGATTTGCATTTCCCTTATGACTAAAGATGTTGAACATTTCTTTAGGTATTTCTCAGCCATTCTGCATTCCTCAGCTGTGAATTCTTTGTTTAGCTCTGAACCCCATTTTTAATAGGGTTATTTGTCTCCCTGCGGTCTAACTTCTTGTACTTGGAAGATTTTCTACTCATCACTTCTTCACCACAGATGTTTCATTCTTTTAGGTGTTACTTAGGGTTACTAGAGCTGTGATGAAACACTATGACAAAAAGCAAGTTGGGTAGAAAGGGACTATTTGGATAACACTTTGGCACTGCTGCCTCTCACTGATGAAAGTAGGACAGGAACTTAAGGATAATAGCATAGAGTCAAGAGCTAGTGGAGAAACCATGGAAAGGTATTACTTACTGGCTTTCTTCTATGGCTTGCTGAGCCTGCTTTAATAGTAGCAAGGATTACAGACCAAGAGTGGCCTTGTTGACAATTATATGGACCCTCTCACATCAATTACTAATTAAGAAAATCTGCTACTCACCTACAACCCAATTGTATGGATGCATTTTTCTCACTCCTATTCTGCTGCTTGTATTAAGTTAATGTAAAGCTAAACAAACAGCACATATATCCATCAGGAGTTTACAGACTCTGAGCATTTTCCAGTTTACTCCAGCCATGAAAAATGAACATAATGAAAGCTGTGTCATGCTGTCTGACTCTTTGTTGGCTGTATGCTAAGCAATGTTAAAATAATGTAAAAACGAAGAGAAAGGAAGAAGGAACACTCAACTGTTATTGTTGATTTTATATCAATGCATTGCCAAGGTATGAAAACAAGGGGTGCTAAAAAATAAAACAATTCTACTAACAATGTTTTCTCTCTCCATTTGGTATTTACCTGGCCTTAAAAGTAGGCTATTCTTTTTGTATTAGAGTAAACTAAGAAAATGCTCATTACTAAACAATTAGAAAATGAGTGAAGAATTTATTTTCTGTTACTCACACATGATCACAAGGATAGACAATTTTCCTGAAATGTCCAATGTCATGGTTTTAAACTGACCATTCTGTGACTTAGCATCTGAAAACCCAACCTTTATATTGCTATGTCAAATATAGACTATACAAGAGAAAACAAAGCTAATATCCCGCTAGAGTTCATAGCATAAATCCAGGGAGATACTATACACATATATCTTCCAAAGAAATAGGTGACTTAAGCTGTATTGCATAGAACATGTTTAAAATTCCACATTTTTCTACTCAGAAGGCCATTAAAGCTGATCAAATACACTTTTACATTTCTGTGCCTCAAGCTTATTTATTAAAGCAGTCCTCCCCAGAGGTATTGAAAGAGTTGAAGGAGCTTTTCAACCCCATAAAAACAACAATGTCAACCAACCAGAGCTTCCAGGGACTAAACCACTACCTAAAGACTATACATGGACTGACCTAGGGGTCCGATTGCATATGTAGCAGAGAATAGCCTTGTTGGTGCACCAGTAGAAGGGAAAGCCCTTGGTATTGCCAAGGTTGGACCCCCAGTGCAGGGGAATATGGGGAAGGGCAATAAGGGGGATGTATAGGGGGAATATCCATATGGGGGATGAGGAGGGGAGAGAATGAGGGCTTATGGACAGAAAACCGGGAAGGGCAATAACATTTGAAAGGTAAGTAAAGAAATACTATAATAAAATTTTATAAAAGCAGTCCTCACCTAAGCATGGTAGGTATGGAATTCAGTGGTAAGATGCCTGCATAACTGTTGATAAAATATTTGCCATTTGTTTAAACATCTGTATTTCTTATTTATATCTTTTTTTGATAATAACATAATATTTTTTTTCTGTTTTATTTCCTCCCACCACTCAGTTACATACACCATTCCCCTTTGCTCTCTTTAAAATTCATGGTCTATTTTTATTAATTGTTATATATATATATATATATATATATATGTGCATTATATTACTAAATGTAACTTATTCAGCCTGTTTAACATTACTTGTCTACATATTTTCACAATGACCATTTGATAATAATAACCAATTGGTATTCTCATTCCCTGGAGAAGAGTATATTCCCCACTCTCAGCATCCTTTAGTTGTCTCCTGCTCTTTGTGTAGGGTTGAGGAGTCAGGGTATATTTTTAATGAGTAATAGTAATAAAAATCTTTAAAAGACTCAATTTTCTGACTAAAGTTTTATGCTCATACAGACTTTATTTCCATGAAAGAAGGGGCATAACTTCATAACAAATAAAACATGAGTTTTAATTTACCAGAAGTAAATGTTGTATATGTCTTAACTATCTTAGGAAGCATGGCAAAGTGTTGTGTTGTAAACAGAGTAGATTAGGGGAAACTAGACTTAGCTTTTGATTGAAAAATTGATTATATTAAAGTATAGTTGATAAAACTTCAAGAGAAAATTTTTGAATGGAGAACATTTTAGTAAGATTCATAGAATATAATATAGACAAACAGATGCCAAACAGAAGAACAGGAATGACAGAAAATAGACACACACTATAATTCTATGTAGATAGGGCATAGTTATAAATAGATGATAGGTTGATTATAATGAAAGATAGGAGAAATATAGATGATTTATAGAAGATACAAACGTAAGATGAATTATAGAGACAGATAGATGAATTGATAGATAGATAAACTTATAGATGATAGAAATTGATGGATAGATAGATAGATAGATAGATCAAACATTATTTAATTTTATTATGGTTTTAACAGGTATGAAAAAATCTTTACTTAAACACAGAATGCTACACATAAAGGCAAGTACTCGTACTCTTAAGGAGAGAGCAGGGGTTTTGTTCTGAGACCACGGGGATTGCATTTGTACCTTCATCACTATTGAAGATGAAGTTACTGTGTGAATTTGACATGTCAGTGATTATGTTCTTGAATGATGTACAAGTTGGGAAATGTGATACTTACGATATCCTGGACAAAGTGCTTAGTTCAATTTCCAGAAATTCAAGGGAAATTAGTCTTCAATGGCTTCTAATTTATAACAATTGTAATTCATTAGTGCATATTGAGGTGAAAAAATTATAGCTAGTTTGAGTGAAGATAGAAATTCACTGATTATATTCTATATGAATTGCAACTCTATCTTGTGTATGTATTTTTGTTTCTTGTTTCAGCTTCCTGAATTTCTAATGAAACCTGTTGGCAAATGATTTTTTCTCACTAAAAATGATTGTATTGAATCAATTGCCATGAAAAAGAGGATACATTTTATTTGAGAATAAAAGCAGGAAGGATACTTTTTTTTTTAACTTTGATGTTAGGAATCATTTCCAGATTTTATACCAATATATAATTTTTTTATATATTTTATATTATATATAGTATATATTATATATAATTTATTTATAATTTTATATTATATTATATATAGTATATAATCTCCTTTATGGACCAAAGGAATTTAGACACACAAGTTATATACTTTTTGTCAACAAGGTAAAATATTACATCCAGAAATATGATGGGATTTCATTTATTTAATAAAATTACTTTCATTGAATTCTAGAAACTTAATATTTGAAAAAGTTTGAATGTGAATGAAGGACCACTGCTTGAGTAGTACATAGAACATTTCTAGAGACCAAAGGCTGTCTAGTCAGCAATTTGTTCTTAAATACGGCATTACCATATGCTCCTCTAATATGACAAAGCAAAACAAATTTCTATTATGCAGATATACAATCCTCTATACTAAGTTTGCTGGGGTATGCAAATGTTCAGTAATAAAATATTTCCCTACATAAAACCTTACAATACAACCTTCATATTTTTAAAAATAATCATTAGTTATGATATTTATATTTACTTTATATGTACCCTCACATGATACATATGTAATTATTTTCTTTGTTCATTACTTATATGATTTATGAAAATGTCAATGAGTTAAGTAAGTAGGCAATTTTTTTTGCATTTTATATCTGGATATTAGAAAGAGCTTTCTAAATCTAATTTTGACAAATATTCATCTAGTTATGTCTCTCACTCCTCATATTTACAAATAGCTACAATTGGATAGTTTGAATTATGCAATTGAAGCTATATTCTCATTTAACAGTACTTTAATTTAAATTTTAATTGTTTAATTTTGAAAAAAGGCTATGAAAATTTGGTATTCATAGTTTACTGTGCTTAAAGCATATTTTCTCTTCTACAATAATTTCCATAATTGAAAACAGTACAATTAGTGTTTATAATTAATAAACTACTAAAGGAATATGTTAATGAATGAATAATTTGTTACAATAACAAGGTAATTTTGTAAGAATTATTTAGTTGCAACTCTACCTGTTATTATTAGCTTGAAATCTTATTGTATCTCTGAATTGGAAAAAACACTTCCAGATACCACACTGAGGAGGACAGGTGATGCAAAAGGCCAAACCATTAGTTGTTTTTAACACCAGTTGGCATAGCATTTAAGTGCTAAAATAGTAAGTCGTCTTATAGATTTTAAAAAATATTAATTAGTAGGTGATCAATAAGTAATATATTTTGGAGCCCGCCTTTATTTTTTCAGCTGACAAGGTACCTACTTTGTCATCTATATACCACAGCTGGTAATGTCGTAAGTCTCACATTTTTAGATCAAGGTCAAGTTGATGGAGACCCTTGATCCAAGCATTTTTTTTAATCAATGTTATTGTTTTATCCATGTTTTGCTTTTAATTTTGATAATTTCCCATCTTAAATCCTTTCAGCCTACATTGCTACTTTGCTAGTGCCATCTGTGGGTGTTGTCTGTTCAGGATAGCAGGATAGCATATATACACACGAATTCCCATGCAAATATATAAAAGCACGTTCTTAAGATCATACAGACAAATACATATGCACATGCACCCATGAAAAAATATGAACATATATACTCAGATAAATGTTCAAATCTATGCATATACACACAAGTACCCATGCACATACAGAAATGTACATATGTAAAAAACTCAGAGAGCAAGAATATTCATATTCACATATCTATACAGATATAGTACCTCTTTAGTCATATACAGAAAAATATAATTATATACTTGTGAATACTAACATATACACACATACACAAAGAACAATAGATACAACCATTGTGTACAATGTGCACATACAAAAATGAGTGCATATATACACATATGTAAGCATACACATAAATTTATGCATACAAGCTCATATGCATAAAAATAAAAACATAATTAAAACTTACATGCATAAGCACACATACAAATGCATATCTGGCCACATACATACATATGCACACAAACACGACACTTTTATATAGACACATAGATATAAATAATACACACAAATGCATATATATTTTGCATGCATAAACATATACACAACAATGCACACATATAAATACATACATGTAAATACAGATAAACCCAAATATGTAATGCACATTTAAACATGCATTATAATCAATAATATACTTGCACACACTGAGTAAACTTGCTATTGTAACTAGCCTGATAATTATGCTACTATTCTAACTGACTTTTATGCTAAATTTTATAACTTATTTGCCCTTACTTGACTGTGAGACTTTAAGTATTCTTTGTTTTTCTTTTTATATTAAATGTTTTATTTATTTGCATTTCAAATGTTATCCCCTTTCCTGGTTTCCACTCCAAAAATCCCTGGTCCATTCCCCTTCCACCTACTTCTATGAGGGTGCTCCTCTACCCACCCACCCACTCCCACATCACAGCCCTGGCATTTCCCTACACTGCTGGAATCAAGCCCTCACAGGACCAAGGACCTACCCTCCCATTGATTCCAGGTAAGGCCATCCTCTTCTACATATGCAGCTGGAGCCATGGGTTGCTCCAACTGTATTTGGTTGGTGGTTTAGTCCCTGGGAACTCAGGGGGGCCTGGTTTGTTGATATTGTTGTGCTTTGTATGGGGTTGCAAAATTCTTCAGCTCCTTTAGTCCCTTCCCTAGCTCCTCCATTGGGATCCCTGTGCTCAGTAAAGTGGTTGGCTACAAGTATTCACATTTGTGTTTGTCAGGCTCTGGCAGGGCCTTTCGGGAGATAGCTACATCAGGGTTCTTTCAGCAGGCACTTCTTTGCATCCTCAATACTGTCTGGGTTGGTGTCTGTATATGGGATGGATCCCCAGGGTTAGAAGTCTCTGGATGGCTTTTTCATCAGTCTCTGCTCCTAACTTTGTTCTGCTCCTTTAGGCAGGAGCAATTCTGTATTAAAAATTTGGAGATGAGTGAGTAGCTCCATCCTTCAACTGTGGGCTTGTCTAAACTCTGGATATGGTCTCTATAGGTTCTCCATCCTGTTTGTTGGGCCTTCCAGCTAATCTCATCAAATTTGGGTTCTGGGAGGTTCTTGGTTTCCTGGTATCTGGGACTTTCTGATGGTTATACCCAGTTCCCTATCCCCCATTTCTACACATCTCTATTCAATTTCCCAAACTTCTGTATATCATTCCAGTCTCCTCCCATACCTGATCCTTCTCCCCTTTTAACCCACCCCTTCTTCTCTTCCTCCTAAGTCTCTTCTACCCTCTACCTCCTGTGAGTATTTTGTTCCCCTTTCTAAGAAGGATCAAACTGTCCATGCTTTGGTCTTCCTTCTTCTTGAGCTTCTACCTAATATCCACATATCAGTGAGTACATACCATGTTTCTTCCTTTTTGACTGGGATACCTCACTTGGGATAATATTTTCTAGTTCTATCCATTTGCCTAAGAATTTCATGAAGTCATTATTTTTAATAGCTGAGTAGTGCTCCATTGTGTAAAAGTACCACATTTTCTGTATCCATTCCTATGTTGAAGGACATCTGGATTCTTTCCTGCTTCTAGCTATTTTAAATAAGGCTGCTATGAACACAGTGGAGCATGTGTCATTGTTTATGTTGTAAGTTTGGAGCTTCTTCTGCATATATTCCCAGGAGTGGTAGAGCTGTGTCCTCAGGTAGAATTATTTCCAGTTTTCTGAGGAATCATCAGATTGATTTCCAGAGTTGTTGTACCAGCTTGCAATCCCACCAACAATGAAGGAGTATTCCTCTTTCTCCACATCCTTATTAGCATCTTTTGTCACTTGAGCTTTTGATCTTAGCCATTCTGACTGGTGTGTGGTGGAATCTCAGTGTTATTTTACTTTGCATTTTCCTGATGACTAAAGATGTTGAAACTTGCATTAGGAGTTTCTCACCCATTCAATATTCCTCAGTTGAGAATTCTTTGTTTACATCTGTACCCATATTTTTAATAGGGTTATTTGGTTCTCTGGCATCTAAATTTTTGAGTTCTTTGTACATATTATATATTAGCCCTCTATTGAATATACGATTGGTGGAGATCTTCTTCCAATTAGTTGGTTGCCATTTTGTCCTATTGACATTGTCCTATGCCTTATGGAAGTTTTTCAATTTTATGAGATCCCACTTGTCAATTGTTGATCTTAGATCATGAGCCATTGGTGTTGTGTTCATAGATAATCAAGAAGCACTGATCAAAGAAGGACAGAATCCTTCAGGTTTCTATCTGTACTCTGAGATAAACCTGTGTCACAGCTCCTTGTACCCAAATCCACCTCTAAGAGAGCTTGTCTCTAAGCAGTGCTGACAATACTTTAGATCACAGGCTCACAGGTTCACAGGCTCACACATTCACAGGCACACAGAAGGGACAAGCGCCAGTCAAAGGCAGCAAGATCAGCTAACACCAGAAACAACCATATGGTGAGAGGTAAGCACAAGCATCTAAAAAACAGAAAGCAAGGCTACTTGACATCAATAGAATACAGTTCTTCTACCATACATAGCCCTGGATAGCCTAACACACTGGAAAAGCAAGATTCTGATTTAAAGTCACATCTAATGATGATGAGACAGGACTTGAAGAAGGATATAAATAACTCTCATTAAGAAATAAAAAAGAACATGGGTAAACAAATAGAAGCCCTTAAAAAGGAAACACATAAATCCCTTAAAATACATGAAAACACAAACTGGTAAGGAAATTCAACAAAACCATTCAGGATCTAAAAATGGAAATAGAAACAAAACAGAAATCACAAAAGGAGACAACCCTGGAGAGAGAAAGCCTAGGAAAGAGATCATGTGTCATAGATGGCTGGATCACCCACAGAATATAAGAGATAGAAGAGATAATTTCAGTAGCATAAGATACCATAGAAAACATTGGCACAACAGTCAAAGAAAATGCAAAATGCATAAACCTCATACCCCCAAATATCCATGAAATTTGGAGCACAATGAGAAGACCAAAACTGTGGATATATGCATCCTTAGGTATTCCTAATAGGAATAGAAGAAAGTGAAGATTCCCAAATCAAAGGGTCAGTAAATATATAAAATTTAAATTAAAAATATAAAATTATAGACAAAAACTTCCCTGACCTAAAGAAAGAGATACCCATAAACATACAAGAAGCCTACAGAACCCCAATAGATTGGACTAGAAAGGAAATTCTTCTTGTCACAAATAATCAAAACATCAAATATACAAAATAAAGAAAGAATATTATAATCAGTCAGGGAAAAAAAGTCAAGTAACATATAAAGGCAAACCTCCACAATTATGAGATATTTTTCAACAGAGACACTAAAAGCCAGAAGCTCCTGGGTAGATGATGATAAGTAACTGCAAAATGCCAGCCCAGCTTACTATATGCAGAAAAACTCTCAATTACCATAGACTAAGGAGTCAAGATATTCTATAACAAAACCAATTTTACACAATATCTTTCCATAAACCCAGCACTACAAAGGATAAAAGATGGAAAATTCCAACACAATGAGGGAAACTACACTCTAGAAAAAGTAGGGATGTAATCTTCTTTCAACAAACCCGAAAGAAGATAGCCACACAAACATAATTTCACCACTAACAATAAAAATTACAGGAAACAACAGTCACTGGCCCTTAATATCTCTTAATATCAATGGAATCAATTGCCCAATAAAGGGACATAGACTAACAAAGTGTATAAATAAACACAACCCAGCATTTTGCTGCATACAGGAAACACACCTCATTGACAATGACAAAGACAGATACCACCTCAGAAGAAAAGTCTGACAAAAAATATTTCCAACAAATGGTCCCAAGAAACAAGCTGTAGTAGCCATTCTAAAGTTGAATAAAATCAACTTTCAACCAAAAGTTATCTAAAAAGATATGAAAGGACACTTCATATTCATCAAAGAAAAAAATCTACCAAGATGACCCCTGAGTTCTTAACATCTGTGCTCCAAATACAAGGGCACCTGCAATCATAATAGAAACTGTACAAAACCTCAAAGCACACATTGCACCTCACACAATAATAGTGAGAGACTTCAACAGCCCACTCTCAGCAACGGATAGGTCATGGAAACAGAAACTAAACAGTGACACAATGAAACTAATAGAAGTTATGAACCAAATGGATTTAACAGATATCTACAGAATGTTTCATTCTAAAACAAAATAATATACCTTATTTTCAGGACCTCATGGTACCTTCTCCAAAATTGACCATATAATTGGTCACAAAACAGGTCACAATAGAAACAAGGAGATTGAAATAATCCCATGTATTCTATCAGATCACCATGGACTAAGGATGATCTTCAATAACAGCAAAAATAAAGAAAGCCCTCATACACACTGAAGTTGAACTAGACTCTCTTCACCGATAAAGAGTATTTTTTTCTTTGATCAAAGAAAAAAAATAAAGAAGTTGAAAATGTTTTATAATTTAATGAAAATGAAGGTAGAACATACCAAAACAAATGGTACACAATGAAAGCAGTGCTAAGAGGAAGAATCATAGCATTGAGGGTGTTCAGAAAGAAACTGGAAAGAGCATACACTAATAGCTTGACAGTACACATAAAACCTCTAGAACAAAAAGAAGTGAATTTTATCACACTTTCAAAGAAGACCTAATACCAATACTCCTCAAATTATGAATTCTACAAAATATAAACAGAAGCAACACTATCCAATTCATTCTATGAATACATAGCTATGCCTAAACCACATAAAGACCAAACAAAGAAAGAAAATGCTAAGCCAACATCCCTTATGATTATCAATTAAAAAATACTCAATAAAATTCTCATAAACTAAATCAAAGAATACATCAAAGAGATCATTCACCACAATCAAACTATCATCTCATTAAATGCTGAGAAAGCATTTGGCAAAATACAACATGCCTTCATGGTCAAAGTCTTGGAAAGATCAGGAATCTAAGGTCCATACATAAACATAATAAAAGCAATATACACTAAAGCAGTAGTCAACATCAAACTAAATGGAGAGAAACGTAAAGCAATCTCACTAAAATAAGGAACTAGAAAAGACTGCCCACTCTCTCCCTACCTATTCAATATATTACTTGAATTCCTAGCCAGAGACAACAAAAGGAGGTCAAAGGATACAAATTGGAAAGGAAGAAGTCAAAATATCAGTATTTTCAGATGATATGATAGTATACTTAAGTGACCCCAAAAATTTCACCAGAGAACTCCTACAACTAGTAAACAACTTTAGCAAAGTGGGTGGATATAAAATTAACTCAGACAAATCAGTAGCCTTCCTGTTCTCAAAGGATCCACAGGGTAAGATAGAAATTAAAGCAATGACACCCTTCACAACAGTTACAAATAATACAAATAAAATACCTTGCTGTGACTAATCAAACAAGTGAAGGATCTATATGACAAGAACTTCATGTCTCAGAAGAAAGAAGTCAAAGAAGATCTCAGAAGATGGAATGATCTCCAATGCTTATGGAATGGCAGGACTAATATAGAAAAATGGACATCTTACCAAAAGCAATCTACAGATTCAATGCAATCCCCATCAAAATCCCAACTAAATTCTTCACAGAAATAGAAAGAGAAATTCTCAAATTCATTTGGAACAATGAAAAACTCAGGACAGCGAAAACTATTCTCAACAATATGATACATTCCGAGGGAAATACCATTCAGAACCTAAGCAATGTTACAGGGCAATCATCATAAATCTTCATGGTACTGGTACAGACACAGGCAGGTAGATCAATGGAACAGAACTGAAACCCAGATATGAATCCACACACCTATGGTCACTTGCTCTGTGACAAAGGAGCTAAAACAAGACAGTCAAATAAGTCAGCATTTTCAACAAATGGTGATGGTTCAACTGTTTGTCAGCATGTAGAAGGATGTAAAATGATCCATTCTTATCTCCTAGTACAAAGCTCATGTCCTAGATGGTCAATTACCTCCACATGAAATCAGATACACTGAATCTAATAGAAGAGTAAGTGGTAAATGGCCTTGAATTCATAGCCACAGAGAAAAATTCCCTGAACAGAGCACCAATGGCTTAAGCTCCAAAGATATTAAATATCCTAAATCATCAACAGTATCCTTAGATTATTTCATAGGAAAATGTGTTCTGAGTTTTGTAAAATCTTGATCAATCCATTTCATGTTCTTTGGGTTCAAAATGATCTTCTTCAATACTGTCAGAAAGTCTATCATCATTAATTTTTATGGTCTCCACCAGAATACTATGTATTTATTCCATTCCATCATTGAGAGGGACTCACAACCTTATAACATACAAAAGTAAAATTGATCCTTTATATATTCCCTTGCAGATTTATTCAAATGAATTTTCTGTACTTCTGTTCGATAATATACATATAAATACAGGAGAGATTATTTTTACTGTTGATCCTGGATGTTTTGCAGGTCAGTTTTAGTTCACAGTCTATTAATAGTATTAAATCTCTCTAGAAGTAAAGAGAACAATATCCTTTCATGAAGATGAGAAGATATTGCAGTAAAATGGTAATTAGGTCCATCTAAAAGAATAGCTTAGCTGTGTGGCCTCATAGCTTATACTTGAATTTTCTGAGCACCTGGACATTTGCCAATGCATCATTTTTCTCTTTCATGGGCACATCCTTTGACCAACTGTAGAATATAAATTGTATTTTCAGCTCTTGAAGATTCAGGCTGTGGTCTTAACATCAGATGAATATATTAATTAATTTGGGGCTCTTTGCAAGTAATTACTGAAAGGTTTAAGGTAGGGGTTCTCAACCTGTGGGTCTTGACACTCTTGCAATTCTTTAGCTCTAAAAATTATGTGTGACAAAATAATAAAAGTATTTATTAAGAATTATAGCAGTAACAAAATTATATATGTGAAGTAGCTTCATAAGTACTTATGGTTGGGTGTCACTGTAATGCAAAGAACTATATAAAATGGTCATGGTATTAGAAAGGTTGAGAACCCTAGCTTAAAGGGATAGGAGAAGCAAACCTTTTCTGAGATGAGCAGGAATGAGCATTACTATCTATGCAGAAGTCTATTTGCCCTACATTTCTTTTCTATGTGTTTTTCACAGAAGCAAGGTGGAGAAGAAAGGATTTGTTTTGCAATTAATTGAGTAATGTAGAAAGGAAGTTCTGTCTGACAAAACCTCCTGTTAAGTATAACAACACCAGGTTTACTTTAGCAAGATCTTACACTTTCTATCAAAATTAAAGTTTCAGAGAAATGCTTGAACAACACATTTCCCATAGCACATGCAAGAACAGAGTCAAAGTGTTTAAATTTTACAAAAGTAAATCTATAAAATATGTTAAAATTTCAGCATTAGGAATCCACATTTCTCAAAATTTTTTAGCAATAATTCCACCAATAACATAGATACTCATTGGATTATCAATCAGTGGTCTCTTTTCTTGCATACATTTTAGTATAAAGGAGGAAAATTATTTGGTAGTTCTTTGATAAAAGCTCATTCATTTCATGTTTCTGGTAGATAAATTAATAGACTCTGTTGTGCAAAAAATAAAGTAGAATGTAAAAGATTGAGAGATTTGTGTAGAAATCTAGAGACAAGCAGTCTCATCTCTCAGCTTTGAGCTCTATTTTTGACCTGGCAGTGGACCTATCTATCATAAAATTAGTAACAATTTTTAAACTCATTTAAAAACTTTTATTTACAGATTTTAATAAAGAAATAGCAGGTGTTTAATTTTTGCTGTTCCTTAATCATTTTTTACAGTCTGGATTTAATCCCCCTCCTTCTCCACCCCTTGACTGTTACATTTCCCATACCTCCCTGACCCCATCTCCAAAAAGATGTACTTACTCCTTACCCTACCACACCTCCCCAATCCAAGGGGCCCAAGTCTATCGTGGGTTAGGAACATCTTCTCTGACTTGGCAGTATTCGGCTATATTTGTGTTGGGGGCCTCATATCAGCTGGTGTATGCTGCCTGGTTAGTGGCTCAGTGTCTGAGAGATCACAGGGGTCCAGGTTAGTTGAGATTGCTGGTCTTTCTACAGGGTGGCCCTCCTTCTCAGTCTTTTCCAGCTTTTCTCTAATTTAACCACAGGGATCACCAACTTCTCTTCATTAGTTGGGTGTACATATCAGCATCTGACTATTTCAGCTGCTTCTTGGGCCTTTTGGAGGTCAATCATGATAGGCCCTGTTGTATTCACAGGCCTTGAGCCCATTCTAGAGTGTTCCCCACCTTCTACCTCCAGAGGTTTCCTGTTTGCATTTTTCTCCTGGCCCTCAGGGCTTCATTCCTGTCCCCAACTCCCAAATACCTGATCAGGTTCTCCTCTTCCTCTCCCTGTAGCCTTTCCCATGCAGGTCCCTCGCTTTTCAACCTCCTGTGATTGCTTTCTTCTACCTTGCAAGTGGGATTGAAGCATCTTCTCTTAGGCCCTTCAGCTTGTTAGCCTTTTTGAGTTCTGTGGATTTTATCCTGGGAATTCTGTACATTTTAGGCTAATATCCACTTATGAGTAAGTACAAACCATGCATATCCACCACTCAGGATGATATTTCCTAGTTCCATCCATTTGCTGGCAAAACTCATTCTTATTAGCTGAAATAGCATTCAATCGTGTAGATGTACCAGATTTTCTGTACATAGAATGGGTATTCTTCTGTTGTAGGACATCTGGCTTGTTTCCAGATTCTTCCTATCACAAATAATCCTACTATGGACATAGACTTTCTTTGCATAGTCAAATGGCTTCTTTACATCTGAGTTTGTAAGTAATGAGATGTTATGAATAGGGAAGGAGAGAAAAATGAGTAGAGGATGAAGAGAATGAAGAAGAGTAGGAGATGAAGGTAGATAGGAAAGTGGCAGGGAATAAAATAGACCATATTTCTAATGGATGCACACAATGGTTTTCGTCTACCTACTACGACCCTCTTCCTATCATTCTGCACCATTCCTCAATAGCACAGATTGCTAACAAGCATACCTTCAACATAGTAGACACTAAGCAATATGCCATATTTAAACTACATTGGCTACCACCTATTGATTAGTTAATGGAATGCTGGTTAAAGCATTACATGAATATCATCTGTCTTTAGATGAGTGTTACAAGAGATTATTAAAATAATGAACTTTATAGTTTTTATATGAAAATTAATTGTAACAATGACCATTAACATTTGAACTAAAAAAATGTCTGATTTCTATTACTTTTTACTTGTCTATTGAAGCTGAAACCAGAATTTGTTTCATGTTTCCTGGTACTCACCAGGACCATAAGATGAGACAGAAACTGCACTGGTGGGACTGAACCTGAAGGTCCAGGTGGAAAGTGTCAATGTGCAATTGAATTAGAGAAAAGCCCTACTACACCAGTGGGGAATTTCTAGCACATTGAGACCTGCCCCTGTCAGCAATTACTGTGTTAAGAAATTAAGAGTGACAACTTAGTTTCTCCTATCTCATTAAAAGGGTATTTGGGATTTACTAAAGAAGATATCTCTACTCTCCAAGACCTCCAGAGCTTAAGAGATTAATTTTAATAACAAGGATGGTGATTTCTGGAAAAGGGCCAAAGGATGGCAATAGATGTATAACAATACAAGAATGGACCTCAGGAGAGAAGTCTAGATTGCTCTCAACAGACATCTCTGGAGTATCAAATCTTTAGCAATTTGCAACTTTTTCCCCATTGGATACCAAAGCTTAGACATAGTACCTATTTTTTAAAGATCTTTATTTACTTTTTGAAAATTTCATACAAAATATTTGATATTTTCTTTCCATTAACCCTCAACCCCTTTATGATCTTATTCAACCTCTTTGTCCTCTAAACTTCTTTTTCCATTTTCTTTTTATGTAATAACTTATCTAGATTAATTACTGTGACTGAGATAAATTACTGAGCTTGACATTTCACAACATCATCATAGACTTACAGAGGGTACACCTTTAAAAGAATCTGATTTTTCTTCTCCTATCGGCTCTTGATTGAATATTTGATCAGGACTTGGATACTCATAGCCCAAACTAATAAACTTCTGTTTCAAAGTACACTATGGCTTTTCAGAAAACTTTACTAAATGTATGACTCTATTCATCAACTTCAGACAGAATTTTATATTTTTAGAATACCTACAGCCTAGCCAGTCTTTATTTGTTGAATGTCATTCACCCAAGACAGAAAATTAGAGCTTTGTATCATAACAGGCACTTCTCATATTTTTTCCAAAATATCCCATTGGAGACTTTATACTTTCATGACATGAGTCAATCACATGAACAGCCTATGTTCAGAAATTTATTGTTTTCTTATGACATGATATACAAGGCACTAAAATATTTCTTATTAACAAGTACCAGGTTAGCCACTGAAATTGCCTATTAGATTAGGCAGCATTTCCGATATTTAGAAAATATTGGGCTTTATAATATTTTATATAACATTGTTTCAGATAATTATCAATTTCTTTTGTTTCTTGTATATTAATTATTTCTTGCCAGTATGTCTGTGTACCACAAGCATGCATGGTATTTTAAACCCAGGTTGTTGCTAAGACATACATGCCCCTTGACAAATTGATAGCAAGGCCCAATTGCTGAAGACAATACCCCCATAACTCATTGCACATGAAGACGTCAATCTGGTGCCTACATAGAACCTTCATTCTTATGTTCTAAGGTCTTAGAAACGTACTCTGATAGATTACAAAGACAGAAATATAACCGCAAATATAGTCACAAAACTTTTGATCTTCAATCTACCCTGTCTGATAAATAAAGTAGGGCAATGGTGGCACAAATATTGTGGGAGTAACTAACTGATATCTGATTTGACTTAAGGTCTGTACCATGAGGTAAAACCGATACCTGACTCTGATTGGGCAGCCAAGAACCAGAGACTAGATTTCCCAGAGACTTAGGGTAAAACCAAATACTACTAGTCTAAAAGAAAAACTAACAATAAAATAACAAAAGTGATTCCTAATGATATTTTTGCTGTAGTCATAGATTGGTACCTTACTGAGCTGCCACCAGAAATCCTCTCTCTGCAGTAGATGAAAATAAATACAGAGGCGATATCTTGACACTATGGAGGAGAGGCGAGATCTTAGAACACAAAACCCTAAATTGGAATACCAGCTCTAAATGGGAATGTCTTTACCCAATCCTTCCTTACAGAGTCCAGGGAACCCCATAGAAGAAGTAGGGGAGACTTAAAGGAATCAGGACACAAATTGAACAAGACTCTAAAACAACTGAGCAAAACTCATATGAAATCATGGAGAATGAAACCACCATTCCAGGGACCATCCAGGACTTTCTTCAATCCACTGTACATATATGATAGCTCTCAGTTTAGTATGTATATGGGACTTCTAAATATGTAAATGAGTATGTCTCTGATTTTGTGATTTTTGTTGTGGACCTCTTTTATTTTTCGGTTGGTTTCTTTTTTCTAACTCATATGATGGGTTTTGCTTTATCTTATTATATTTTATCTTCTCATATTTTGTTGTTATAACTTTGAAGACTGTTTATTTCTAATGAAAGACAGAAAGGGATTGGATCCAGATACGAGAGAAACTTATCTTGGGTGGGGATAAACTAAGAGGAGTAGAAGGAGGGGAAACTGTATTCAGATTATATTTTGTGAAAAATATCTAAATGTAATAAAAGGAACCATACATAAATTTTTAAAAGAATAATGAAGAAGTGTGGTTATGCATTTGAGGAGAAACAGGATGAGAAAATACTGGAGTTAGAGGCAAGAAAAATAAGACTAATAAAATGCTAGAAATGGTAAACATATAAAACAATATTTTAAATCTTCTCGTTACCTCTGAAGAGATCTGTGTTGTCTTTGAAAATTTGTACATAAATAGTTGGTGTTTATGAGTTTTGCTTTTAGACATATCAAATATCTGTAAACATTTTGCAATTTAGAGATAATGCATTGTACTTTGAAGGTAATTTGATCACTATGTATAGTTGAACAATGACCAAGCATGGGAGATCAAAGTATTGCACTTGAAGTATCAAAATGAGTAGTTTCTGGGCTTCTGGCTAGAGGAAGGGATGCATTGAGACAGAGTGTCTCTTCAGTCTTATCTTTTTTTTGTTGTTGTTGTTAGTAAGTATATAGATCAAAATGGCCTCAAACTCACTGAGATCCTCCTGATTCTGCATACAGACAGATGGGACTAGAGCTGTGTGCCACTATGCCTAGCTACTGCTTTTGAGTCTGTAGAATTTCTAGCTTAATGTTATGACTCTATCTTTGTGATGCAAACTTGGTTGAGTAACCATGAAATGTGAACGTTTACTGATGAGAGTCTGCTTTGGTTTTGAACAAATTTAGAATCACTTAAAAAATTTTGTTCCTATGAATATTTGCTCATACAACAATAAAGTTTTTTGAGACCACTGTAGCAAAGCATGTCTGACTCAAGTGTTTAACCAATCATTCCAATAGCACAACTTCTTCTCTCAAATACCACAAAAGGCCAAAAATTTCTTCAAAAACAAGAATTCATATGTTCATTCCATAATAGATATCCTGTTGTGTTGGTGGCCTAACAGGGTTTGAACTCTCCCAACTAGAAATATAAAGTATTCTAGGGGAAGAACTAGTCAGTGAACTAGCCATAATGATCTTACCACCAAATGTCACTAAAAAAGCAACATTATGTTGGAAAAGAGAAATTGCACTTGGTCTGTCCAACATAAAACCATCCACAAGCCCTATGAGTTTTTAAACTGATTACTTCAGAATAGTTTTTATTTATTGACTCTGGTGTGATCTGAGTTCAGGGGAGAAAACTACAATCTCAATCAGCCCAATTCATCCATTCAACTCTATAGGCAATTAAAGAAAGTAAGGAAACACTTCACTCTGTACTTTGTTGTAAAGGGCAAGATACTACAAACTTTCTTTTCACTGGCCAGAAACATACTGAAATTTTTTTTTTAATTTTTTTTAATTTATTTAATGTACAAGTTGCTCTGCTGCATATGCATCCACCTGCCTGAAGAGGGCATCAGATCCCCCCTATAGATGTTTGTGAACCACCATGTGGTGGCAGGGAATTGAACTCAGGACCTCTGGAAGAGCAGTCAGTGTTCTTAACCACTGAGCCATCTCTCCAGCCTGTCCCACGCACGACTTCCCGCCGGCAAGAAGCACGCGAGACATAGAAATTCTTACTATGAGTGACTTTTATTCCTGTCTATTCCTCTCTCATGGTGGAAGCCCGCTTGCCCGCCAGGCGACCCTATTTATCCCCTGTAATGCACCCACACCTGATTGGTTGCTTACTCATGACCTCATCAGGTGCGCCCGAAATGGGCAAAGACCTGGCAAAGGCACTCTTGCACATGCGCTTTTGACAGTTAACCTCCCCATAGGGAGCCCGCTTTGTGATAAGGCTAGCGCCATCTTGACTGACCTGGCCTTCCACGTGGGCGCAGTGGAAGCCAGCGCCATCTAGTGGTGGCGAATGTTATTGACCCTCTACATCTCACCCTTTTTATTTATAAATTTTATAGCAGTCATGATCACCCATATCGGCGTGCAATGAGGAAACCTCAGCGATGTGCAGGGGCTGATCAAAAAATCACTGAGTCTCTCTCAATCCCAGTGCAATGATCCACAGATCTATGGGGTGCAAGAGCAGAGAACTCAGAATATAGAGAGAGACCCTCTCCTCCCAGTGCAAATGGACCCACAGGTCCTTGGGGTGCAGGAGCAGGGAACTCAGATACAGAGTAAGTCCTGAGCAAGATAACCAAATTTCAGTGGAGGCCCTTTGTACAATGGCCACAAGTGCTTGAGTGAATAACGGCCTTGTCACATTATTGTTGAGGTCTGAGTTTGCAAACCAACCATGGTATGAATACTGATCCACAGCATAGGGCTGTATCAAACAGAGCCACTCCCGATAAGTAGTGGGCACCTCATTTGGTCCTCCTCAGCTGTTGCCACCAAGGGCCATGGTCAAGCCACTCCTATAATGAAATTTAAATTTCCAATTGTTAGTAACTTCTCCAGAAAGTTCACCCATTGTACTTGTCTAACAATAGGGGAGGATAACTCAGACACTGCAGACACAATGTCTGCAGCAGTAATGGCTGCTACAATAGCAGCGAAAGTGTCAAGGTCTTTTCCAGGACAGTTCAGGATCAGTCATTTTTCTCTGGAACAACCAGCAGACAATGGAACCAATTTCTGAGATCTGTATGACCAGGACAGAGTTCTCTAGTCACTGTAGCTTTACACAGGTGGCTTTCTGTGAAGCTACAGTCTGTAAAATGGCAACACCAGTTACCAGTTAAGGCAGCAAGAGTCACCAAGGAAATGAAGGGACAGGGGTAGCAGCTGGAATCAGTAAGCAGCAGTGTACAGAGTCTGGCGTGGCCACAGTGGGGACGGAACACACGAAGCTGGTAACACTGACTGCAGCAACGGCAAGATTTCTGTGATGACAAAAGGTGAAGGGGGGATCTTCCGCCTTCCTTTCACGCAGAGGAATGACTCTAGGGACCCGAACCACGAGGCTGAATCTTCATGTAACCAGGATCAGCAAGTCTCAGCAACCACCCAGGCAGCTGTCACACTCTTTTAGCATCCTTTATAAAAAACACAAACATTCCCTCTTCCCCATATAAAATATCTGGACAGGATCATGTCAATATGTGGATCTCTCTAATATACCTAGTCAGAAGTATGCCTAGTTGTACGGTGCCATAAACCTTGGCATCCAAATTTTAAAGTTGAAATAAAAGGAGCATTATTAGCATTCATGGGTAGCTCCCCCTTTTATTTATTAAAATTGTTAAAATATTGTTTATTAAGATAAGTCCTCGAGGATTAAATTGAGGACACTGAGCACTTGTATTTATAATTTGACTTGTATACCAAATTATTGTTTCCAGCATTATTGTTTTGGATATATAAAGAATGAGATTTTAAAGGGTGAGATTTTTTAAGGCCTAATCTGTCTGGTATCTGTCCTCCCTAGTTAAGGAGTCTAGGCAATCTAGTTTGAGTTCTTAAATGTCCTATAAAGGAACAGTATTTAGTGCTCTTAACCACTAAGCCATCTCTCTAGCACCTCACAAACTTTATTTACCTAAACATAAGCATTAATTAGAAATGTCAAATCCTGTAAACAAGGTCCAAATTTAGCCTTATTTAGAAATCTGAGTTGGCAGGGTGAGGCTGGGCGTTGAAAGTAAGCAAATGGAGTCTTCCTCTTTTCGTGAGGGTGTGTTATCAACTCCATTATCATTTTCAAAGAGCTGGGTCTATGGTTTTGTTTAGTTCTCTGAGCCAGAGCTCTGAAAGGACAGTGAGTTGTCAGACAATTTACACTGGAATCACTCACTGATTTCAAGTGAAAACCTGTCTCAATAAAGCATTAAGTGATTGAAATCAATTGTAAACCACAAACCACACAATGACTATCAGTATATGAAGTGAAAGCTTGATTTTTACATTTTAAAAACAGCGGCTAAAGCATGGAATTTAATAATCTGTGCTGAAGCAGCAGAAACTCAAGAAAATAAGCAAGTGATCCAATTATATCTGTAGCCTTTTCATTAGATGAACCACCTATAAATATTCTACAAAAGCATGTAAAGAGTAAAATTATCAATTTTGCCTGAAATTTGTATAAGTAATAGGCCAAATATCAGTATTTTGTAATAACCAATTAAATTGTTGTTTGGACTAAGGTATGTTTCACCAGGTTTCTTTTTTAAAATACTTCCATGACTCTAGCCTACAATTCTGTATTAACACAGCTGAAGTTTTATCTCCAATGTGCATAACAAAGACCTAAGTCCTCTGGTAAGGGGAGGTACTTAGCCAATTAACATATCTTTAGAAGCTTGAAATTAGCTTCAAATATTCTTTTCTGGAGTAGTGTAACATGCTACTCCCCAAATATTAAAGCTCATTTTGAGAGCAAAAGTTTGTAGTAAAATTTTTCATATACACTGAAAGATTTAAGGTTCTAACCTTTTACATTGAAGAAGTAACAAAATTATATAATATAAGGCTGTTAGCCACTTTTAATGATATCACTCTATGGGCTTCTCTAAAATTATAAGCAAGCTCACAAAATAAAAACTCACAATCGCCAGGATGTAAACAAACTGCATAAAAACAATCCTCTAAATCTATCTTGAAATGGCAGTTGGAGTAAGCAAACAAGCTGTAATGTTCTCATAAGTTCTAAAACCTCATCAATCCTTTATAAATCTTGTAACAATCTCTATCAATAACAACTTCTCCCTGTTTGATTTTTCTTCAATTATAAATAAATTTGAGTTAGTCAATGTAACACTGGCAATCCTTAATCACAATCTTAAATTCTCCTTGTAACAGCAGACCACCACCACAAGGTCACCTGAGCTCTTAGTATGTGACTAGGCAGCTGTTCTCCGGGCAGTGGAAATTAGCATTAGAATACAGATAACTTCAGGGCAAGCCACACCTATGGAAAGCAAAACTCAACCCCCAACAACAATAATCTAGTCACCAAGGCACCACAAGTCTATCTATTATGTTGTAAAGTTTGACTATCAATTCTACATTTGAACGCACAATGGCGGTCTCTAATACCTTCGAGACAATGTCCTAAATTCTTTTAGAAGCCTGGTTTCTAGCATAAGAATTCCATAAAAACATTACCTCAATTTAGACCTGTCTCACTAGGGTGGCCCAATGTCACGTGTATCTAGAATTACTTCATCTAAATTACAGTTTTAAGCCAACTTTCTGTTACCAATATTATACCTTTTTAACCATATCCAATAACTTGAAAGCCAATAGTCCACAACCAAGGCAAGCAGAGCATATTTATACATTTAAAACCAATGAGAAACAAAATTGAAGTGGCTACACATATCAAACACCATTTTTACCTTTTTGCTATGATTTTAAGAGATGCACCTTGTCACCTGTTGAGTCAATTAACCAGTCAGGGATTTTTCTAAGAGAAACAGCTATCAACTCTCGTACCAAAGAAGCTGAGAAGCTGTTAGCACCTTTAAGATCAGCCCGTGTAGACGCTTAGCCAGCTTCTAAGCAGCTCCTCCAGCTAATCTAGACACCTGGCTCTAGGCACAGGGCTTTAAAGACCTGATTGAAACCTTTTTCTATTCATTTGTTCCCTTTTGAACCGAGTTAAAACCAAGTCAAGGTGTGTACGGCCGGCAGATAAGGTTTTTACCATTTTTTCTTTTGAACATGAAACATAAAACATTTAAACAACGAGAAACATAAATTACAGACATAAACTGACAGACAGGGGGACATCCTGGTGCACCAGAGACAAACAATAGACAAAGAGGGAAAAAACCAGATGGTGTTCACGGTGACTATCCACTCGGGTGGAGTTGATATGGGCGATGGATCGTCTCAATTCCTGGACTAGTCCACCAACGTGTTGAAACCCAATTCCTGTAAGATACTAAGATATATTATCTGAGCGGCACAACCGACATTTGCCAATGGTATGGAAGTGAAACACAGCCCTGAATATTTTTACTCACAACCCAATTACATAAACTCCATCAGGCTGTGCACGGGCACTGAGATGTCCTTTTATTTGATTCTCCTGAATAAATTTTCAGGCGGTCTGCCTCGATCAAATCTGATCAGCATGACTCTGTAAAGCTGTCGCGTCAGCGCACGGACGCCGCGGCGTCCCGAGAGCCGGCGCGGGAGCTTAATTATACCTTTTATAAGCACCAAGACAAAGTTTTTCTCCCAAAATACTGTGTTCCTTTTACCTCCTCTTTTATTCTCTCCCGGGACATTCTTTTCCCAACTTCTCACCTCCGAATTGGAGGGGCCTGCTACTTGAGATCGATCAGTTTCCTTTTCTCGTTGCAACTTTTCACTACCCCTGTTTCTGACCATCTTTTCCGCCCTCGCCCCAACACTCTCCGCTTTGTTGTTTTACCTAGGCAGTTCCCATGTAACCTCTGACGCCTTTTGGCGGTAGCTAGAAACTCAAAGGTCAATAGAAAAAGCCCGAGGGTTGCCAGAGCAACCACAGCGGCACCTGCCGCGTCCGGCAAGGGGCTGAGTTGGAGCGGATCAAGGCTAGCCATGGTCTCTCAGAGTCTTACCCCACTCATAGCTTCTGAATTTCTCCCACGAAATGGAGGCTTCCCGTGGCACCGGCGATGTTTTTATCCAGGGTTTCTTGGCACCAAATGTCCCACGCACGACTTCCCGCCGGCAAGAAGCACGCGAGACATAGAAATTCTTACTATGAGTGACTTTTATTCCTGTCTATTCCTCTCTCATGGTGGAAGCCCCGCTTGCGCCGCCAGGCGCACCCTATTTATCCCCCGTGTACGCACCCACACCTGATTGGTTGCTTACTCATGACCTCATCAGGTACGCCCCGGAAATGGGCAAAGACCTGGCAAGAAGGCACTCTTGCACATGCGCACAGTTAACCTCCCCATAGGGAGCCGGCTTGCGCGGTAAAGGCTAGCGCCATCTTGACTGACCTGGCCTTCCACGTGGGGCGCAGTGGAAGCCAGCGCCATCTAGTGGTGGCGAATGTTATTGCGGCCCTCTACACCAGCCCTGAAAATTTTAAAAATAAAGAAAGATAAGGAATCAGGAGAAATGCATATATACATGCAAAATTTACATTTTCCTTTTCAATTTATGTTTTAATAGGAAAATTTTTATACACTAATAAAAAGTTAAGATATATCTAATAGAACATTCATTGTTTAATATTTTCAAACTTTTACTTGCTGAAAGTTGGAAATAATGAAACAAAGAACAGATGATATAAATAATTACAAGAAAAAATAGAAGAAATTACCTCAATAGAAAAGAAACTTTACTGACTACATCATTCAAGATTATGAAATGAATTTAAAATCGATGAAGGGTAGAAGTTTAGGTGATGACTGTGTGGCACATGCATAGGGTCTGATTTGTATTTCTGTCTTTGATGTTGTTTTCTTCTGCCCAGTTCCTTTATCAATGCTCACTTCTTACTGCTTAGCCTGTCCAGACTGTGGGAGACTTGAAAGCAAACACTGGTATCTCCAGGTTCTAGAAGTTTTTTAAATCTAGGATCAAGTTGCCTACAGCGATAGGTTCTAGTGAACTCTGTTTCCTAATATGGAAGATTACTGTTTTTCACACATGGCTAAAATGAGGAGAGAGAGAGAGAGAGAGAGAGAGAGAGAGAGAGAGAGAGAGAGAGAGAGAGAGAGAGCCCAAAGGAGGAGGAGGTTGATTATGCTCTACACTTCTGACCTATTAACACCGCAAAGACCCTACTTCCTAGTATTAGTATGCTGTGAAATAGGATCTTGGGTTCATTCTTTGGGGTTAATGAGCAAATATATATTTATTCCAAATAGCATGCATCAAAGGCATGTTCAGGAAACAAGGCAAGTCCAACTTTGTAAACCAGTGAACCTAAAGGAGCTATTTACAAGAACAAGGTTGAGATTTGATTCACAGAGAATGAATGGGGTTAATCATGGGAGTATAATAAGGAATTCTTTATAGAAAAAAATGGTTGAATTAATGGGTACTTCACCAGAAATTCCACTCCAGATCTATGACAGTCTTATAGCAGTGAAATCAGCTCTCTATCTTCTCCATATTCTAGTGTCTGTCTAATTACTCCTTTCTATAGTAGGATACATGTAAATGGAGGGTAAAGGGGAGAGACTGCAACCTCATGGCATTGCTACTTGCTAATAGGAATCTCTTTGGTGGTAACCTGTGGGTTAGCTCAAGTGCTTTGATTTCTAGATGTCCACAGACATAATATGCCTAAAGGGCAAAGCTCCACAGTATAAGACTTTGGCATATGTCGTTTGGGAAGACAGAATTTCTTATCTTAACATTGTACTATATCAAGTCTATGAGTAAACCCATTAAAAAACATATAACACTATCATTAACACTGTATATTAAGCACACATTTAAAAGTAAGTCTTATGTGTCTGGGTGCTTTTGAGGCTAAACTATAAATTCTGTTATTACCCGTGGAACACAGATACAGAATTAAAAAGAGCCTACAAAGAGCACATGGTTTGGAAGCGTTTCTCTAAGCAAGATGAATGAATAGTTTAGCCCTACAGCTTTCTATTTCCCTTAGCAGCTTAAACAAAGACAGATGGGGAAAGATTTACTCTGCTATACAGAACAAAGATCAAAGGATGCATTGAAGGAGGCTGTGAGAAAGCAAAGCTATTACAAGTGGATTGAAGGATGTTCTAAGTTCTATAAATGGTTTAGATGGATTTAAGATTTCTAGAAGCCAGTAGCACTCATACATAATGAGTTCTGTAGGGGACTTATAGCTAAATAAGAATGTGAATTACCATTTAAAACAGTTAAATGAAACATCTGACAAAAACCCCAAATGATTATTAACCAATATCTTCATAAACACATGTGATGCCTGAATGCAGAGAAATCATTCCCAGCCCTTAAAAGGGACACTGCTCTAACACAGTATAACATGAATGAAACTAGGGGACCTTATAGTAAGTCAGTCATAAAAATAGAATGCTTAGGAGGTGAAGAGAAAAGCTCCTTGTTTATTTAGACAGAATGTTATACACTCAGGCTTGGTGGATAACAGAGAGAGAAACATAATTTTAGCTGTATAGAATTTCAGGGTTATTATTTATAATATAGAGAGTTTTGAAGATAAATGATGAGGGTAACTTCTGATAACCATTTTATTTCCAGTGAATTGGACTTTTAAATAGCTAAAATGTGTAATATTGTGTATCTGACCACTGAGAAAACACCCACTGAGAACAGATTAAGGAGAATAGAGATTACTGTGACTCTCAGAGTAAGGTTACAGCAGGGAAGTCATGGGGACAGGAGAGCTCAAGATAGAAGCTGGTCACATTGACTCTCTGATCAGGAAGCAGAAAGAGATGAATGATCCTATTGAGCTCATTGTCTGTGTTTAATTTGTCCAAGAGCCCCAGCCCCAAAATGGTGCTATTCCCATTAAGGGTGGGTATTCCTACCTTTGTTAATCTAATGGAGATAACCACTTAAAAACCTGATAAAGCCTAACATATTCAACATACCTTTGCATAAGCATTGAAGAGGCTAACCTAATCAAGATAACCTCTTACAAATATGCTAGATGCACACCTCCTAGATGATTCTAGTTCTGATCGGATTGACAATTAAATTTACCACAACAGATTGTAAAATTCATGTTATATGTATTTTATCTAAATTAAATATTTTTAGATTCATGCATTTTATTTCTATGCATATGACCATATTTCCGTATACTTACACATATGTGCATGCACACACATACACACACACACACACACACACGTATACATAAATGCACTACATGCTTGCCTCCTGATCCTAGAACCCAGAAAAGGACATCAGATCCCTTGACATTAGAAAACAAATCTAAGTCCTCTCCAAAAGCAGTAAATGATCTTGATGACAGATCATTTGATATTGATTGTTTATTTTTATTCCTTTGTTTTTTTTCAATATAGCATTTTTTTCCTCTGCCTGACTGTCCTGGAACTTATTCTGAACATCAGGCTAGTCTTGAACGTTGCCTGCATCTGACTTCCAAGTTCTGGGATTAGAGGTGTGCACCACAACTGTCCCATGAGATTAAATATATTTTATATAAAATTTAATAACTATTATACACAAATATGGAAAACACATGTTCTATGAGAATAATCTATTAATGTAGTCAAAATTTTAAGTGAAAAATTATTTTATAGCAAACAGAGTTAGTCAGTTGATAGATGCTTTAGATGGATGAGTCTTTTGAAGGCATACAATAAAGGACCTGGAAGAAATAAGTTGTGGAATGAAAGAAAACACATTCTACTCAGAAAAATCACCTCTTTATATTTACACTACACAGAACATTATAATTGGGAACACTTGAAGGTACTCAATAGTAGAAGATCATTGTACAACCCCTGAGTCCGTAGTAAGGCAGGTGTGAGGTACAAGTCACCCTTCTTAGAAATACCAGGCAAAACCTGGAAATTGTAATGAAGATAAATATAATAAATTAGGAATCATAAGTATAGATGCTATGGTATATTTCCTTCCATAATTTTTTCAAGACATAGGTTTTTCTATACTGTGAGGATTACACTGTTCCGCTTACTTTATAATATTTGGCCTTTCTTATATTTCTACTGCAGCCATCTATTACTTGTAGGTTGAAGGTTATTGTTAAGTACATAATAACTGCCATTAAATCAATCAAATACTTCATGATAGACCTAACATTCCATAATATCTAATTAAAGGACACTCATAAAGATTCTGACTTTTCTTTTGATGTTTATAGGCAGCTTTCAAGACTTATCTTCTGGCACAGATATTTCCTATGGGAACAGTGAGAATCATGAAGCCAGCATATCTGTTTGACAAAAAACCAGCAATACTGAGATACATACTGTGATTGTTGACCTGGTGTCCTTTACCTTAGGTTTGAGTTTGAGTCTCTCCTGGTTCTACTCTTGGGGGTCCATTAGCATAATGATTCATTCATGTCTTCTCTGTCAAAATTGTTTCTGTATCCCCCATGAGAAAGTTCTTAATGTACTACCTCCTGCTTTCAAGCAAGCCTCAGATAACTCTACTTGAAAGTCTTCTTTGTGCCTGAGAGATTGTTATCTGTCCCTAAGCAAATTCATGAAACAAAATAATTAGTATGAACTCAAAGGAGGCTGATAAGGTTGAGGAAGATAAGGGAAATGACAGCAGGTCAAAAAACAGAACTCCTTTTACAGCATATTTAGGGACATAGAATAATAACCTACAAGATAAAAAGGCCACATATATTAAGCCTCAAGTGAAAACTCCTCAACAAAAGCTAGAATAAGTAAAATAATATAATAGTATGTATAAGTGATATTTGAACAGTATAGAAGAATGTAAGGAAAAATAATGTATGAGGATTTGTTAGTCTCGGAAAGATTGGTTAAACCAGGTTGCTATAATATTTATTAATTTAGAAACAAAATTTTTATGAAGCAAATTCTATTTTATCATTTTTACAGTTTATTCAAAAGTTGAATAATTAAAATGTGGACATTTCCACTAAAACGAAACATCCTCCACCACACATACTCTACCACTATTCTTTTTTTTTATTTTTTAATTTTTATTTTGGATGTAATAAGCAAAGGCGAGGTTTATTACGGAGATCTATTATGGGGATCTCCAGGTCGACACGTATCCTGCGCAGGAGACAGAGGTTCTACCACTATTCTTATTACGTCTCCCATGATCACCACACACTCTGCAAACACCCAGGGATCAGGACCTCAACTGCTCATTAATACAGAGAGCTCAAAGCCCACCTAGCTCCTTTGCATTAGCAGGCTTTGAATGGAGGATTAAAAACTAACATCAATCACCCTTTACCCAGAGTTAAGACTTCCCTAACATTCCTTTTTCTTCATCAAGAAATGAAAACCTAAAGCAAATAATGCTTTAACAGTTATCAAACACTTAAAAACAAATTCTAGTTATGCAATAATATGGAACCTCCACATTTTTTCTGACAGAGCAGAAGTCTTTTGAGGGTGGCAGCAGCTGTGACAGAGAAGGCACTTTGTGTTAAATTCAGTTTTTCTCATGAGAGAATGCCACAGCAGAGACCAGTTCAGCCCAAGTTGCTGTCAACCCCTGTGAGTGGAGGGACAAGAATGCCCCATGAAGACATCAGCAAAAGAAAATTTTGTAATCCTGATTTCAAGTCAAAATAGCTAAAGTTGGGAAAGGGCAATACTAAGACAAACATGGTTGCACCATGGATTGAGGAATGAGCTCAAGGACTCAATGGGTTGGTTCTGCTTTGACTCCCAAGTAGGCCATGGGATATCAAGTGGCAGGACCTGAGCCTCCAGCAGGTTCTTTGCTGTTTCTCAGGAACAAGCTTCTCTGCCAGCATTTGCAGGTATTCCTTGCTGCTAGGCAGCACCTGACTCAAGATCATCTCATGTAGCCATGAAGAGAAAGTAAAGATTGTCCACATGGTCCAGAACTCCTTGGCAGTGCCCAGTGACTTTGTGGGCTTTCTAAGATCAAAAGGGATTGTACCAGTATCTCTCCCATTAACTTGTGCACAACACTCAGAAATTACTTGCAATCACTGAATAGAATAATCAATTATCATCCTCTAATGTCAGACAACAGGAACAAGTACAGAAATACACGTCAACTGTTCTGCATCAGTTATGAATAGGTATTCTTACAGATAGTTTTGGGAAATTAAACACTAATTCTGAAGACTTGGAATGAACTATACTAATTATTAAAGCACTCAAATCCTTGAGTTGATAAAGATTTTATGATTGTGTGATAAATCAGAAGAGAGCTAGATGTGGAATAATTTTCTGAAAATTTCCACATGCATAAGAAACTAAAATATTTTAACTATTAGAAGAAAAGTGAAGAATTTAATCTGGTATGTATACCAAGTATGTATTGTTGTTCAGAATTGCAATATTCTAAGAGAGGTGTATCAGTCCAATTTTTTAATATAGATGATATGTAAGTTTCATGGAGAAATTAGGGCACAAAACTAAATAGAAATTTGAACCTTCTATCTTTTAAAATTAATAGAATGCATAAATACAGAAATTCAGAAATATGGAGAAATGCAACGGGCGTATAGGTGAAATGGCTACACATAATAAAAATGAGAAAATATGAGAAAAAGTGAAAACCTTTGGAATATCTAGAAAAGAAGAAGAAAAAACACCCCACCAAATAAGGAGTTAACAGTTAATATGTATATTTTAAAATAAAGAAATGGATACTATAAAACTAATTCTGTTCAATTAAGTATATTTCTTTATATGTAGAAATGTGCCAAGAAGATATTAGCTAAAATTGAAATTCTGAGTATTTTTATATTATTTAAATAAATATTGAATGAAATCTGCAACAGTGTGAATAACATTGGAATTTAAAGGTATAAATATTGCACTATGTCCATAGCAGTCTTATTTATAATAGCCAGGCCTGGAAAGAACCCAGATGTCCTTCAACAGAGGAACGGATCCAGAAAATGTGATACACTTACACAATGGAGTCTACTCAGCTATTAAAGAAATGACTTCATGACATTTTTAAGCAAATGGATGGAACTAGAAAATATTGTCCTGAGTGAGTTAACCCAATCACAGAAAAACACCCATGTATACACTCACTGATAAGTGGATATTAACCCAAAAGTTAAGAATACCCAAGAAACAATTCAGAGACCATATGAATCTCAAGAATAAGGAACACCAAAATGTAGATGCTTCAGTCCTTCTTAGAAGGGGGAACAAAGTACTTATGAGAGGAAAGACAGGGACAAAGTGTGCAGCAGAGACTGAAGGAAAGGCTATCCAAAGACTGCCCAACCTGGGGCATCTATCCCATATGCAACCACCAAACCCAGTCACTATTGCTGAAGCCAAGAAATCCATGCTGATGGGAGTGTGGTATGGATGTCTCCTGAGAGTCTCTGCCTGAGCCTTACTGATACAGATGAGGTTGCTGACAGCAAATAATCAGACTGAGCATGGGCACCCCAATGGAGGAGTTAGAGAAAGGACTGAAAGAGCTGAAGAGGTTTGCAACCACATAGGAAGAACAATAATAGCAACAACCAGACACCCAAGATCTACTTGGGACTAAACCAACCAAAAAGTAAACATAAAGGGAGCCATGACTTCAGCCCCATATGTAGGAGAAGATGTCATTGTCTGGAATCAATAGGAGGAGAAGCCCTTGGTCCTCCTGTGAAGGTTTTTTCCCCCAGTGTAGGGGAATGCTTGGGTGGTGAGGTGGGAGCGGGTAGGTGGGAGGGGGAGCATCCTCATAGAAGTTGAGAGATAGGGGAGGGAAGAGGAGAGGACCTAGATAGTGGATAACATTTGAAAGGCAAATACATAAAATATTCAATAAAATAATTTTAAAAGAAAATATATGCAACACATAGTATTTATAAACCTTAGAAGAAGTCATTTCTGAGTGTTGCACCTGCAACAAATTTTCTAATCTAATGCACTAATTATATGGCTATTTTCCTTTCATACACTGTAGTAGAATTATTTTTTAATGATTGTATTATGCATTCTATTTTAGCTTAAAAGTAATTTATCAATGTTGGCACGAACAAGATTTTTTAAAATAACTAAAGATTCTGACACATTTGCAATTATCAGGTAATTTAGTAACTTATTTTCTGTTTCATTATAGATAATTAGAACTTCATGAACATTTTCAAAAGTTCACACATCTTGTCTGTTGCCAACCCAGAGAAGAGGTATCATTTTGACATCTTTATTTACTTCTTTTGAGTTTTTTTAAAATACAAGAACATTTTTAAAAAATCCATCTGGAAAGATTAATGGGGTTAACATTGCTTGCTTTGCCATCGAGAGGACCAGAGTTTAGTTCCAGTACCTGAATAGCAAGCAAACAGTATGTTCCCACCTTACTGAGACAAGAGGATCTGGGGATTTCTTAGACTCAGCCTATCCAAGAAAACACAAGCCTAGACTCATGTAGAGACTCTGTTTAGCAGAACCATGTAGAGTGTGACGGGAGAAAACACTAGGAGTCTGCTTCCTCCTGCACACAGGCATAGCAGACACATGCATATACACCAACACCAATATACATATAAATCAATAATAAATAGATGGATGCATTGAGAGATAGGTAGATAGCTGGTTAAATAAATAAATGGTTTCTTAGAAGAGAATTATTAAAAAATAGAGAAACAATTTTTGAGGTGCCTCCACATAATTGAATGCTATGGTCATGTTAATCAACATTAACACCAAGAGTTTAAAATGATTTTTACAGACTTTCAGTCAAAAATTCTCAAAAATTTTTGGATTGGTGGTAATCACATTGCTTGGGATATGATGTCACTATTGTGATTTTTATTAGCATAAGCCTCTTGTTCAAAGGAATTTATTATGTAAATTATTGTACATATAAAATACCGTGGGTATTTTATAAAGAAAAATATGTGAAAATAATTTCTTTTCTAAATGGATTTTTAAAGGTCTTTGTTTATTAATTAGTTTAGATTTTCAAACCTCTTGGAAGCAGTTGAGGGAAGTGTTCTTCAATTACTAAAAACTTACCTCTAGAGTTGATACATTTTCTCCTTCATTTCAGAGTGTTGTAGGTGAACCTTCAAGATAGAATTGTGCATTTAGAAATATCTAAGATGGTGGTTCTTTAAATTTGTTTTTAATTTTTAATTTTGTGTGTCCATATATGTTTATGTGTGTGCGTGGTGCATGTATATATTTATATGAGCACTGATACCAAGGGTCTAGAAGAATATATTAAATCCTCCAGAACTGAAATTCTAGGCAGTTATGGTCTACCCAATGTAGTGTTTTGGTACCAAAGTTCAATCTTCTGAAGAACATCAAAGTTATTAACTGTTGATCCATTTTCAAGCTCTACCTAATGGGATATGAACAGTTAAGAACAAACAAATGATAGACTAACATAATAAACATACTGATTTTTCCCTTTGCATGGCATACATTTTTGTGAACATTATACTATGCTTCATAATCTACGTCGATTAAAAATTATTTATTTGAGAAGAAATACACAGTGTCTCACCAAATACATTCATAAACACTCCTTCATTTCATCCTTGGTGTTTCAATGATTTATTTTTCTTTATTTGGATGTTAACATCAAAATACATTTATACATGTCTGAATTTGTAAGTAAAATTGATCTGGGAATAAAAATTACATTTTCCTATTTTAAATAATCTCCTTTAGATTGCATTTTCATACTAACTTTCAGGCTTGAGTATTTTTTATTTCTTCAAAGAAAAATTTTAATTATATTATAACAGAAAAGTGTGCCCTTGATTTTCCTATGGGTTCATTGATATAATCTAGCATTTAATGTTTCTACACTCACAGTTAAAACCCTAAAATTTACATGTAATTTGGGGGTTGGAATTTTATCCTCTCATGCCGCTGTTTCAACATGATGATGGAACCATTTCCTGTTTGGAAGTATTGAAAGAGAGAGACTTTATCTTGTTCTCTTAGCTGATCTGGAGTTTGCTCTATCTGGGAGCCTCTTAGCATCCATCTTTTGCCTTTATCCTGCTGAACACTCTCCTAAATCGTATGAGTAGTCCCATCAGGATTTCTCACAGAAGATGCAGAAATCACACCTGCAAGTGTCAAAGTTTGTTTTGTCCCTCAGGCATGTCAGGTTCTGTAGCTCAATTACAGCAGCAAACATTTTAACCTCACTTTGCCCCTCATCCCTCAAATTGGCATCTATTGAAAATCCCACACAAGTTTTATAAGAATCACAAATTTGCTAATAATTGCTAATCATTAAATATTTAATATTCATTTTCAAAGGCCATTGTCTTTACAGTGTTTATAATAAACAAGTGTTAGGAAGTACACCTCTTAAATGGCTTTAAAGGAGAAGGACATAAAGGGGTCAAATGGCCCACTTATCCATAAAGATGATAGATAACAAAGCAACAGAGAAAAATCTAGGTTTGTCAATATAAAACAGCACTGGAGGAAATCTTAAGACTCCTAATGTGCTTTTCAGAAACTGAACTGAAAAAATGGCACATTAACCTTGGGAAATGAACAGACAGTTTTAATTCTGCATGTGACAATTCTCAAGACTGACATTTTTGCCATTACTGAGATCACTGCCTCAAGGAACCCACGGGCTAAATCTCTCTAGACCAAGGACATTCATGCAAATGACCCACTTAAACTGAGACAGGGATCTCCCTCCTCATTCTCCACGTTCATAGAAAATTTGAAGTAATTTAAGCAGCATAGTGTGCACTAATCAGTGCTCTAGCTGTCTGAGCAGCTAAGAGTCCTTCACAGATCTAATGAGTTTTTTAACATTACTGCTCCTGTGTTATATGTCTGGCTTGCTCTATATTAGCAGGTATTTTGCCAACATTATAGAGGCCTGATGTAGCAGGGTGAAACTCCAATCCATTGCATTAAAAGTGCTCTTGGGAGGAGTTCAAGGACCATGTTGTAAAAACTCTTAACACCTATTTTCATTAGAGAAAAGAGGTCAAAAGGAAACACTGGTAGAGTTGGATTTTATCTTAAAACCCTGGAGTAAAAAGGCTTAATAACAATTTATTTTACTAACGACAATTTCAATCGATGTAGAACTCAAAGAGGGTGATAGGATAATCAACTGGCTACAGATATCAGGGACTGTGCTTAGAGGTACAAGTTATTAAAACAGATTAACTAGACAAGGATACATTTGTTTTACTTTGCTTAGAAATTCTTGTTTTTCATTGTTTAAGGCTTAAGGATGTCTAGTCTTCAAGGCAGCTGGGTAGAGCATCTGCTAAGTAAATAGAATGTATAAAAGCAAGCTGGAATCCTGATTCACTTGTAAGGAAGTTGTTTCTAAGTAATGCTTCTGTGGAGAAGAGTGCTGAAGTGAGAAATGTGCTCCTTAGCCTCAGGCAAATGAATACTTAGTCCCCTTTGCTGGCCCTGCTTTGAGGTGTGGATTTGCTGGAGGAAAAGTGGCAATTACAATGGACTCTGAGATTAGGATCACTGCATCCTTCCTGGTTCACTCTCTCTGCTACATATTTGCAGTCCAGGATGCAAGATTTCAGCTTCCTGTTCCTGATCCCATGGCTGCTGCTCAGTACCATGCCTCCCGACCAGCATGGACACTCCCTCTGGAACCACAAGCCAAAATAAACTCTTTCTATATGTAAGTTTTTGCAGTCATACTGTTTTATCACACAAAACATAAGTAATTAATACAAGGGTTTACAATCAGTTTTCCAGGGGAGGCATGAATCTGCTAAAAAATTAATAGGCACACAATACCGGCAGTCAGGCAGAGATCAAATTGTAAAGTATATGATACTTGCCAGACTGGAATTTGTGAAATGAGCTACAACCATAAAAGACAAGATAAAATTGTAGTTGTGCCTTAGAAAGATTATAATGTTAGGCACAAGATACCATTCCCATGTCTTCATGACAATCCTCATTTATTGCCACCCACATGTCCTCCTATGTTCCTACTCATCACTATTGCTGTGTTTTCCCATTTGTCCTTTTCTTCATCATGGCCACGTGCTTACCACAGCTGGGCTATGCCGTGAACAGGACCAGCAAGATTTCTGGCCTGCAGATGCTTCGGAAACTCTAATCATCGTTTTCCAGGATAGTTATTATAAATCCTTTAAAAGAAAATAGCATTTTCTCTGAACATGAAAAGTATTAACAATAATGTGAAATGTGAATGAGACTTCATAGTCAGTTACCAGTTAGAATAAATCTGCCATTGTAGAATAATGGAGACAACCTTGAATTATGATCAGAGACTTGAGTTACATTAGCTTCATGCAAGTCAGTTGTTCTTCCAATTGCTCATTATGTACCAAATGAGGGTGGAAGCATTTCTCTCCCTGAGAGTGCAGAGTGCTTCATCCCAATTATCACTTTGACTCTGAGCTTAGGAAACCAGATAGCTGGTATCATTCCTAATATTGGGGCTTGTTTTAAGCTACTCGGACAGCTGCATAGCAACAGTAAATTATTATCAGGTTGTGCTGCAGATTGACAACTGTGAATCTGGTTCTCCATGTGTCTATATCATTAATACTGACAATGTCTCAGAATCTCCGTTGTTGAGTGCCATAAACCAGGGATTGTTGGAGGTTTCAGTCAGTCTTTCTGTCTGTCAGGTTATTTTTTAATACTGTTCTCTACAAGGGGGAGACAGACGAGTCCATATTCTTGAGCCTTTTAGTGGATTTTTCTGACACTATATTAATATACCCTTCCTGTTAGTCATAGAATCTATCTGAGACATGATCCTTGTCAAATAGGGACATTGGGGGAAGAGCTAAATTTGGTGACAAAACAATATAAGGTAAAATGATATCACTCTGAAGAAAGATACAATCTCAATGTCTTGAGCAGGAAGTTGGTTAGTAAGATCTGTGAATACAGGAGTGGACAACAACCATTACTAACATGTTGGTAACAGATGGAAGCAGCCTCCTGACTGCTCATGAGGTATCCAACAAGGGAAACATGTAAGATACTCCAGGTTGAAGCAGAAACAAATGATAGAGTTACAATAATAATATGCTACATTTAAAGAAAGAAGAACTTCAAGATAATGAATCCACGTTATCAAAATCAATTCACTAAAGAGTGGTTCATTAAAAATGGTAATATATCATGATAGTCTGATAACTACAACATAAACAAGACATTTAAAAACGCAAAATTGTCTTTGCACTTTTGAAAATAAAATAAATGTTTAAAATATTCTCCATTGCATTTAAAGGGATGTTGTTGAATACAGAATAAAGTGCTTTGCATCAGAGCAATATGAGCACATTGTAGAATAGGGACAGGTAAACTTCAAGAGAGCCTTGTGCTTGTGCATGTTTGAAGCAGCTTGGTTTTCAGCACTTGCAAAGATTAGGAACTCTTTTACTCTAAGTTAGTGCGAGGAAGCTATATGGAGCTGTTCTGAACATAAGATCCTGAAAATTTTTCTTGTATGGAGTAACTGGCCTTGACACATAATATATTTAATTGGTTGTATAGCAGCTGCATTTGTGTGTGTGTGTGTGTGTGTCTATGTGTGTGTGTTTGTGTGTTTGTCTGTGCATGTGTGTGAATGTGTGTGTAGGAGTGTTTGTAGGTGTGTATATTTGTTAGATACTTGTTGAGGTCAGGAGAGCATACTGTACTCCCTGGATTTCTAGTTACAGGGTGTTATGCAATACCTTGCATGGATGTTGGGACCCTAACTGTCTCTTCTGGAAAATCAACAAGTAGTCATAAATGCTGAGCTATCTCACCAGCACAAAATGGTTGAAACTTAAGTGTTCAATTTTATAAACTTTGATACCTGTATAAATCTAAATGCATATAAATCATGTATTAATTTATATGCTATTTTCATTACCTCAGAGTGATTCATTGAAACCATCTCTAGACAGCCTATGCTTTGATATCCACTGCCATGCTAATTCTACATGTTTCAAAGCTTTCTTCTAAATATAAAAGCATGGCACTTATATCTAATAATGTAGGCATGAGACAAAATAATAGTTAAGACATTTTAGACAAGAAATTGCAAAATGTTGAGGTAGAAGACAGTCAAAAGACAAAGGATTTTGAAATAAGTTAAATTGTAGGATTCAGGGTATAGCCTGTCTTTAGAAACAAAGCTGTGGTATCTTCTAATTAAGGACAGCTAATTAAATATTCAGTTATTGACTATTGCATAGATTTTCTACACCTACTCCAAACTATTGATGTATCTTTGCTACACATTATAATTTTTTTTTCTTTTCTAAGAGATCATCAAATCTGAGGACTATACAAATGGCTCAGTAGTGAATCACTTGCTGATCTTTCAGAGGACCTAAATTCAATTCTCAGAACCCAGGTCCAGTAATTCTCACCTCTCTATAACTCCAGCTCTGTTGGATCTGATGTCCTCGTATACACACACAAAGAAGTGTACACGATTGGTATATACATTTTAAAACAAGAACTAAACAAATCAGTGGTTTAAGGGAAAGAATCTTCATAAATCTGGCAATTACTAAGAAAATATTTTTTCTTTCTTAAGCAAAAAGTTTGTCTTTGCAAGACAATGTCAGGTTATATAAGAGTTTGACGTCTCAATAGTGCATAGATTAGCCTTACACTCATATTTCTGTAATTCTCTTCTTCACTATATTGCATATACAAATTTTTCTATGTGTTCATTCATGTCCCCCCACTTCACAAAGATTTGTGCTCACCTAGATGTCAGAAAGATAACCTGAGTAACCTGAGAAAATTACCTGGGGTATGCTAAGTAATGTCTGGCTTTTTTACACAGTGCCCACCACTAAAAGAATTGTAATCAAATAAACTTTATAGAAACAGACAGGTGTGTGATAAATTACTACAAGTCACAGCTTGACTAGCTGCTCAGTAAACTTGAAATTCTATTTCCAACACTGTCAGATTTTAGGCAAACTGACACCACTGCCTGTTTTCAAAGTAAAAAGGCAGCTTACACAACTCACATAAAGTAACTGTAAATACTTAAGGAAAATTTATTAAACACTCTTCCATGAGTTTGTGTATATTGAGATACCAAGTCAGGAGGTATATTACTCATTAAATCAAGTCATCGAAAGATATCCTGATAATTTGACACATATTATTCTAGTTTTTTTCTCCTTCCATGATTACAAACACTGAGATGAAGAAACTTGGGGAGGAATTGAAATGTAACATTATTGTGAGAAACCAAGGCAGAAGCTTAAACATGAACATGGAGGTACAAGGTGAATCAAAGGCCATTAGAAAATAATGCTTAAGGCCTCCCCACTGGCTTTCTGATATAACACAGACTCATCTGGTTAGGGATAGAACTCTCCATAGTGTCCTGGGTCTTACCATGCCAACTGGGCATTAAGAAAATGCCTTATGGATGTGGTCCATGCAACAATTTGAGAGAGACAGTTATTACACTGAGGCTGCCTCTGTCAGTTGGTTTCTGCTCTGCCCTGATGTTGCCCAGGAACCATTGCACACTGGACCTCTCTAGAAAGAATGAAGGATAGTTAGGCAGGCAGGTCCCACAGAATGTTGATTAGGGAGAACCAGCCTTTTCAGAGATGGTTTTCAGTGAAATGGTTCTCTTTTATTGGAGTAAATAAGGCCCATATAAAACTTGAGGTGTAGGTAGAGTTTTCAGTCTGAGTGTACATTATTATCTGGTGCTGAGGTGCTGGGTACTGTTCATTTTCATGAAGAAGAAGAAGTTCAAGTGCTTGCTGGACATGTCCTTAGAGGTAGAGAGGACGTGTAATTTGGCCACTATGCTACATGACTACATCAACAATGGCAGAAGTGGTGGCAAAAAGGCTTATGTAGGTGGGGCACGTAAGCCTAGCAGAGGGTGGAAAAGAGTTATACTCCCGCTGGTCTCAGGATGAGATTGTCTGGAACTTGACACATCTCAACCTCATTCTTGCTTCAGACAAGCTCCCCAGTTAAATGGCTTTCCAGTTTCTTACCCTTTCCCAAATGGCTGTGTAATTATGTTAAGGTGAGAGCTGGAACTAACCATGATGCATATCTTCAACTCAGGTTAGATGTAGTACAATTTCTCCTATTATGTAAGAATAAGAACAATTCCAGTTTCTGCTTGCTATTCTTGTTTACAATGTAGAAAATGACTACTGAAGAGGAAGTTAGGAATCAGACTTTAATAAACTATTAGAAAAGGTAAAAGTGATGGATAAATTAAACAAAAAGAGAGAAATATAAAAGATCCAAACATGTTTTTGGTATTAAATGCTCCAATCACATGAGAGTAAAAGTGATAATTTTTAGTATGAGGGTGGGAAAATGATCTAAGCAATCATCCCTAACTACAAGGTGCAAAGAGAGTGAGGTACTTATGCTAATTGCTGTGACAAGTCACAAGAATATTCTTTGTGTTTGTACAGCCTCCACACTAGAGTTGGTGATAATAAATCAAACCACATATGCTCACATCTCTCTCTTTAACGATTTTAATATAATTTTTATGCATACTATCCTTTCATGATGTGGACATTTAGAATATTTCTAGTGATGGAAAAGTAACTCTTTTTAGTTTTGAATTAAAATAGAAAAAGATCCCATTTTAAAATATTTTGATTGAATAAGGATAAAGTTATGCATTGCTCAAATTGAGGGAATCTGGGGAAAAACTGAACAGACTAGTATGTAGTGGATAGGATAAAAACGGATTCATTAAATTTATGTATGAAATTCTGAAATAATAAACTGTCACTTTTTAAAATTCAGTTTGTTATTTGAAGACAAGTTTACTAGTTATTGTGTAATAATAATGTTTTTCATAGATAAAAGAGTTGAATATGTTATTTCTGAATAGAATATTATATATATCTTCTTTAAAGTTATAAAATAAAATGTCTGTTATTGAATTTTCTTGTCAAATGCAGTCACAATAATCATAGAAACATATATATATATATATATATATGTAATCTTGTATGGAGATATCATCCCAGATTTGTTCTTGATCACAGGAAGAAATCATTGCATTGCTTAATTTTTAAGAATGATGAAAACAGAACCCACACACCTATGGTCACTTGATTTTTGACAAAGGAGCCAAAACCATCCAATGGAAAAAAGATAGCGTTTTCAACAAATGGTGCTGGTTCAACTGAAGGTCAGCATGTAAAAGAATGCAGATCGATCTATGCTTATTACCCTGTAAAAAGCTTAAGTCCAAGTGGATCAAGGACCTCCACAACAAACCAGATACACTCAAACTAATAGAAGAAAAGGTGGGGAAGCATCTCGAACACAGAGGCACGGGAGAAAATTTCCTGAACAAAACAGCAATGGCCTATACTCTAAGATCAAGAATCGACAAATTGGATCTCATAAAAATGCAAAGCTTGGGGGTTGGGGATTTAGCTCAGTGGTAGAGCGCTTGCCTAGGAAGGGCAAGGCCCTGGGTTCGGTCCCCAGCTCCGAAAAAAAAAGAACCAAAAAAAAAATGCAAAGCTTCTGTAAGGCAAAGGACACTGTTATTAGGACATAATGGAAACCAACGGATTGGGAAAAGATCTTTACCAATCCTACAACTGTTAGAGGGCTTATTTCCAAAATATACAAAGAACTCAAGGAGTTAGACCACGGACAAATAACCCTACTAAAAAATGGGGTTCAGAGCTAAACAAAGAATTCACAGCTGAGGAATGTGGAATGGCTGAGAAACACCTAAAGAAATGTTCAAAATCTTTAGTCATAAGAGAAATGCAAATCAAAACAACCCTGAGAATTCACCTCACACCAGTGAGAATGGCTAAGATCAAAAACTCAGGTGACAGCAAATGCTGGAGAGGATGTGGAGAAAGAGGAACACTCCTCCATTGTTGGTGGGGTTGCAGACTGGTACAACCATTCTGGAAGTTAGTCTGGAGGTTCCTCAGAAAATTGGACATTGAACTGCCTGAGGATCCAGCTATACCTCTCTTGGGCATATACCCAAAAGATGCCCCAACATATAAAAAAGACACATGTTCCACTATGGTCATAGCAGCCTAATTTATAATAGCCAGAAGCTGGAAAGAACCCAGATGACCTTCAACAGAGGAAGGGATACAGAAAATGTGGTACATCTACACAATGGAATATTACTCAGCTATCAAAAACAATGACTTTATGAAATTCATAGGCAAATGGAGGAAACTGGAAAATATCATCCTGAGTGAGGTAACCCAATCACAGAAAAACACACATGATATGCACTCATTGATAAGTGGCTATTAGCCCAAATGCTTGAATTACCCTAGATGCACAGAACACATGAAACTCAAGAAGGATGACCAAAATGCGAATGTTTCACTCCTTCTTTAAAAGGAGAACAAGAATGCCCTTGGGAGGGAATAGAGAGGCAAAGTTTAAAACAGAGGCAGAAGGAACACCCATTCAGAGCCTGCCCTACATGTGGCCCATACATATACAGCCACCAAACTAGATAAGATGGATGAAGCAAAGAAGTGCAGGCCGACAGGGATCAGATGTAAATCTCTCCTGAGAGACACAGCCAGAATACAGCAAATATATAGGCAATTACCATCATTAAACCACTGAACTGAGAACGATACCCAATTCAAGGGATATTAGAAAGGACTGAAAGTGCTTGAAGGTGCTTGAGACCCCATATGAACAACAATGCCAACCAACCAGAGCTTCCAGGGACTAAGCCACTATTCAAAGACTATACATGGACTGAACCTGGGCTCCAACTGCACAGGTAGCAGTGAATAACCTAGTAATAGCACCACTGGAAGGGAAGCCCTTGGTCCTGCCAAGCCTGATCCCCCAGTGAATGTGATTGTTGGGGGGTGGGTGCTAATGGGGGGATGATGTAGAGGGAAACACCCATAGTGAAGGGGAGGGGTATGGGTTAGGGGTATGTTGCCTTCCAGGGACATACTGGGAAGGGGAATAACAATTGAAATGTAAATGAGAGATACCCATGTTAATAAAGATGAAAAAAAATACCCTGCTTCCGAAATCCAAATTCCACATTCCTCCAAATAAACCCTGGTGAGGCCTATCACAGCAATACCTAGCTCACTGTGCCAACTTCTATTTTATTTAGGGTTTAACTACTGTAAACAGACACCATGGCCAAGACAACTCTTGCCAAGCACAATATTTAATTAGGTCTGGTTTATAAATTCAGAGGTACAATTTATTATCATGAATGCAGTGGCATGACAGCATCATGGCAGGCATGGTACAATAGGAGGTGGGAGTTCTAAATCTTCATCTGATGGCCAGCAGGATAAGATTGACTTTCATGTGATGAGGAAGAGTGTTTCATTTTCCACCGCTACATTTACTTACTTCCTCCACCAAGGCCACATCTAATATAACAAGGATATACCTCATAATCATGCCATTCCCTAGACCAACCATATTCGAACCACATATTACACTTCTGTGGAAATCAATGTGGAGGTTTCTCAAAATATTGGAAATACCTTTAGACCCAGCTATACCACTCTTAGACATTTAACCAAAAAAATGCCACACCATACCACAGGGGCACATGTTCCTCTTTGTTCATATTGAATTTATTTGTGATAGCCAGAATCTGGAAACAAGTCAGTTCTTCCACAAGAAAAGAATAGATAGAGAAAATGTGATTCATTTAATGCTACTCAACTATTAAGAATAGAACAAGGACATTCTGAGTTTTGCAGATAAATGAATGGAAGTAGAAAATATGCTGAATGAGGTAACCCAGACCCAAAAGGACATGTATGGTATATACTCACTAATATGTGGATATTAGCCAAAAATGTACAGAATTCTCAGGATACAATCCGCAGAACTCAAGGAGGTTAACAAGCCAAAGGGCCTAAATGAGAGAGAAAAGAAACCTATCACAGGGACCAGGGGTGGGGGGTAGGAAAGGCGGACCCTGTGTGGAAAAGGATACAGGTAGGTGAGGAGGGGAGCATGATCAAGTATTGGGGCAGGGAGAACAGGACTGAAGTCCTGAGGGCCAGAAGAAAGAATGAAAAGAGCATCTTCTAGAGGCAATTTTGATGAGCTTGATTGATTTCTTTGTCCACTCTCATTTAGTGCAAGTACTCTACATTGATATGTAGTATATGTTAATAAAAATTTAAACCCACACGTGTGTATGACATAGTTAAACCATAACAGAAAAGTGTGAAGTAAAATGACAATCTTTCCATTTTTATTATTTTTACACATGAAACTCACAATGCAGTTCAGAAAAATCCTGACTGTATTCTAAGTGCAATCAAGAGTTGTAAACACAAAAGTAAAGGATATAAGTAACTAACTCAGGAGATTTATACTGAACACTGTGGGCACACAGAACAGAAAATACTACTTGACATCGTCGTTGACAGTGATGCACAGCCATACAAGTGCAACAAAGTAAGAAACAAGATTATTCATACTTCTGAACTCTTTAGATAATTTCCATATTCTATTGTAAGTATTCTCTATCACCTACATAACAATATTCTCTATAAGGAGCTGGACTTTGGCTACTTTGGGAGTTCTTTCTTTCCCTCTTCTCTACCCCTTTTCCTCCACCATTTCAAACTCCTAACTCTACATAGGAAAGAAAAAATGCCAGCAGAAAAGGGGACTACATCATCATTAGACTGATCCCTGATTATTAGGAACATTCGGCTCTCTGGGGAAAGTTTGATTTTCTATTTTGTTTGTTTGGGTTTTTTTTTGTTTTTTGTTTTTTGAACATGACTACTTAAGACACTGTGACCAGCAGCAACCATCTACCAAACAAGTCACCCTGACTCTCATGGCCCTAATATTTATATGCCTTGTGAAAATTTCCCACCATTCCAAATGTCACACAGTTGCAGAATATATGCCACTGTCAAAGTCATGCCAGCGCCAGATCAAGAGGCAAATCATAGTCAGCTCCATGGACAATCTGAAACAACCCCATATTGCACACCTTGGATTAAGATGAAAGCACATTCCCATGTCTGAGTTTTCAAGAAACAAAAGATCACGCTACACTGTACTACCTATCCATCAGTAAAGTGAAAATAACATGCTACTGTGTATAGGTTATTCCTTACCTTAAATATTAGGTACATGCAATTTCAGTCTATGTGAATTATCACGCTTTATCAATAGGACATTTTCAGCAGCATGCAGGATAATCTATATATAGTTATTATTAAGAATTTGAGTCCTGTTTTCAATTTGCATTCCATTATATGGATTTTCTTTAGAACAAACTATGTATAATAATGTGAACTTGAATCTAATCTCTAATTTTTATTAGTTACTGAGCTGTTTAACATTTTTCTTCACCAAAATAATAAAAATAAACAACAACAACAACAACAACAACAAAACCCATTCATTTCATGAATACCACAGGTATCCAAAGTTCAATGCCTAGTACCCATCTAAGGCATTTCACAAACCACTTGTTCCAAGGAATCCATGCCCTCTTCTGTCATCCATGGGCACCTGTGTGCACATGAGATACACCCATACAAGTAGACACATACATATGAATAAAATGGGAGTTTTTAAACTCTGTCATCTATACCATTTTTTTAGAATAAAATTGCAATGTAACAGGAGTGCAACAGGAAGATCCATGAAATCTATATTTGTCATGAAGTACATATTAGACTTCGAGTATAATAAATGACTGTAAAATATATATTTACATATATATATGATTGTGAAAATTTCCCACCACTCCAAATGACACACACACACACACACACACACACACACACACACACACAAAATATCTAAGACAAAATGAGAATTCGGTTTAAAAAGTAGAAATAAGCAGAACCAACACTGCAAGTTTAACATAGTATACACTTTTGTCAATGGAGCATCCTCTTCAGTGAATGGGCTTAGTAGGTGGGCTCCATGATAACTACTGATGCAATGCTTTATTTGGAAAATGTCTTCTAAAAGAGATAAAATAATGTTAAGAGACCTGGATATGTGTGGTGTTAGAAAAATCATGCAATTTAAATGTCTTATTTTAGTGTAACTTAAATGTAATATTTACCATCAAGTCCATATCTATGTCTCCAGCATATTACTTCAGAGTAATGTTGCTCTGTGACAATGTTTGACTCTAGAATAGTATAGAACTGAAACAAGGAGGTGATCATCCAATTGTAACAAATTTTAGGTCATATTTTAGAGATTGTCGTTCAATGAATCATACCAAGCAGCCCCACAGAGCTGAGAATGCCATTAGTTTCTGAAAACCTAACACAAATGTCCTGAAGTTCTCTCCCAGAAATAAAAGAATGAGAGTTTGATTGATTACCATTTTTTCAATATGCAACATATAAATCAATGAAGCAACATACAGTTAAAGTAATTTAACTGCTATTTAGCAGTTCACTGGAAGTTCACTCTGTTCTAGACATTAAATTGATATTTGCTCATACCCCAATAACTATGATATTGACTATGATATTGTTATCCTTTGAAAAAAATGTCCAATAGAGATAAGAAGATACATCATTTAAAATTGCAAATATTAAGGAAATGTAAGTATGCTGCTTTGGGTTTAATTAATATTGAAGTGTGGTTACTTCGTGGATCAGGAGAATGGACTATAATACAGATGAAAGAATGTGGGCTGTGTAGAAGAAAATTTTTCATTTCAATGAGTTTGCAGGGGAAATTGTGAAGCTTATGTCACCGAGAAAAATAGAGTTCACTTTGTTTAGATTCTTAATTTTAATGCTAATAAAGCTGCAGGTACAAGATGTGGGGAGCGGGTGTGGCGGCAGTCCCAAGATGGTGCCCGGGACTGCAGCTAAGTCTCTTGACTAGCCCCTGACTTCCTCACACACCTGAAACTAGCCACGTCCATTGTGAGAGCTGTGCAGGCGCACCATGACGCAAGATCAGGCCATGTGACATGGACCTATGAACTGAGATTATGCAGTCTGGACTGAGGAGGTGGAGTTGAGGGAGGATAATAGGGAGTGTGCTTGGGGGGAGGAAATTTGCTGCTTGCATGCAGAAAGAAAGGTTCCTGAATAAACTGCTTTGAGAAGATCGCTCCTTTCTGCCGGACGGAAACAGAAGTGAGAAGTAGTGGCTCGCATGGGGAACCTCCTCCTTGGTTCAGAACTCATCGCAGTCAGGGCAGCTAGCTGGTAAGTTCCCAGGTAAGTGGGACAAGAAAAGCTCTCGGATTGAGACTATAAGGTTCCCAGTTTTGGGACAAGTCGCACCAAGCACAATGGGGAACTCAACATCAGCTCAGACAGTTCGACAAGCCCTCAAGGATTTGTTAAAAGTGAAAGGAATCGGGCTAAAGAAAGAAATAGTAGAGAATTTTTTAAAAGCAGTGGACCAGGTTGCTCCGTGGTTTCCGGTAACAATGTCTAGTTGGAAGAAATTAGGGAATGATTTGAGATTTGCCAAGGAGCAGGGGGTTTTACAAAAGGAATACTGCCAGTGTGGAAATGGGATAATATTTGAAATTAAAAAAAAAAAGTTAAAAAAACAGAGACTCCATAAAATTCAAAAGTAAAGAACAGAAAGACAGGTTTGGATTTAGTGGTATGAACAAGGTAGCAAATGCACTTCTGGTGATGAGAGACATAGCTCAGCTTAAACTCTGTGTGTGTGTGTGTGTGTGTGTGTGTGTGTGTGTGTGTGTGTGTGTGTGTGTGTGTTTATGTGTGTGTGTGTGTGGGTGTGTGTGTGAGAGAGAGAGAGAGAGAGAGAAGAGAGGGAGGGAGGGAGGGAGGAGGGAGGAGAGAGAGAGAGAGAGAGAGAGAGAGAGAGAGAGAGAGAGAGAGAGAGAAAACGAAACGAAATCTCAACTTTTATAAAAAATACTTTGGGGTTGGGGATTTAGCTCAGTGGTAGAGCGCTTGCCTAGGAAGCGCAAGGCCCTGGGTTCGGTCCCCAGCTCCGAAAAAAAGAAAAAAAATATTTTATTGGTTATTTTTATTTATTTACCTTTTAAATGTTATCCCCTTTCTTGATTTCCCCTCTGGAAATCTCCTATCTCATTCCGTCCCACTGCTTCTATGAGGGTGTTTCCCCATCAACCCAACCACTCCCACCTTACCACCCTCAGTATTCCCCTACTCTGGGGCATCAAGCCTTCACAGGAACAAGGGCCTCCCCTCCCATTAATGCCAGATAATGCCTTCCTCTGTTACATATGCAGCTGGAGCCATGAGTCCCTCCATGTGTATTCTTTGGTTGATGGTTTAGTCCTTGTGAGTTTTGGAGTGTCTGGTTGGTTGATACTTTCGTTCTTCTTCTGGGGTTGCAAACCCCTTCAGCTCCTTCAGTACTTTCCCTGTTTGACTGGAGTCCTATGCTCAGACCAACAGTTGGCTGCAAGCATCCACATCTGTATTGATAAGGCTCTGGTTACAGCTCAAACTTTTCAAAGAAACACTGGCATTGAGACATAATGTTGAAAAGGCTGGGCTGTCTTTCCCCAGCTTAGAAATCCCAGGTGATGAAAAGTTTCCTAGTATGACTCTCAAAATGTTATTGACACAGGACTACAAAATAATATCCTTAATAAACTCAGAACACTCTTTCTAGTGGAATCAAATTATTTTAAAATTTAAATTTAATAGTACATCATAACCAGGGACATTTTATTCAATGAAACCAAGATTCATTTAACAGTTAAAAATCAGTCCATGTATTTCACTTTCTTAGTTAGGGCTTCTATTGCTGTGCTGGAAAATCATAACCATAAAGCAAGTTGAGGAGAAAAGGTTTTATTAGGGTTAAACTTCCATGATGGTTAAACGATCCAGTGCTCAGCATTGAAAAAAGTCAGATCACAAACTCAAACAGGGCAGGTCCTGGAGGCAGTAACTGATGTAGAAATCACTGGGGGAGGGGATACTTCTTAACTGCTTGTTTCCATGATTTGCTCACTCTGCTTTGACCTAGAACCCAGAGTCATAAGCCCAAGGATAGAAATACACACAATGGGTAGGGTATCCCTCAAGGATCAACCGAGGCATAGAAAAGTCCTTGTAATTGGATCTTATGGAGGCACTTGCTCAACTGAGTCCCTCCGTTCACGTAATTCTAGTCTGTTTGTCAAGGTGGCATAACTTCTAACAGCACAACCACTGTGAATGGAAACCAGCTCTTCCCCATGTATGCATGTTCTATCAGAACCTCAGTAGTTGAGACCTCATTTAGAAATAATATCTCTGTGAGTTTAATTAGGAACAGATCTGAAAATGTAGCTTTCCTGGATTTGGATGAGCTCAGGTTCCATGACTGGTATTGCTAGTGAAAAGAAGGGAAACTAAAGCAACTTAGAGAGGTGAGCAGGAAATAGTATCAAGTGAATAAAGAGGTAAAAACTGGGTGGATACAGTTGCAAGCCTAGTATATCAGGATTGTTGCCAGCTAGAAAGTGTCTCTCCAAAAGAACAAGAGGAATGTGGCCCCCTAAATATACTGAGTTGTATCCTCTGGATTCCAAGAACATCAGGCCAAGAATGTGGCCTGATAAAACACTGATTGCAGATCCATGGCTTATAAAACTGTAGGACAATAAATTGTGATTGTGTTAGCCATTTAATTGCCCTCAGTAGTGTATTAGCTATAAAAGTACAGAAGAGAAAATGGTCATTAAATGCATTCAGAAAATTAAGAAAGTGATCACACCTTTATAATAAAAATCATCGAAACACCAAGAAAACAGAACAGGAGAACTTTCCCAATCTATGACTAGTGATTTTAAACAAAAAGTAATTTCTTATATGAAATTTATTTCTGAAAAAGAAAAATTTTGTCCCAATTGCATGGAAAATAATATAATTTTACTCATTGTACTATAATGTGTACAATAATTTGGAAGAAGTAATATGCTTTCTTTAAACAGGTATCATCATCTCCATTAGTTTAAAATGGAAATAATCTAAATAACGTACAGTTCTAAGTGGAGTTATTTATTTTGATAAAATCACTTTATTTTAATGAATTCACATATCAAAATGCATTGCACAATTGATTTAAGAAATTTGGCCAAATATTTGCCTATTCCCAAATTCTATACATCTCAATCAACTTCTACAAAATTGGAATGGCTATTCTGAAACAATGGAACTTCATTTAAAGATTTATATTTTTACTCTAAGCTACATTTTTAATCACTTTTAAGGTATATTGATATTTAGAAAATTCTATTTCTTTACAAACAATAAGTCTAGGATGGATTTGAAACTAGAAGCACACTAGCTTTGTATCCTTTTTCATGATGCATGGTTGCTTTTGCCAGTAAGTGAATTTATTGGTTTTACAAAAGCACTGCATACATATTTTACAATTGTTTTTATCTGTTTTCTGTAGTTTCAGGAGGGAGTTAAATATGTCCCCATACAGTTGCTTATATTGTAATCTCAGGCTTTTTAATTTTATATATACCCTTTTAAATGCAACACACATAATACTAATTATTTACACAGCATTATTTATAAGGTTTCACTCTGTATTAAAGTAATTAGCAATAACTATTTAATTAATGTAAAGATTAGCAACTGACAGGACTTTGGGAACTAGGGAAGCACACACTGTAATTACTATTAGGAACAAGAAATTGTTATTATCCCTTTAGGGAAAAATTTTATAACGCATATTAACAATATAAGAAATATATGGCCTTAAGGCAAAGAAATCTTAGCAGTAATATATAGTCTAAAGAAATTACTATGCATATATTTTTCTTTTAAGAGAAGAGGAAATCATTTATATATAATTTAATGATGCATGTTTTACACTAGAAACACCCTGCAGAGGAATTGCAGGTCTCATTTTCTCATTTACTCATGTGTATAATGGTTTTATACATGAAAAATTATATAGCTGTAAAATTTTGAAACTCTTGCCATTGACAAGAGAAAAATAAGAAGTAACTCATGGAGAGATATAATAGTAATAATATTGATGCTTCTACTTTAAAAAGGAAGTTGAAGGCTACTATGGAGCAACAAAGTTTACCTATCACGTGCAAGGTCATGGGTTCAATTCCCAGTGTGGATATGAACTGAGCCAATCCTTTGATAAATTCTTGAAAGTCCTTCAACATTGTAACAGAGGCTTGAGCAAAAGGCCTTGCAGAGCATGCATTAGAGTATTTCTCTCTTTTAAAATCATTCCTAGTAATCACATGGATTTGTTACAAGTAACAGTAATAGTCACAAACTCTTGATACATAAAAGAGTACAAAAGTGACATTATTCATCAAAAATGCATTGTAACCAGAGGAATTCTTTGTGCTTTAGAAATATATAGAAGTCAGAAGATATGGGTGATTGTAGGACTTCTATTTGTACTCCCATTCCTTGTGCTGAATACCTCAAAAGCCTCACATCTGCCCTATGGAATGAATGCCTCAAAGAAACAAAGTAGGAAGCAGGTTTTATGCAAGACATGGCATGATGTTTTAGGTTGGCCTAAAACATTTTTCTCCACGTGAATAATTTTATGGTTAGTGCAAAAGTGGACAGAGCTCAGTTAAAATCTGACCCCATCTATTATTCAGACAATTTAACCATATACCAAGAATTTCTGTGATTAAGTTCAGTAGTTGTGGTTCTCTGATCTTGGTGTCTTATGTGTAGTCAGGGAGCAAGACACCTCAACAAGAAGGATTAACCAACATTCTAGGAAAAACACATGTTAATTATATCTGCCAGGAAATTTTATCACTATTCAAGTGAACTTTTTTTCTTTCTTTCCTTCCTTCCTTTCTTTCTTTCTTTCTTTCTTTCTTTCTTTCTTTCTTTCTTTCTTTCTTTCTGTATAAAAATCCTTCTGACTGTAATAAAAGAGGGTTGATCTGCCTCCCCGACCTTCAGAAACAACAAATGGAATCCTTCAAGTATCAAAGATTATATTTGTGAGAATCAGAAGAGAATATCAATGCTAAAAATAAAACTGCAAATTGACCTTTATTACAATTATTCCTTCTTGGTTCATCTCAAACACTGGTACAAGATGTGTATCTATGATCTGTAGCACTGGATGCTTTGATAAGAAGCATTAAGCTTTGATTTTATTAACCACGTCTGTCTTTTGCTGAGCATTGTCTCTGTTGAAAATCATTGTGAACAACATTATAATATCCTTTTACCCTTGATTGGCTATATTTTCCATTCAACTGTGCAAAGTAAAGATTTTTATGTAATGCCATAGCACATGATTAAAAATAATAAAGTATTAAAATAAGATCACCATGTAGAAATCCCAGGTATGATTAGGCAGCTTTGTATCATGAATGAACAACATTCTCAATACAATTGAGAATGTAAATACTCAATACAATTGGTTCATTGTAAATACTGTAATATCAACTAATAACTGTATGCCTCAGGAAGCTAAAGATTAAAGAGGTGTGAACATTACTTGCAAGCACTGACTAAGCAGCAATTCAATGGGAAATAACACTGCAGGGTCAGGGCACTCTGACAGCCCACAGTAGATTCAAGTTACACCGATGGAAGAAATAAGGAAATAATTCGCTCTTAAGTTGGTCTAAAAGGTAAATGTGATTTAGAGAGTTAATAATCCATATCAATAATATAAAGAAACCTGCTGCCAAAAAGCAGAGTTTAGAAAGTTTCATTCTGTAGAATATGACTCTGTGACTGGCAAATATAATCTTCTCTAAAGTGAGTCATAGGAGGGATATTAGAGACAAAATAGTATGTGAGAAGAAAATATACTATACAAGCAAATTAAAGACAGATTATAAAATTTCATTCTAGGGAAGCTTTCAGACAATATTTCACGTTCTCATTTGATGAATGAATACCAGCTATATGTATTTTTAAATGGAAAAGTATTACTCACTACATGTATAGTAGATTTTTGCATTTAATTTTTAATTCTAGTTCTATGTTAAAAAATGCCAAATGTTCTTTTTCTTGAATGTAATATATGTCTCTTTATTAAAACAATAAAATCAGCAATATCATATTTTCAGCTGGTTGGCTAGAATTTTCAGTGTGAAATTATTTAGTGCCTACCTCAGACTGCTTCCAGTATCTATATTAATGTAGCATATTCAGTTAAAATATTAGATTACTATCTGTACAGCAGAAATATACTATATTGGTTTCTCTCATTTATGGACTGATCATATAGGACAATAATCACACAGGCAGTCAACTTCAGTTAAACATATGTGGTCTACACTGAACAGATGTTATTCATGTATCCTAAACAAGATTAAATTTAAAAATGAAAATGTGTGTAATGAAAGGAGAATAAAATTGAATTATTTAAAGAGATAAACAAGACTTCTGAATAAACTAAGTCATAGAAGGTGTCAAACCACACTACTTAAATACAGGAGAAGAAAGGGAACTTTCCTGAATCATCATGGCCAGGATATCAAAGGTATATGCCATTCATAAAATTACCAATAGCCCAAATAAAAAACTACTAAGGTCAGGGATATAAGCAGACTGATGCTTCCAACAAATCTCTGTGTTCTGAGCTCTGCAGCCTATACATAATGTATTTTAATGAGCAAGAGGACATTTAATGTGTAATTACCTAAAGTGTGTAAGAATCTTGTTTTATAAAAGTTGGGGATCCAACCCATATACAGACATATTGCTGATTCTGAGAAGTGCATGCTGACAGGAGCCTGATATAGCTGTCTCCTGAAAGGCTCTGCCAGAGCATGACAAATTCACAGGCAAATGTTCACAGCCAACTATTGAACTGAGAATGGGGTCCCCATTGGCAGAGTTAGGGAAAGGATTGAAGGAGCTGAAGGGAGTTTGCAATCCCATAAGAACAATACTACCAACCATCTGGAACTCCCAGGGATTAAACCACCATCCAAAGAGTACACATGTACAGACCCATGGCTTCAGCTGCATATGTAGCAGAGGACAGCCTTGATGAGCATCAATTGAAGGAGAAGCCCTTGGTCCTCCCAAGACTGGAACCCCTAGTACAGGGGAATATCAGGGAAGGGAGGCGGGAAGGGCTTGGTGGTTGAGTGGGGGAACACCCTCATAGAAGAAGGGAGTGGGGTAATGGCATAGGGGGTTATGGATGGGAAACTGGGAAAGGGAATAACATTTGAAATGTAAATAAAAATATCCAATACAAATAACGAAAATTTTTCTTAAATATGTTAGTTCAAAGCAGTGAGAGACTGGGTGGAATGAACATAGAAGGAGTAAGAAGATTGTCTGAAAGACACGGGAGGGATGAACACTCTGACTTTGAGATAAAGGAAGGACTTTTGCAGCCAAGACCTGGGGACAGCTGGCACCTGGAAACAAAAGAAAATGAGTGCTCTGCTCAAACTTGCAGAAATGAACGTTGCCCCAAGACATGGAGAGATTTTGAATTAATGAGACTCTAGGCAAACTGTCAAAAAGGCCAGGTTATGAACTTGGGTTGCTTTAAACTATTATTTGGCAGAAATTTGTTAACAAGGAAATTAGAAAGTAAAGCTGTGTGAGTGTGATTAAACTTCTTTTCTTATTGAGGATGCAGTATATAATGCTGATTAACATAAAAACCTTAAGTTGTTAAACAAACACAGAAAAGATGCCCTTCCCTTCTAGAAAAAAATGCAGGCAAAAGTCACTTTCATGTTCCTAAAACCTGAATTTAATGACTGAAGATTTCTAATCTCTCCAGTCTATATCTTTCAGCTCTGATTGACGTAAACTCTAGGTTAGAAATAAATGTATATTTTCACTTGCTATGAGATTAATACACCAAGCTATGTTGAAAAGGCAGGATGAAATATACACTTGTATTAATTTGCTCAAGGGTAGGATGAAGGGAAGGCGGTAGGTGAATAGAAAAGGAGGAAAGAATTATAAAAAGTATTCATAAAAATTATCTTTAAGTCAGATTTCATTTGTATGACCACATTTGATTGGGAAATTCCATTATGAAGGCAAATACTTTTATCGTTGGTCGCCGCAGTTTCCTCCTGATAGACAGTATTCAACTGCTGAAGCAGAGGAGCTCTCCAGTAATTCCCATTAACAAAGACAGAAAACCTTCCTGTGAGGTATTAGCTAATGGTGTGTGTTAAAAAGAAACACAAAATACAGACATTTCCTGAATCTTTTTGCTTTCACCCAGAACATGTGGACCACAGAGGAACTGAGTCTGTACCGACATGTGCCACACTTTGATTCATGAACCTAAATGTGCTAGGGATAAATAAAGATGGCAAGCGCATTCTAAAATAGAGATGAGTGCAGACTGCATCAGGAAAGATGAATTTAAATACGACTGTCTTTTCACTTAAAGAAAAAGATTTTGTTCCTCTGAAGTGTTGCAACATCTTTCAAATATTTTGCCCACCCCCCGTTTTAAAGGAGAATAGGGTGTATTTTAGCTTATAGTCCCAGAGTGGACATAATTGATGATAGCTGGGAAGGCATGGAGACAGGAGTGTGAGTGCTAACTGGTAGTCAGGAAGCAGAGAGATCATATTTCATGCACATACATGAACCAAAGGATAAGAACAGGATGTGGGGTTAGTCTATATAACTCAAAAACCACCCCAGCTTTCCTCATCAAGATCTCACATTTTAAGAGTTTCTTTTTCTCCTTTTATTAAAAATAGATAATTTTTCTCATATAATATGTCCTGATTATAGTTCTGCTTCTTTCTACTTCTCCTACTTTCAGCCTTATCTACTCCCTTCTGGAAGCATTCCCTTTCTAACTCTCAGTAGAAAAGACTTCCAAGAGATAAACACCAAGCATAATAGAATAAAATACAAAATTAAAACAAACCATCAAGTTGAATTTGGGCAAGGCAAAACAACAGAAGGAAAAGAGCCCCAAGTGAAGACACTAGAATCATCTATCCATTTGTTCACATAATCAGGATCCCCATAGAAATACTGTACTGAAAGCCATAATCTACACATGGAGGACCTGGTGCAGATAAGCCCTATGCTTGCTGTTCAGTCTCTGTGAGGTCAACTGATCATTCCTCAGTTAATTGAGAGAGCTTTCAGCTCCAGCTATCTTTCATAACCCGTTGACTCTTACCAGCTTTCTGCTTTCTCTTCCAAAAGGTTCCCTGAGCTCGATGGGAAGGGATTTGATGGAGACATTCCACTTAGAGTTGTTTGTTTCAAGGTCTCTCACTCTAAAAAATGTGTGACTGGGGGTCTCGGTATTTATTCCTATCTGCTTCAAGATGAAACTTCTTTGATGGGGGTTAAAAAAGGCGGTGATCTATGGGTATATTAGTCCACTCAAAAGAAAAATGCATCCACATGAATAAAAACAAAATGGCTTCCAGGGACTCAGTATCTCTCAGGGTCCCTATAATCCAATTGAACCCTCACTAACACACTGCAGACTTACTTTTTATCTAAATCACTTGCATTCCTGCAGAGACATTCATGTAACAGCTGTATTGAGACAAAGGCATGGAGACACAGCTCCTATATACCTCTATTTTCTGTGTGTGGATTCAGATATATTTATGTCCGCTGGCAGAAATCACACTGAGAGGAAAAAGACAGAATTACTGAAGGAAGATGCTAAGATTTCTGTTCCAGATAAATTGAGCTCCCTGGAGCAATCCTTAGATTAACTAGCTGTCATCTCTTCCTGGCCTTTCTTCAGGCTGGTGTAATCATGTCCACAAGTGAGGTAGTAAGCTTGTCAGAGTCAGATCCTCTTGTCAAATCTTCCCACCTGGGAAAGTGATACAAATCCATTGTTGAGATCATTTGTAATTGCCTGTAACTTAACTGTGATGACCATTTGCTAGAACCAGAAACACTTAGCATTTTAATAGCCCATCAGTGTCCCTGTGAGCACCCAAGAAGAATGATTGCAGTAGCATTTCTGAGCCTTGGTAAGCTAGGGAAATGAGAGGATTTGTATGAATGAAAGCCAATAAATCCAATACCACAGAGGTTACTTTTTGGATTTCTATCTGTGCTCACAGAATAATCCTCCACATATTGAAGTAGTCCATAGAATTGTATTTTTCCATAGTATTGGTCTTTCCTAATGGTCTACACCACGCACGGTAGAAATTTCAGAAAAATTAAGTCAGTACAGTTTTATCTATCAGGTACCTGACACAGAGCCTTATTCAAAACCTCTACAGTATAAAAATAAGACATGATGCCTTTGAAATCTATACTTGTATAGAATCAATGAAACTAAGTAGGGGGAAGCACAGTAGCCATTTTTATGAGGGCTAATGTTACCTGTCAACTAGATGATGCTAAGAAATGCTTGGGAAATTAGTCTTCTATAAATGATAAATTCAGCACCATGCAACAGCTTGTGCAGAGATGGACAAAAGAGATGAAGGAGGAGCCCATTAGCTCATCTCCCTTACTCCTGTCACAATACAATGGGTCCATGCACCAAAACTTCTGGTACCGAACAAAAATAAATCTTTCTCCTTTGAAATTGTTTCCTTCATATTTTTGTCAAAGCAATAAACTGCGAGTTTTGCAGAAAGCAACAGGGCCATATTGTTTGAGATCCACCCTCCTCGCTGCAACAAGCTCTACAGAAATGTTTGTCAATCTTGAGTCGAAAGTGTAACGTTTCATATAGACTAGAATCAGTTGTGTAATGTTGAGTTTTGTTATCATTGGTTATATAATGTAAGGGATATAATATATAATTGACTCCCAGTTTGTTTTAGGATTTTACTTCCAAGATCCACTACAAATTCCAAACCCAAAGTTGCTTCTCATATAGAATTTGCATGTGTCTTATAGACATCATTTTGTATGCTTTTGTTTACTTCTGTTGCTAATAACCAGTACAAGGAAAACTTTTGCAAATATTGTACCATGTAGAACATAAACAACAGAAAAAGAAAGAATTTTCAAATGTTTAGTGTAGACTCCATTATTTCCAATATTTTCAATTCATAATTATCATAACTCCTGGGAATAGAACAAATACCCAGAGAGCTGAGTGCATTCCCACATAAACTGTTAAACAAATTTTATGTGGGGGGGAGGGGAGGGGAAGGTGGAGGGGATGAGGGAGGTGGGAGGAGAAGGGAGAAGGAGAAGGAGAGGGAAAGGGAGAGGGAGAAGGAGAGGGAGAGGGGGAGAGAGGGAGGGAGAGAAATTTCTCTGACTCCGTGGAAATTGTATTGGTTAAAAAGGTCACTAATCAAGCTAAACTGAAGTCAGAAGGGTGGTACCTTCTACTTATAGGGCTAATATCAAGATTTTTTTTTCCTCTCCCTCTACTACTTAAAGGAAAAAGTAGAAGTGCATAATTGCATTCCATCCAGGAAAAGAGGTTTCATAGTAAATAAAATCCTTCCAGAATTATATCATGCTGTTCCCAGCTTTTTATATCAAAATTAATGGACTCTGTCAGGCATAGCAGTGTGAAACATTATCCTTAGACACTCTGCAGAAGCTGAAGCAGGGAGATAAATTAAACACAGGGGCTCAAGACTAGCTTGAAAACAACATGAGGCAGACTCAACTGCTATAAATTCAGGTTATCAGAAATGTGATCTGTGAGGTGTTTTTCATGTGTACCTAAAACTGTTTCAAGAATCTGCATAGCTACAGACAAAACATATCATAGAAAGCAGACACACAGGAGGCACTGAGCAAAGGAAAAATATCAGAAACACAAAGTACAGATGAATGACTGACTGGTAAACAGTGGTTTAACCTGTAAGGTATTTTCCTGTGTTTCCAGTTACTATTTATCAACAGAGTCCCACACAGAGTGTGACAGCTTTGGGTAAGTCATTTCTGTAACATTGTGTCCAGAATTACCACTGATGGATTACGTTTTGATGTCTTTACATAGGGAAAGAGCACTGGGTAGATGGGAAGTACTGAGCTGATTATGTATCTTTAACTTTTTAAAATAGGATACTCCACTAAAGGAAGCCGTGGACGGCTCTACAGGAGTGCAGGTACCTTGAGGAATCAAACCAACTCAAGAACTGAAAATTAAAGCAAAGAAATCTCAGAGCCTGCAAAGGGTATTAGTAACCAAAACTTGGGGCTTTAAAGTCCTTTTAGTTGTCATGTAGAAAGGCTTTAAACACAAGGGGCAAGAAGAGAAGTAAAACCAAGATTGACAGTGAACTACAGTGATCAGCTTGATGCTAAGTGCTCTGAGTTAGAGGGTTTCTATGTCTCAAATGCCTCTAAAGGAGGTTAATATAAAATGCCTTTAAAAGTAAGTTTAAACTTTGATCAGAAGAGAATTTACTGATGCTAAGTAATTACATAATTCTCTTTCTCCTTTGCTTCCATTTGATACAATCTATTACAATCATCGGGTCTCTTGTTTATGTTCCTAGAAATGAAAATCTAAAACAGAGAAACAATTTTTTGGTTGCTTTAAATTTCCAATTAATATTCCTATGGGTTAATACTCTTATTTGCTGAGGATAACATACGATGACAGGGACTGCTCGCAGGAGACTGGGATGGAGATATATCAGAAGCCGGCGGCAGCCTTTTGTAAAGTAGGGTGCTATCTGGGACCCTGAGAAGCAAAAGACACATCCTGCCAGGGTACCCACCATCTGAAATAAGAGGCTTCCTGCAGAAGGCCACAATGGAGACATCTCAGTAGCCAGCAGCAGCTCTTTGTAAAAACTGGTTGTTCCTATTTCTCCTACTCTTAGCCCTGGACAACAGCTGTATAGATTTCATTTGTGTGTGACTGCCTTTCAGTTGGCCTTGGTGTGCATAATTATTCTATTATATCTGACTTTCCTACTTCTTTTTCCTTTTGCTTTGGTGAATTCTGTGAAGCTAGATGTTCCTTGATGTAATGATTTTTAAACAATTAAAAATTGAGGTATAGGGGCACAGCACAGCACAGCCCTAATGGCCCAGGTGCATGCTGTTGTGTTCTCATCTTGGAAACAGTGTAATAACTGCACAACAGTAGTTCCAGATTAATGCTTGACATGCAAAGAAACTTTAAAGAAGTTATTAGAAAATGAATTATAGCCTACATTGGGATCTTAAGAAAGGAAAAAGTTATTGAAGTTAGGAAATAAGTTTTGCATAACATTTGAGAGTAGTTCCTGGATAAGGAAGTATAGAATATACAAAATTATATACTAGTAAAACTAAGTCAAAATACTGGGACTCTTACGAGAGTCATTGTGTGCAAGTAACAGAATGCTAGCAGAACTACTGAGTTAAGGGTTAACTTGATTCTTTCTGGCCACTGCCTGGCAGCTTTGTCTATGTCATTTATCATTAGAGCTTCACAGGAAAATGCAAATAACTGACCTCAGAGCTTTGAGTTCTGAAGTGTAATAAGTCAAGTTAAAGTTTAAATAATAATAAGTTTCAATTATTATTATTTTGGGCACAGGCCTGGCAATAGGCAAGCTTTAAACTTTGGGGAACAATTCTAATTCTTAATTCTTTGTGGGATGTGGTTATTCTTTTGAACTTTACTTGGCAATGATTATATGATGTCTTTTTCTACCTGCTTTTGGAATAACAATAAAAGATTGGGGCAAGAGAAAGTCTAGAGAGCATGTGGAGAGTGAATGAGAGAGTGTATGATGGAGCGATTGTGAGAGCGAATGTGAGAGCAAATGATAGAGCGAGTCTGAGAGCAAATGTGAGAGCGAGTAAGAGAGCATGAGAAGAGCATGTGAAGAGCGAGTAGAGAGAGAATGTGAGGTGTGTATGAAAATTATGTGTGTGAGTGAAAGGAGTGTGCATGTGGTGTGTGTGAGATGTGTATGAAGAGTGTGTGTGAGAATGAAAGGGTAATGAACAGAGGTGTGCATGAGTGTGGGAGTTCGAGAAAAGCAAAGCACAATAGAAAAAAGCAGAGTGCACAAGAGAATGCAGAGGTGTGCCTGCCAAGCTCAGAGAGAGAGAGAGAGAGAGAGAGAGAGAGAGAGAGAGAGAGAGAGAGAGAGAGAGAGAGAGGAAGGGGAGGGAAGGAGAGAGGGAGGGAGAAAGGGAGGGAGGGAGGGAGGGAGAGAGAGAAACTTTAAGCCTTGAAATTGCCTGTCTGTACCCAAAGAGTAGTCTGTGCATATTTATTATGCGTCTTCCAGATATCCCTGCTCCCAGCTGAGAACTCAGATCCTCTGTCAAGGATGGACCCTGGCACTTATTCATAAAATGACTATTGTTTGCTGTAAATTCCTATCAGTCATTTACTTGCTAAGTAAAATTCATGGTTTGCATCCTTGTAAATCTAGATTTCTGATGAAAAAGTTCCTAAGCCTTTTAAAATTTTTGTCTGTGAATTTCTTTGATTAGAGATTTTAAAATATACTTTAATTTCTCCTAAATGCTTTAGAATAATTTTCTTCTATTCAAGTAACTTCTATGTTTCCCTCCCAATGCCCAATTTTGGAAATATAAAACAGAAATGCTTCAAATAGAGGTATGTGCATTATAGTCTCTAATTTGTCAACTTTGAAAATACTTTTTAAAAAATTACTTTAATGTACCAGGGAGTTCCCTGTGGCTGTGGTAACTCAACAGTGTATCGTTGTGATATATTACATATAACACAATAAGTTACGTTAGGTTTTAGGTGTCCAATACTTTTTAACTACAAAACACCAAAAAATAATCTTTTGTGATGTTAAAGTTAATTTCTGATTGAGAGGCATAGGATGGTGGAAAACTGCGGGGATCTAAGTAGTGTCAGAGGACAGCGGGGTGCAGATTGGAGAGTCTTATGTCTGGATGCTTGGTTCTGTGGTACTTGTGTGTACTGGAAGAGCCAACATGCTGCTGAGCATTCGGTGAGAAATTGTTTTCTTTCCTCGTATTCCTCCCTTCCTCACTCCCTTCCTCTCTTCCTCCCTCCTTCCCTCCCTCCCTTCTTTCCTTCTTTCCTTCCTTCTTTTCTTTCTTTCCTTCTTTCTTTTCTTTGTTTCTTTTCACCATTCACAATACCTGGATTTATTCTGCTGAGAGAGAAGATGTCTATGCCTTTCTGTTTTTATCATAGTCTTTTAAAATTGGTTTGAATATTGCTTGGCTGTCTTAAGATACTCTGCCAGTCTTGTGTATGTATAAGGTTTAAAATTTTTTTTTATATTTTTTAAAAAGCTGTGACATGACATGTTGTGATAGAGAATATCCAATGGTGTCATTATGATCATTTTGTGTTGGCCATCTACTGCTGAGCATACAGCCTACCCTTAAATATAATTTGCTTCCTAGTGAGACATCCTTGGTGAAATATAGATTTTCATTTGGAAGAAGTTATCACTTGGAGAAAGATTCTGGTTTAGGAATAAGAGCATGTGTACATTTCTTTCAATTCTAGGACCCCATTTGGCAGGCCCCAAAAAATAACATTATCTCATTCTAGAGCTCTATGTCTTGTTAATACACATACTAATTTTGAAATACAAAATTAAAAACTGTTTTGTAAATAAACTAAATTGTAGATATGAAAAGACACTTTTGGAGATGTTAGTGATGATACAGTGACAGAAATCAGTTCTTTCTTCCTTGGTCTTTGCTTGTGTTGCTGTTTAATTTGTTGAATCCTATGAGACACCCAGCCCACATGTTAGAATGAAGAGGGCACCTAAGAAAAGACATAAGTTTAGAACTACCATTGTCTCCTGCTCTAAACTCATGAAAATTATACAGAACTCAGTATTTTATACATGACTATACAGAGACAATTTTTAGGATTACAGCTGAGATAAGATCAGACTGTAGAGTCAAGTTTAGCACATCTGTGTGGGCTATCCTCACCTCTCATCAAGAAAGCTGCTTCTGTAGTACAGGCAGGCTGTTAGAGTTGAATCAGTGAATGTATGGTGCCCATCCTCAAATGATAGAACATCTGTAATACAACACATGCCCCAGGCTCAGAGAACCACAGTACGTATTGGACTCCATAAAATGGAAGATATATAATTATAGAGGAAACAGAAATGAATTTGAAAATGGAGTATTTTGAGAAGAGGTCATGTGGAGCATAGGAGAAATTTCAGGGAAGACATGATAATATTCATTGGCTCCATGTATAAATTTTTTTTTAAAAAGTAATTTAAAAACTTACACTCTGTGGTTATGCTCTAATAATGGTCCATTCCAGCTGTGGCTATTCGTTGCATTTAAAATTTGATGTCAGTCTGGTGACATACCTCGCTTATAAAGGCTCTTGCCACACAAGTCTTATGATCTTGTTTTCATTTTCAAAATACAAAGTAAAAAGAAAGATCTGACCCATTCCAGTCCCTACCAAGCATAAACCCATGCATACTAGTAATATAGTACAACAATAAAAAGATTTATATTCCACCTTTCCCAAACACAGTTTCTAAATTTTGCATCATAATTGATAGTGTATGTAATATATTTATAAAAGAGTAGCTTATTTCTGATGTCTCTGATTAATTTAATGGTACCAAAATATCTAATAACTTAATATGAATGAACAAGTGAAAATTTTCTTAGTTTAATTGAAAAAATTCTAGGCTTAATAGTATATGATGTTATTTAAAATTTCTTTTTCTTAGAAAATACAAAGTGCTTATCATATCTCAAGCAATATTTCTCTATCTTCCATGTTTATAATTATGTGCTATAGAGGAAAACATGAAATATTATCTTCATGCAAAAATAAATCTTGTACAATCCTGTGAAGAGATATACATATCATCTTCTTTCCTTTCTTTTCAACATTCTCCTCCCCCTCACCTCTCCTTTTCCTCCTCACCTTCTTCTTCCGTTTTCTTCCTCTTCCTCCTCCTCGTCCCCTTCCCTGTCTCCTTCCCCTTCCCATTCCCCTTCCCCTTCCCCTTCCCATTCCTCTATCCCTTCTCCTCCCACTCCCCCTTTCCCCTTCCCCTCCTCCTCCTTCCCCTCCTCCTCCTCCTCCTGCTGCTGCTGCTGCTGCTATGTGTGCTCTGTAAAAAAAGAAAGGTGATGGAAAAGAGAGACTCTGTTTTGTTTTCAATATGGAGGCTTTAAGCAGTTAAGAAATCATGCCTAATGCTGGAGGCCAGTCATATGATACTTTGATCTCTCCCTGCTGAGTTTCACTAAGATAGTGACATTCTGTAAAGCCTTACAAAGTCAGATGTCACAGCTCCTCTGTAAAATTTCCCAACTCTTATAAAAACATTGTTGTATTACAAGGATCCACTCCCTTCAAAGTCTGTCGCAATAAGAGTTTAAAATGAATAATAAAACCCACAATCATTATCTCTATGCTCCAGATCCTTAAAAATTATTGAATTAGAATAGAATCCCAAACATTTTGGGGACAGTGGTTTAGGTTAAGTTTCAAGATTTGGAATATTTTTTAATTTGTTTCTCTTTTTGCAGATGAGAAACACACACACACACACACACACACACACACACATATACAAACACACACTCACACACACAGAGACAGAGAGAGACAGATACAGAGACAGACAGAGACAGAGACAGAGATACAGAGACAGAGACAGAGGCAGAGAATAAGATGGATGAAATAAAGAGTCAAAGATTGTGAATTACCCAACTTTATGTAAATCAGACTGAGTGAACAAACAAACAAAAAGAACTTAAACTTGAAGTGGAAAATTTCTGGTTTCTTTGGAGACTCAGTTCTGTCAAGTAAAGCTTTTCTGGAAACTGCCTTATGAGAGGATGTTTTGCTGAAAAGAGATGTGTGGTGTTTCTTTGGTAAAATCTAAATTTTCATCTATAAGTGGCTATCAAAGGAGAGAGGTTCTGGGTTAGGAATAAGAACATGCATATATTTCTTTCAGTTCTAGGATCCCATATAGTGGGTCTGACAAAATAACATTATCTCATTTTAGAGCTCTTATGTCTTGTAAATGCCCATAATAACAGACTGGAACTGGAGCAGACACTTGAAAGGACATGTAATGTTTGGAAAGAGTATAAGTATAACCTAACAGACATTAGACAACACTCTGGCATTAGTTTGCTTTGCTGGTCTTCCTTGGGCCTCACTGAGGCTGGCCTTCATTGCTGTTGCTCTTGCTTTGGTTACCATGTTTCTTTACACATCTTCACTTGTCAAGGCCTCATACAAAGAAATGTACCAAAGAATTTCTGGTGGTGTTGTAGATGCTTCTTTCTGCTTCCACAGTATTGGTTGAAGCCTTACAGTATCTAGCCAGTGCTACTGGTCTATGTTTGTTCTGATAATGGACTGGACTACCGACAATGAAGATGAGAGTCACCACAAAGAACTATTTCTAAACAGGTCCACAGCCCATGTTTCCTATTAACCTTTCTTTTCTTCTACCTTTGGTCGGTGGTAGGCTAAAAGGGAGGCTGAAACATTAGAGAACCATGATTAAAATATGTTTTGAAAAAACTCTAAGCTTGCAGAAACTGAGTAACACAGATAATTGTTGATTACTTATTTCAGAGAAAAATCTGTGAATCACTGAAGAGGGTAAAACATGAACAATGAATGATACCACAAAGTAGATGGAGATTCCCTTAGTGTGTGAAACACTGAAGATCAGGGTGCTATGAGTCCTGTTTGAAATAAATGGATTCCATATATTGAACCATCCCTGCATCCCTGGGATGAAACCTACATGTTCATGATGGACTAGCAGATGATGGTCTTGTTGGGCATCAATGGGCAGAGAGGCCCTTGGTCCTATGAAGCCTAGATGCCCCAGTGTAAGGGAATATCAGGGCAGGGATGTGGGAGGGAGTGGATGGATGGGTAGGGGTGCACCCTCATAGAAGCAGCGGGAGGGGAATGAGATAATGGATTTCTGGGGGGGGGACCTGGAAATGGAATAATATGTAAATTTTAAAAAATCCAATAAAATAAAAAAGAAATAAATGGATTCTTTGTTACCTAAGAAGATAAACAATATGCACATGCATGCAAGCAAGGTGAGGAAGTGTTTCTTTAGATATATTGAGAGGCATTAATCTGTTCATTGACAGATGAAAAATTTGTACCCCTGAAACACATGGTGTGTGCTAAAAAGCAGATGTTACCTGCAGGAATACCTAAGCTATAAAAAAGACAGTAAACCAGTCCCTAACAGAACCCCCAGAACACTTCACTTGATGGTTAGGGAGAATTCTACTCAGGAGAATTCTACTGATGTTGCTAGACAAAATGCATTCCAGTGTCATAATTCCTGTATCCGGGTCCCACTGAGCATCATTAACAGTCAGGTGTCTTTGTGCAGTGGTTAACTCGACTCAAGGAAACAGACATAAAGAAAAGCAAATGGACACACAAAGAGAAGAAATAACCATGCAGTGGGCATGCGCAATGATGTGAAGAGTCCTTAAAGCTGCATGTCTGCAAAGGAAAAAACCTCATCAAACCCCCACTCTAAGCCTGCCTCGGCTCCCCCCACTGCTGCACTAAAGTTGCTTAGAAAACAGAGATACCCAATACTTTTTAAAAAATTTTAAAAAAGATCACCCCCGTCCTCTCTTTCAACAAACAAGACGTAATGCACCTAACTTCTGCTTCCTCTGTCTGACTTACCTCCAGTCTCTTCAGAGCCCAACACACTGCATGAAAGAAAGAAACAGCCAATGCAATAATAGTGTTTGAAGCTGGATGGGGAAAGCCAATGGTAGAAAGAGTTTCAGCTCATTGCTACTTTGCCTGCAGCATTCTTGGGATTAGGGTCTCCCATAATGTTTTTTAGTTATTAACAGAAATTCCTCTTTCATCGGCACAGATTATGATCATCTGTTTAGAAGAGGAAGAATGACTCAGGGCCACAAAACCTACACAGCACATGCACAACAACATATATATTAACTGATAATAACCTCCAAAAACAAAAAAAAAAAAAAAAAAACAAAACAAAACAAGAATTAGAGCTAGGAGAGCATTAGTATTGGCTCAGCTTCCCTGAATGAAGCTCATATGCTCCCCACACATACTTCTCACTGTTGAGTAGTAAAGCATGTGCCTTGTACAATGAGACCAGTCTTCTTCAATATACCAATCACCTATAATTACACTTTTCTTCTAAAAGAATAAAATCATTAGCCTTCAGATTCATTCATTAATAAAGAAATTATTTGATTTTTTTTAATGTGAAGGAAGTTAGCTATGGGTATTCACAAGGAAAGAAAATTCATTATCATTTATTTTTTAAATACTTATTTATTTTTTATAAATAAGTACACTGTAACTGTCTTCAGACACATCAGAAGATGGCATCAGATCTCACTATAGATGGTTGTAAGCCACCATGTGGTTGCTGGAACCTCTGGAAGAGCAGCCAGTGCTCTTAACCACTGCGCCATCTCTCCAGCCTCCACTATCATTTTTACTACTACTACTACTACTACTACTACTACTACTACTACTACTACTACTATTGCTATAATGTAACAGAATTCTGTCTGGATTTTATATTTCATTGGTCTTTCTATGTTTTAAAATTCTCATATGGTGGTGAGAGCCCATGTATGCATGGCCTGTTGGGTTGATGAACTGCAGTGGTGAGCTCCCATTAAATATTTCTCTTCTTTCCAGAACAAGTGTTGCACCCATTCAGATGAAACTACTGAATGAATGGAACTGCAACAAGGAAAACTGAAACAAAGCTTACATAGTGCTTTCGGTTAGAGCTTTACTCTCTCAGAAACTGAGTGAAATATAAGAAATCCGTAAAGGATTGACTTTGCTGAGGTAAAGTGGACTTTGTTAGATAGCACCTACATGGGAGTAGGATCACTCTGGTTTTCCTATCATCATATTATTAGATAACATCAGGTGCAACTGGACATGAAGCAGTGAGGACAGAGTAACCCATTGAGAGAAATACACAGTGGCTCCCTTAAAGTGTTACATTTCAGATGGTTTGTTAGGTACCATGTGTTCATTGCTCTAATGTGTTTTGTTTTGTTTTGTTTATTAAAACTTTGTGACTTGCCTTAATGAACAAGAGTGCACCATATTCTCCACAGTAAGAGCCACTCACCTCATCCTTAACAATCTTTGTTAGCATATATGTCATATTGTTAATAGATAAATGCCACAAAACAAACCCTCTTGCACATTTATATAAGTTGTATTAGTCTGCTTCACACAAGAAAGACTAGTCAGTGCAAATGAATAAAAAGACTTCTTACAATGAATGTTATGTTTTAAATGAAAGCACATCACAATTAAATAGTAACCATTTTTCTGATCAAATGGAGAAAATCTATATGAAAATAAACATGTATTCTCTCTTAATCAGTTTGATGCTAAAGCATTCCACCTGTGGATTCTCTCTCGGTATTTTATTGTCTCAGTTTCCTCTCTCTCTCTCTCTCTCTCTCTCTCTCTCTCTCTCTGTCACACAAGCACATGCACATGCACATGCATGCACACATGCACACACACACACACACGCACACACACACACTTACATTCTTTTCTTTACATTTGCAGATTTATGGCAGATTCTATGTCACTTGTTTAATTATATTCTGTCCCTAAAATTACAAAGTTTTACAGGAAAACCAGGAATAAGTTTTATATTGAACTATTATTATTGATATTCCCTGAGCAATTTTGCTTTTTTTAAAGTTTCATTGCCTTTGTTTATTATTGATACATTCAGGAGCGTGATCAGGGTTGGTACAGAAGAGAGAGGAAGATAGAATTATGCTATCTTCCCAGGTGGCCTGTAGCATTACTTCGAAAGAAGTAATTGAAGGACCCAGAAGACTCTAGGGTATTATGTAGAAATATATTTAGTTACATCTCCACCATCGCACCAGGTTATATTCAGAAACTTGCTCTGATTTTTAAATTAATTTATATTTTAATTTTATATGTATGTACAACAATTGCATATCTTACTTCTCCATTTTCTCCTTATATAGGTCCTTTCATTTCAATCCCTGCTCAATCTGAAATGCATGACCTCTTTTTTGTTTACACATATGCAAATGCATGTATAAATACATCCTGATGGGTCGATTTCATGTTGCTTTTATACATATATATTCAATGCTGACTAGTTGGTAGTAGACTAATTCTTTCTCTCAGTAGTCATTGATTACCTATAGATCTTCATCTAAGAGTGGTATTCCAAGTGGCATTTAGCTATGTGAAGTTGGCAATAAAATTAACCATGACAACAACCTACTTAACATCCGGTTCAGCACTATTCCCTTTAATGTTCCATAATCCCTTCTGCTTAGATTTAAGGCAAATCCTTTACAACGGCATTCTTGTTACATGAAGGTTTATAAATTAAGTGTGAATATCTAGTGCTGACTTTAATAACTATTAGAGGAATGTTTCCATTCATTCTGCAGTGAAAGTTTGCCATGTGTTGTGCAGCGTACCCTAGAGCAATATGAATGGTAGGAAACAGCTGCCCATTAAGAAGACATGACTGGGTGCTGAGACTATACAGTCATACAGTAAGAGGCTTACTGTCAGTAATATGATCTTCCAGAGTTATGGACATGGAACATTGAGAAATATAAAATGAAGTCTGCTGCGTGCAATTTTCTTTCCGCACTGTGCAATACTGAATGTCCCCATACCTGGGCAGCCTAAAGAGATGTCAAGGAAAACGAAATACCATTCTTTAAAAATTCTGTGCACAAAGCATGTTTCTTTTAATGGGAAAATTAAAATAAGTTAAGCAAAACAAAGCCTTTAAAGCTGGCTTTATGAGCTTAAGAATGACAAGTGTTTTAGCTCTCAATATACATCTCATGCAAACAGTCAATGGTAGTGGAGTATTTGATATCATGACCCTCAGAATTAGTACGAGACCAGCTGTTTCTGCAGTAGTCAGTGAAATAGAATTTGTTTCTATGAATATGCACTCACTTCTTAGATGTGAAGGCATGAGGGATATGCAGGCATTTATACTTGTTTTCAAGTATGTAAGTATTTGTGCACATATGCAGGTGTTAATGCTTGTCAAAGCCCAAGGTTGATGGTGGCAGTAATCCTCTATCACTCTCAGCCTAATTGAGGCAGAGTCTCTGACTGAAGCCAGAGCACAGGTACATAGGCTCCTCTAGGTAAGCACCGTGCTTTCTATCTACGCTGTATTGCTCAACCTTCCAACTGGAATCAAATACATGTGTTTACGTGTTTCAACTTTTGTATCCATTCTGACAGTTGTGAAACATGTACTAAAATTATAATTCTGTGTGGAGTTTTAAAAGCAGGACACTGATGGTTTTACAGGTGTCCTGGTGTTTAGTGATCTATTCTTCGTTGTTCAGTACTGGATATTTAAAGCCTGTCCCCATACTACTCTTAGCACTAGATACACATTTCCTACCTCAGATGGAATACCACATAAGTGAGCATATCCTGGCAGCATAGATTCAAGTCATTCCAAATACCGTGTTCTATTTTGGTAACAGCTTTGTGGAACTTTCTATAATAACAGAACAAGGTAATCATAGACAAGACACATAGGTGGACCCATCAGGTAGAGGGGTTATTTCAAAGAGATTTTCTGCTATCAGCCTGAGATGTTACCTGATTGCAGCCTTAGGCTTTGGATTGGATGAATGCAGCAAATAATGTATATATTCCAAAAGGATTTGCTTGCAAAGCACAAGAATATTCAGTCGTACAAAAAAAGAAAAACCACCAATGAAGACCTAGTTGTAGGGATTAAAAAGTCCATGATAATTTTAATTTGTCTCTGATCTTGGAGTAGTTCAAGTCTCCACAAGCATTGAGTTGATCAGCACTGTAGAAAGCTTAGTGCAGCTATGGCTTTTTGTCGTTTTACTGAAAATTCCAGGTTGTACTTGGTTTTACATCACACTTTTGTGTAAATCATTTCCTCATGTTATGGAATAAAAAGTAAATTTTAATAATGTCTTTTTAACAGAATTTTATAAGCTTCTAATCTCAAATGCTTCAAGACACAAAAAAGCTTGAAATCCCAGCACGTAGAACTTGTTAAAACCCATCTCTTATCTCTTCTCTAAATTAATTTACTTTATGTCTTTTTGTAGAAGCACAGTTGAGACAAGTAAGCATATAACTTTTTGGTCTGTGTTATCTTCCACCTCTGGTTATCTTTCCATTGACATTATATTCTGTGTACATGTGACAGTGATTCAGCAGAGCAGAAAGAGAGCCATATGGCTGCTGTACTCACAAGGACCTGGGACAGGAACAGGTAACAGAAAGCTACCTGTATACAGTGACACAGTTCAGCTATGAGGGGAGACATCTCACACTAGCATCTGTCTGCCTCTGGTTAAAGGCATGCCCCAGATCAAAGACAAGAGCCTGTCAAAACCCCAGCAGGTGTTACAGCATCTCATAAAAGTTTCGTCCATCTTCGCATGTCAACATTTAGAGATTTCTTTCATAATTGACAGTGACTTGACAGGGAGGCCAAATCATTCAAGTAGAAAATTTCCTAGATTCAATTCCAGCACTGATCCAGAAGGCTGAAAAATTAGGGTGACAGACAAAGAATGTTGTATTTTTAGTATTTTCCATTATCAACTTCTTTGTGAGATGTCATTGAAAAAAATTTAACTTTTGTAATATATCTAAACATGGGTTTATTATTAAAATGTGTGCTGTCATACAACTCATATGCTTCCTCTTATGAGCCCTCTATAAGCGAATGGTAGAAATATATAGTATATTTTCAAATAATGTCAGAGTAGCTTCCAGGGGCTAAGCCACTACCCAAAGACTATACATGGACTGACCCTGGGCTCCAACTGCATAGGTAGCAGTGAATAGCCTGGTAAGGGCACCAGTGGAAGGGGAAGCCCTTGGTCCCGCCAAAGCTGGACTCTCAGTGAACGTGATTGTTGGGGGGAGGGCGGTAATGGGAGTAGAATGGGGAGGGGAACACCCATACAGAAGGGGAAGGGGAGAGGTTAGGGGGGTGTTGACCTGGAAACCGGGAAACGGAATAGCATTTGAAATGTAAATAAGAAATACCCAATTTAATAAAGATGGAAAAAAAAGATGAAAAAAAAAAGAAAATGGAATATTCTAATATAATATTAAGGAATAGGGAACATATCTATGTCTTTGATGGACAATCTACATATCTTATTATGCATAGAAATTTCAATTCACATCTTGAAATAAAAATACAATTTTTTGACAAATCATGGGAGTTTGACAAAACTCCTATTGAGTTGCCTCACCCAGTCTTGATATGTGGGTTTCCACCTAGTCTTACTGTACCTTGGTATGCCACATTTGGTCAGTATCAGGGAGAAGCCTTCTCTGTTCTGAAGTTAAGTGGAGGAGCTGTGGATCCTGTGGAGAGGGAAGGTTGGAGGAGACTGGGGGGACTGGGAGGAGGGCTGGGGACACTGGGAGAAGGGAAGAAGCAGAGCCTGTGGTCAGAATGTATTGTATTAAAGAAGAACAAAGAAAACAAAGACACAATTTCTTGTCTTTTTCAGAAAATTGAAATAATGCCTATTCTCATGAAAAGTGAAGTTTGTTATCACACTCTGAAGGTTCTGCTTGTTTGGATGGAGTGAGTGAAACAAGCTGTGCCTGAATCCCCATCTTTGCTTTAAATCTCATTTGGACTATTTGATGGTGATAGCTCATCTTCAAATTTCTCATTTTGTACTTTATGCTGTATGATTATTTCTGAGAAGAATTCATAGGCTTTATCAAATTGAAAAGAGTGATCTACTGTACACCACATCCTTGAGAAACATTGTTCTCAATGGTGCTCAAAAGTGTCCCTTTTCGGGGTTGGGGATTTAGCTCAGCGGTAGAGCGCTTGCCTAGCGAGCTCAAGGCCCTGGGTTTGGTCCCAGCTCCAGAAAAAAAAGAAAAAAAGAAAAAGTGTCCCTTTTCTATGTGCCACCGGCATGCCCTGTCCTGACTTCTAGTGTATGGCTCAATATGATCTTCTCTTCAGCTGTTTCTTTACTGCTTTCTTGCATTAAGCCATGGCTTAATTGATACTATATCTATCCTTAAACTTGGAATACTGTTTCAATTTGTGTAAGCATAAAAATGGAGCTGCTGTCAATCAGTTTCAGCTGCAGGACCTGAACTATGAGGAGCCTTGAGGACTGAAGGATTTTGGTTACATTGTCCTGACAAAGCAAAATTAAATTATATACATATAGATTAATTATGTACACAAAAAATTATGCAAGTGATAAATGCTGTCTCATGGGAGTGTAATAATTTAATGAATTATATATTACCCTATTTTATAAGTTTTACAATTATTTTTTCAAAAAATCATATTTTAATGATTTCATTTTATTAACTAAATATGAAGATAAACTCCTATTTCTTTTGACTCTATTATGAGAAATCTACACAAACACTAGGATAGAGAGGTGGTTATGCATTTAAAAACATGTCCTGGTCTTGTGAAGGACCTTGAGACAGTTCCCAATATCCATATGTCAGTTTCTAACTGCTTGTAACTCTAGCTCCCAAGGGATGCTGTGAATCTGGCCTCCTACGGAACTTGCATATCCTTATTAACACACACACAAACATAAAATCTGTGAATGTGAAAAGAAAATAGAATTTAAAGATATAAATATACATGTATAAGGAACAGATATCCTCTTTATCATCAGGGGTTGGGCTTTATAATGCTATCATTGCTACATAAATAAATAAAGCATTACTTAAAGCCCAATGGTAGAATGTACTGTAAAATAAAAACTAAGGGGCTTGGGGAGCAGGTCATTGGTTAAGGACATTTATTACATTTCCAGAGGATCCAAGTTTGGACAGTAGCCACCACATCTATTGGATGACTCACAACCTCCTGTAATTCCTGGTCTTGGTGATTTAGTTTCCTCTGTTGGCTTCCGGGGACATTCAGTTGTGCATAAACACACACACACACACACACACAAACCCACACACAAACACACACATTAAATCTTAAAAGAAACCAGTAATATATATTCCTTAATTATTCTAATTAAATATTTATTAAGTGCTTACTCTGGAAAAAAATAATCCCTTTTTAGATTCAAATCACATAGCATTAAGTTAGGCACACAGGGCTTTGTGCTTCAGAGAGGCAGGCTGTGTGGACAGTTTAGCAGGTCAAAATGCAGAGAGTAAAGTAGAATGATTGTGGGAGGTGATTTTTTCCAAATAAAACCTAAATGATTTGGTCATTTAACAGTGAAAACATTTTGTTCAGCTGAATCTTCATTAAACATCTTACGTTTCTTACCTCTTTGTAGAATGTAGCTCTCATACGAAAAGAGAAAATATTTCGAAGTACTTAAGCAAATGCTACATATACCATAAAGGAACTTTAGGTCTTTATTTAGATGGGTATAGGTAATGTCAGAGATTGAAAGAGCCGGAGCTTACCTTACTCCCATAAAATTGCATTAAGGAAGAAATAGAGTATTACATAGAATTGGTTGATTTAGTAGATTTCAAAACAAAAAAATTAGTTGAAAATGGCATACAAATATGAATTCATTAGGTATTGAAATTTCTGACATTACAATTTCATTTTTAATGATTCAAAAAACTTATTGTTAATTTTTTAATTGAAACTCATTGTCCAGTGAGATGTTATTACAAAATTTGTAATGAAACAAGAATTGTATTTTTTCCACAATATAAAGACATGGATATGTCCCATAAGATAAATAACCCCAACATGGAACTCAGGCCTATAAGGCTGACACCTTGCTGGTGAGTCAGACTGCAAAGAGAGAATTTAAGCAGCTTGAGGTCATTTGACAACCTGTAGCTTGACATTTGTGGCAGGTTGGTTAAAGAAGAATGGTAGAATTTGAGATGTCTGACATCATAAACTGGGGCATGAATAAATGCTTAAAGATACAATGGAAGGATGTTCAGGTCAAAAATAATACTTGTGGATAATCTACTCAAAATCTCTTTTCAGGTAAAGAGTATTCTATGTAAAAAATGAGAGCAGTTTCTATATCAGCTCTGAAACAATGTGACATTTTACCTTTTACTAGAGTTCTTACCTATGTTACTAAGGATTAAAGTCTGAGAATAATGTCTCATTGTTCTTCAATGAAGGTGACTCTTCTACTAGTACAGTCCGACTAACTCTAAGAAAATTATTTTAAAAACTTGACAAATACAGAGGAGGACACTCACAGCCAATCATTGAACTGAGAAAAGGTTTCCCCTTGGTGGAGTTAGAGAAAGGATTGAAGGAGCTGAAGGGATTTGCAACCCCATAAGAATAACAATATATATAAAAAAGAATAACAATATCAATCAACCAGAGCTCCTAGGAACTAAACCACCATCGGAAGAGTACACAAGGACAGACACATAGCTCCGTCTGCATATGTAGCAGAGGATAGCCTTGTTGGGAACCAATGGGAGGAGAGGCCCTTGGTCCTGCCAAGGCTCGACCCTCAGTGCAGGAGAATGTCAGGATGGGGAGGCAGAAGGGGTGGGTGAACAACCTCATAGAAAAAGGAGGAGGGAGGATGGAATAGGGGGACTTATGGACAGGGAAACCAGGAAAGGGCATAAAATTTGAAATGTGAATATAAAAAAATCCAATAAAAAAAAATCCTTGATAGAAGCAGCATCAGTAGGGTTTTCCTTGGAGGATCTGATGCAGATGCTGCTGCAATTGTACTACAAAGGGCAAGTTCTTGAAAATTTCCTGAATTATCACTCTCTCTCCTTGAACAGCAACATTCACAAACTCTATAAGTGTGTGCTTGCCCACACAACAGGGTATTTCAGAATGCATTATCACTGAAATACCGTAGGTTTGAGTAGGTAACATTTCCATTTAGAAGAGGTTCAATACAGCCAAACGGTCCCAGAGAAGCGAAGGAGCTGCCTGTGGGAAAAGAACAAAAATTTCTTGACTTAATCCCTGCTATTAAACCTCAGATATACATTGTCAAAGCCACAGAGTAATCAAGAGAGTATTAAGTCTCCAGAAATCATCAGCTTCTAGCACCCAATACAGTTAATAGTCTTTTTACCTTAATCCAACTCTGTGTCCCAACTCGACCCACATCCCCAGCAGGAGCAGACTTGTGGCATCTTATTTTGTATCATCATTTAAAATCTTCTGGCTATGTGAGCTTGAGAAGGTGCTTAGGATTCTTAACATTTTATCTGTAAAATGTACCTTTCTACCATGGAAATAAGCTAAATACAAATGGTATGCTAAATGATGACATGTAGCTACTGTTATCTCTTGGTAGATTAGGGGTTACAAAGTCCATCCCCCAGGGAGGGGAGGGGTACTAAATCTATCCAAGCCTTCTATCATAAGGGAAATAAGTCTTCTAAACAAAGGAAATGTGGTGCAAATCTAGTAAGGATTCAGAGGAAGTCAGTGTTGGCTCCAATCCCAATGTATGTTCATTCTTCCCCTCCAACGTCCCTGATGCCTGTGGCTAATTCTGCTCATATAGATGTGCCATGTTTCCACTTTGTCAATGTAACACCAACTATTAAGAAGTCTCCAGACACCTTGGAAAACATTAATCTACATTCCAGCATATTATGTGTCTACAATTTACCAATTTTAGAATGGAGAAAATGAGAATGTATTTTCAAAGAAAACAGTGAGGGAGACACCATGGATTAGTGTATAAAGTATATCACACCTAAGATGATTGCCTTCTTTGGTGACCCTGCATTTCTTCTCATTTTCATCAAATAGGAAAAAAAACATAAAAAATTATTGAATAATTTGAAAACTAACTCATTTAATTAAAAGTATTTTTATAATCTTATTTTTGTCCAAGTTTAAAAGTTGAATTATGAAATTTCATCAACTCATTTCTTTATAGTGTAAATTGGCCCTGCATTCAGTAGAATGTGAATGCTCTCAGTAGGCATTCTCAGAGGCCTACTGCCTCTCAGGCAACTGCCGAGGAGAAAGAGCAGAACAGCTGTAACTCAGGAGAGACTTGACTGCTGCTGTGGCTTGCTTCAAGTGGTCCTGCCCATCTGACTTCCAAAACAAAAATAAGAAATTTGTTCAATAAATATCATTAGCAAAGTACCCAGCAATTGGCTTTTCTGTTTTTAATATTTTTTTCATTTTTGAAAAATATGCTCATTAATATGCACATGGTGTATGTGTGGGCATATGTGCTATAATATGCAATATTCAATCAGGACTTTCACATTAAATTTCTATCCATGGGCCTTTTGAACTGTGAATAATGAAATGGATAACTAATTATGGACAAAAACCTGCAAAGTGATTAGATGTAGCAACATTTAATGTAGAGCAATCCACGCTCAAATCTTGTACTTCATCAGTTGTCTAATTGCAACAAATTCTTCCTACATTTGAACGTAACTTAATCTGTTTGTATTGCATAGTAAAATACCTTTGGCAGAGCACTTAAATAATATAAATTTATTCATTTCCTATAAGTTTCTAGAAGATCAAGATTAATCCTGAATCTAGAGATAATGGGCATCTCTGAAAACATTAGGGTTGACAAAGCAGCAGCTATGTGAGGGAAGAACAAAGTCGAGTTCAACATGATTCAGCAACCAGAAATTACATCAAAACGCTTCTCAAAGCTCTTCTTACATAAAGATGGATTATACATTATGTATTATCTTAAGTGCCTATGTGTGGGCTTCATGAGGACACTTTTCCCAGATATCAGAGGAGACTTTCCCTACATATCTCTGTTCCGACTAGGTGCACAGGTTCAGTAAAAGGGAAGAGAACTCAGGCAGAAAGGTGAACTGCTTTTCACTGCCTCCACTGGTGATGTTGTGTTTCCAACTGGGCAGAGCGAGCAGGGGTGTGGTTAGCCAGCGATTTCAGGGAGCAGATGTCTTCCTCAAGTGGAGGTGTTACAGTTCTTAGGACAGAAGCTCTCAGACGATGGAATAATTCCTGCACACCTTTAATCCTTCTGAACAGGATTCTTATGTACAGTTTTGGGATGGGTCAGGGTCTGGCAGCACTTACTTACTTCCTATTGGTTTGGCCTGAAAGCTTAGGAATACCTCATCTACATATTTGGGGGTGTGGTCCTGCATCAAGGACTAATCTGTCTCAAGCCTATTTATCCTGTGGTTCCATCCTCACCTATGGAGGAAGGCCTTGGGAACCTTCATCACTGATCTGTCTCAAATCTCTCTACAGGGGACAGTGGGGAGACTGCAGCTCCATGAGAAGGGCCTGATCTCCAGGGAGACTTGGAATGCTCCTGCCTTCCCTTTTAGGGTCCCCAGGGGGATTCGACCTATCTCGACCAGGAATCAGGATACCCTTCACAGCCCACCGCCCTATACCTAGGGAAGTCTCTTATGTGGTCTTTGTCATGTGAAGAGTGGCCATCTGGGCTATTAGGTACATCTTACCCTGGTTGTGTGAGAAAAAGGGAGCAAAGTTTGGCCCTGTCCTGCAGAAACCACAGGGGTTTATCCATCTTTTCCTTTTGAAAAAGCAACTTTGCATGTTGAACATTCAAGGTTTCACTAGAGATATCTGTGAGAAGGACCTTCATGATCCTAACCCAGACAGAGTCTGATCTACGCTCTAAGATGGCATCTAGGGTTCAGTTCTCCTCTGTCTTCATATGGTAGAATGTAGAGAATAGATGGGTGAATGTTGCGTGAGGAATTTTCTATAAGGAACTCATTTTATCCCAAAGACTTCACTAACAAATGTGTACACAGCCTTAAAGTTTTGCACATGGATTTGGAATTGAATGAAAACATTTGAATCTTTGCATATGTAAATTTTATTTAATAATAAGACTGTTCTTGCCTTTGAGATAAAGATTCCATTGTCAGGTACATAGGAAAAGTAAAATGTTGGCTTACAACTAAGCCTTCACAATGAAATGTAATGTAAAATTGTATTGTAAAATCAGAAGCCTTCCTCAAAGAATAAACAGGCTGAGAAAGAAATTGGGAAAATGACACCATTCACAATAGCCACAAGCAATATAAATATCCTGGTGTGACTCTAACCAAGCAAGTGAAAAATTTGTATGACAAGAACTTCAAGTCTCTGAAGAAAGAAATCAAAGAAGATCTCAGAAGATGGAAAGATCTACCATGCTCATGGATTGGTAGAATTAAAATTGTGAAAATGGTCATCTTGCTAAAAGCAATCTACAGATTCAATACAATCCTCATCAAAATTACAACTCAATACTTCCTAGAGTTAGAAAAAGCTATTTGCAGATTCATTTGGAATTACAACAACCCAGGATAGCAAAAACTTCTGAAAAATAAAAAAAACTCTGGAGGACCATTCTTCATGACCTCAAGTTGCATTACAGAACAATCATGATAAAAACTGTATGGTATTGGTACAGAGACAGGCATATTAATCAATGGAATAGAATTGAAGATCCAGAAATGAGCCCACATACCTATGGTCACTTGATCTTTGACAAAGAAACTAAAACTATCCAATGGAAAAAAAGATAGCATTTTAAACAAATGGTGCCAGTTCAACTAGAGGTTAACGTGTAGAAGAATGCAAACCAATCCATTCTTATTGACCTATACAAAGCTTAAGTCCAAGTGGATTGAGAACCTGTACATCAACCAGGTATCCTCAAACTAATAGAAGAAAAAGTGGGAAAGATCCTTGAACACATGGTTACTGGGGAAAATTTTCTGAACATAACACCAATGGTTTATGTTCTATGATCAAGAATCGACAAATGGGACCTCATAAAACTCCAAAGCTTCTGTAAGGAAAAGGACACTGTCATTATGACAAAACGGCAACCAACAGATTGAGAAAAGAAAATTACCAATTTTAATCCGATAGACGGCTAATATCCAATATATATAAAGAACTCAAGAAGTTAGACTCCAGAGATTCGTATAATCCTATTAAAAATGGGGTACAGAGCTAAACAAAGAATTCTCAACAGAGAAATACTGAATGGCTAAGAAGCACCTAAAGAAATGTTCAACATCCTTAGTCATCAGGGAAATGCAAATCAAAATAACCCTGAGATTACACCTCACACCAGTCAGAATGGCAAAGATCAAAACTTCAGGTGACAACAGACGCTCGTGATAATGTGGAGAAAGAGGAACACTTCTCCATTGCTGGTGGGATGGCAATCTGGTACAATCACTGTGGAAATCAGTCTGGTGGTTCCTCAGAAAATTGGACATTGTACCACCTGAGGACCCAGCTATACCACTCCTGGGCATACACCAAAAAGGTATTCCAACATGCAACAAGGACACATGCTACACTAGGTTCATAGTAATCTTATTTATAATAGCTAGAAGCTGGAAAGAACCCAGATGTCCCTCAACAGAGAAGTGGATACAGAAGATATGGTATATATACACAATGGAATACTATTCAGTTTTCAAAACAATAACTACATGGAATTCTTAGGAAAAGAGATAGAACTAGAAAATATCATTGTAAGTGAGGTAACCCAATCACACACACACACACACACACACACACACACACAAAGACACACACATACACACACAAAACGAGTAGTATGCACTCACTGATAAATAGTTATTAGCCCAAAAGCTTGGAATACTTAAGACAAAGTTCACAGATCACATGAAGTCCAAGAAGAAGGAGGACCAAAATGTGACTACTTCACTCCTCTTTAGAAGGGAGAATGAAACACTCACAGGAGGAAATACAGGAACAAAGACTGGAGCAGGGACTGAAGAAAAGCTCATCCAGAGACTGCCCCACCTGAGGATCCATTCCATATGCAGTCACCAAACCAAGTCACTATAGCTGATGCCAAGAAGTGCTTGCTGACAGGAACCTGATACAGATGTCTCCCGAGAGACTCTGCCAGAGCCCTACTTATACATATGATAATGGCTGTAGATAACTATTAAACTGAACAAGGGGACTCCAATGAAGGAGTAGGAGAAAAGACTGAAGGAGCAGAAATGATAAATGATAGATAGATAGATAGATAGATAGATAGATAGATAGATAGATATTTATAAATCCTGCTCCCTTCTTACTAAGAAGAAAATAGTAAAAAAATGAAGAAATTAAAAATTCAAAACCCTAGTACTTTTACAGTAACAAATTCCCTTAGAGAAATGAGGCTCAAGGAGGGATGGTTTCCTTTGACCCATTGTTTTAGAGTGGCCAATGCGTGGTCTGTCACTAAGGTTGCTTTTGGACTTTTCATGGGAATGTGTATCATTGTAGAAGTTTGTGGCAAAGAAAAATCTCAATTCTGTTTATCTACAAAACACAGAGTATACAGAAATATTCAATGCCATGGTGTGCCATTTATTGACACAGCCTAAGGACCATCTAGTCCCTACCTCTTTAAATGTCATTTATCTCTTAATAGTGCATTAATTATGGTCCAATCCACCTTTCAAGCTCCATCTCCCAAAGCTACATTCAGAACCAAGTCCTCAATATGGGCTTTAGAGGACATCTCAGATCCAAACACTAATAATTCTGATGAAAGTCATAGGGCTTTTTAGACACTGATGAGATGTCTGCATTTATTAGTAGCTATGTCCATTGCTTTAGATATGGAGGACTGAATTAAAACCTGTAACAGAAATATCACAGTGATTGTTAAACTACTACAGAGCCACAGATTGCTCAGAATTATCTTTATGTCACATGAATCAGAAGGATGAAAACCTTGATCATCAAAATTTTAATACCAACTCTTTGCTCTCTACCAAATGCCCACTATGTATTTGAGTATCACCTAATAAGCTTTATTGTTGAGGCATGTTTGAAGCTCATGGTTTAGAGATTCATGACAAACACCTTCTGTTTTCTTTTTTCCTGGGGTCAGAGTGATTGAATTGAGCACTGATGTTTAAGTGAGTTAAAGAGGAGAAGAGGAGGTAGTAGATATTGAATGATAATCAACTCTGTGAGTGGTGAATTGTTGCAATTTCCTATTTCTTGTAAGAAACATTTTGGACTTAGTACATAGAAAGTCTATGTAGATGTCTGTGTGTACTTCTAGAACAGATGTCAGTAGACTGGAGGAAGAAATGAAAATATAGTAACATTAAGGTAGAAATAGGTTAGCAACACAAATTAAAATCAGCCAAGACAAGAGAAAACAATTAGCCCATTTCAGAGGATATGATCAAATTGACTCTAGCTTAATAAGATGACAGGATATTTAAAGAAAATCTCAGTTAGCCAGACTGAGAGGAATCCAAATTCATTCTAATTCTGCCTTTTCCTGGAGATGTGACAACCACCTCTGTGTCTCAGTGGCTTAGACAACAAATCTGAACTTCATCTGAAAGAAGAAAGTTAAATAACTCCTGCATCTCCAATAAATCCAAGAAATGAAAAGTTCTTCTTATCAAGGACATTTCTCCAAAAGAGAGTTGCAGGTCTGTGTATTGAACACTGGATGGGCCATTGCATTTCAGCTTTAAAATAAGTAAGACCCAGCAGAAGGTGGCAGTCTCAGCACAGGTATTTATCACTGCTATTTGCTCAAACTCCATCAAAATGACCATAGAGCAATGTTTTTTTTTTAAAGACCCCTAGTTTTCGTTGAAAGGAATTGGTGGCAGAAAAAAAAAAAGCTTCAATATTTGGAAAGCCAAAACCCAGCCGACAGGAGTACCTACGCACCTGAGAGCAGAGGTAAGACCAACTTTTCTGCTCCAAGTGGCCTGCCTGGTAGATTCAGGATACCCAAAGGCAGAAGTCATCTGGGACAGAGCACTTCTGGTTTCTGGCTGTGCCCAGAGCTGAACTGATCTCAACCCACTGCTCCCTGATCCCAAATCACATGGGGGAAGAAAGCTGAACACCCAGAAGTGCAGACAATCCTGAGACCACAGGACTGACTGTTACTTCTGCCCACCTTTGCCCACATCCCTGGCCCACGAGGAAACTTCATAGTGTCTCTGGACACAGGAATGGAGGAGCAGTCAGCAGCAGAAACCCACGGTCCAAGTCTGCGACCAGAACTGAACTGCACCAGTCAAACAGTTCACTGCACCCAAATCCCATGGGGGAGAGAACTGGACCCTCGGAAGTGAGGACACTTCTGAGAAATCAGAGAAACTATCTCTGCCCACATTCCCTGACCCAAGAGGAAAAAACCTAGTGCCATCTGTGCCACCTGCACAGGACCTAAAGGAGCAGTCAGGGACAGGACCCTTCAGTTTCTGTCTGCTCCAAGGCTGAAAGCCAACCTCCCAGGAGTACCTACACACCTGAGAGCAGAACACTCTGTTCCCAGACCTGGCTTAAAAAACAAAACAAAAACAAAACAAAGCAACAACAACAAAAATAAAACCAGGAAAACAAGTCTAGAGGAATGCTGACACACAGGCCTACAGGAAGGTCAAGCCACTGCCAAAAACTGCAAGAGAAGCTAACACCAGAGACAACATGATGGCAAGAGGCAAGTGCACAAACTTAAGCAACAAAAACCAAGACTACTTGGTATCATCAGACCCTAGTTGTATCCACCAAAGCAAATACTAGGTAACCAAGCACACCAGAAAAGCAAGGTCTAGATTTAAAATCAAATTTTATGATGGTAATGGAGGAATTTGAGAAGGACATACATAACTTCCTTAAAGAAATACAGGACAATACAAGTAAACAAGTAGAAGCCCTTAAAGAGGAAATACAAAAATCCCTTAAAGAATTACAGGAAAACACAACCAAACAGGTGAAGAAATTGAAAAAGCCATCCATGATTTAAAAATGGAAATAGAAAAAATAAAGAAAGCACAAAGGGAGAAAACCCTGGAGATAGAAAACCTAGGGAAGACATCAGGAGTCATAGATGCAAGCATCACCAACAGAATAGAAGAGACAGAGAGAATCTCAGGGTCAGAAGACACCATAGAAAACATCCACACAACTGTCAAAGACAATGTAAAATGAAAAAAAGCTCCTAGCCCTAAACATCCAGGAAATCCAAGAAACAACGAGAAGATCAAACCTAAGGATAATAAGTATAGAAGAGAGTGAAGACTCCCAACTTAAATAGACGATAAATATTTTCAACAAAATTATAGAAGAAAACATCCCTAACCTAAAGAAAGAGATGACCAAAACATTCAAGAAGCCTACAGAGCTCCAAGTAGACTGGACCAGAAAAGAAATTTCTCCTGTCACATAATAATGAAAATACCAAATGCACAAAACAAATAAAGAATATTAAAAGCAGTGAAGGAAAAGGTCAAGTAACATATAAAGGCAGACCTATAAGAATTACACCAGACTTCTCACCAGAGACTATAAAAGCCTGAAGATCCTGGACAGATGCCCTAGAGACCCTAAGAGAACACAAATACTAGCCCAGGCTACTATATTCAGCAAAACTCTCAATTATCATAGAGGGAGAAACCAAGATATTTCATGACAAAACCAAATTTAGACAATATCTTTCTACAAATTCGATGCTACAAAAGATAATAGATGGAAAACTCAAAGGGAGGGAAATCACACCCTAGAATAAGCAAGAAAGTAATCTCCTTGCAATGAAATCAAAAGAAGAAAGACACACAAACATAATTCCACCTCTAAATACAAAAATAACTGGAATCAGTAATCACTATTCTTTAATATCTCTCAAAATCAATGGACTCAATTCCCCAATAAAAAGATATAGACTAACAAACTGGCTATGTAAAGAGGACCCAGTATTTTTCTGCGTACAGGAAACACACCTCAGAAATAAAGACAGACACTACCTCAAAATAAAAGGTTGGAAAACAACTTTCCAATCAAATGGTCCAAAGAAACAAGCTGGAGGAGGCATTCTAATACAAATAAAATCAACTTTCAACCAAAAGTCATAAAAACAGATAAGGAAGGATACTTCATATTCATCAAAGAAAAATCTACCAAGATGAACACTCATTCCTAAATATCTATGCTCCTAAAGCAAGGGTACAAACACTCATAAAAGAAACCTTACGGGGCTGGGGATTTAGCTCAGTGGTAGAGCGCTTACCTAGGAAGCGCAAGGCCCGGGGTCCGGTCCCCAGCCCCAAAAAAAAAAACCAAAAAAAAAAAAAAAGAAATCTTACTAAAGCTCAAATCACACATTGTACCTCACACAATAATAGTAGGAGATTTCAAAAACCCCACTCTCATTAATGGACAGATCATAGAAACAGAAATTAAACAGAGACATAGAGAAACTAACAGAAGTTATGAATCAAATGTAATTAAAAGATATTAATAGAACATTCCTTCCTAAAACAAAAGGATATACCTTCTTCTTTGCACCCCATGGTACCTATGGTTGCCTATGAATTTCATGAAGTCATTGTTTTTGTAACTGAGTAGTTCTCTATTGTGTAGATGTTTCACATTCTCTGTATCCATTCCTCTTTTGATGGACATCTGGGTTCTTTCCAGGTTCTGTCTATTATAAATAAGGCTGCTATGAATATACTGGAGCATGTGTCTTTTTTGTATGTTGGAGCATCTTTTGGGTGTATGCCCAGAAGAGGTATTGCTGGGTTCTTAGGTGGTAAAATGTCCAATTTTTGAAGAACCTCCAGACTGATTTCCAGAATGGTTGCACCACTTTGCAATCCCATCAACAAGGGAGGAGTGTTCCTCTTTCTCCACATCCTTGCCAACATCTGCTGCTGCCTGAGTATTTTATCTTAGCCATCTGACTGGTGTAAGGTGGAATCTCAGGGTTGTTTTTATTTACATTTCCCTTATGACTAAGGATGTTGAACATTTCTTTAGGTACTTCTCAGCCATTCGGCATTCTTCAGCTGTGAATTCTTTGTTTATCTCTGTATGCCATTTTTGTAATAAGGTTATTTGGCTCTCTGGAGTCTACTTTCTTGAGTTCTTTGTATATTTTGGATATTAGCCCTCTCTCAGATGTAGGATTGGTAAAGATATTTTCCCAATCTGTTGGTTGCCTTTTTGTCCTATTGATAGTGTCCTTAGTGTTAAAGAAGCTTTGGAGTTTTATGAGGTCCCATTTGTTGATTCGTGGTCTGAAAGCATAAGCCATTGGTGTTATGTTCAAAAAATTTATCCCAGTGCCCATGTGTTAGAGACCCTTCTATTAGTTTGAGTGTATCTGATTTGATGTGGAGGTCCTTGATCCACTTGAACTTAAGCTTTGTACAGGGTGATAAGAATGGATCAATTTGCAATCTTCTACATGCTGACCTCCAGTTGAACAGCACCATTTGTTGAAAATACTATCTTTTTTCCATTGGATGCTTTTACCCTTTGCCAAAGAAAAGTGACCATAGGTATGTGGTTTCATTTCTGGGTCTTTAATTCTATTCCCATGATCTATCTGCCTGTCTCTGTACCAATACCATACAGTATTTATCAATATTGTTCTGTAATACTGGATGGTGATTCCTCCAGAATTTCTTTAATTGTTGAATAGAGTTTTCACTCTGCTGGGAATTTTGTTACTCCAAATCAATTTACAAATTGCTCTTTCTATCTCTATGAAAAATTGTGTTGGAATTTTGATGGAGATTGCACTGAATCTATAGTTTGCTTTTGGACATTTTCACTATATTCGTCCTGCCAATCCATGAGCATGTAAGGACTTTCCATATTCTGAGAACTTCTTCAATTTCTTTCTTCAGAAACTTGAAGTTCTTGTCATATAGATCGTATACTTTCTTGGTTAAAGTCCCAGCTATGTATTTTATGTTATTTGGGACTATTGTGAAGGGTGTCATTTCCCTAATTTCCTACTCGGCCTGTTTATCCTTTGAGCAGAAAAAGGCTAATGATTCATTTGAGTTAATTTTATGCCCAGCCACTTTGCTAAAGTTGTTTATCAGGCTTACTAATTCTCTGGTGGAACTTTTGGTATCAATTAAGTATACTATCAGATCCTTTGCAAATAGTGATATTTTAACTTCTTCCTTTCCAATTTGTATGCCTTTTGACCGCCTTTTGTTGTTTCATTACTCTGGCTAGGATGTTGGTAACTATATTGAATAAGAAGTGAGAGAGTGGGAAATCTTTTCTAATTCCTGATTTTAGTGTGATTGCTTCAAGTTTCACTTTATTTATTTTGATTTTAGCTACTGGCTTGCTGTATATTGCTTTTACTATGTTTAGGAATGGGCCTCAAATTCCTGATCTTTCTAGGACTTTTATCATGAAGGGCTGTTGAATTTTGTCAAATGCTTTCACAGCATCTAATGAAATGATCATATGGTTTTTATCTCTGAATTTGTTTATATAGTAAATTATGTTGATGGATTTTGGTATATTGAACCATCACTGTATCTCTTGGATAAAGCATACTTGATCATGATGGATGATCATTTCGATGTGTTCTTGAATTTGGTTTGCAAGAATCTTATTGAGTATTTTTGCGTCGATATTCATAAGGGAAATTGGTCTGAAGTTCTCTTTCTTTGTGGGGTCTTTGCACGGTTTAGGTATAAGTGTAATTGTGGCTTCATAGAAGTAATTTGGTAGTGCTCTGTCTGTTTCTATTTTGTGGAATAGTTTGGACAGTGTTGGTATGAGGTCTTCTATCAAGATCTGTTAGATTTCTTCACTAAACTGATTTGGTCCTGGGATCTTTTTGATAGGGAGACTTTTAATAACTGCTTCTAATTCTTTAGGAGATATGGATATGTTTAGATGGTTTATCTTCTCCTGATTTAACTTTGGTACCTGGTATTTGTCTTGAAAATTGTACATTTCCTCCAGATTTTCAAGTTTTGTTGAATATAGGCCTTTGTAGTAGGATCTGATGATTTTGTGAATTTCCTCAGTTTCTGTTGTTATGCCTCCCTTTTCATGTCTAATTTTGTTAATTTGGACACACTTTGTGTTCCTGCTGGTTAGACTGGTTAAGGGCTTATCTATCTTATTGATTTTCTCAACGAACCAGTTCCTGGTTTTGTTGATTCTTTGTATAGTCCTATTTGTTCCTACTTTGTTGATTTCAGCCCTGAGTTTAATTATTTCTTACCATTTTCTTCTCTTGATGAATTTGCTTCTTTTTGTTCTAGAGCTTTAAAATGTGCTGTCAAGCTGCTGATGTATGCTATCTCCTGTTTCTTTTGCAGATACTCAGAGCTATGAAATTTTCCTCTTAGCACTGCTTTCTTTGTGTCCAATACATTTGGGTATGTTGTACCTTCATTTTCATTCAATTCAAAGAAGTCTTTATTTTTCTTTTTTATTTCTTCCTTGACCAAGTTGTCAATGAGTAGTTGTCCAACTTCTACGTATGTATATTTATTGCCTTAGTCGGTAGTGGTCTGATGGGATGCATGGGGTTATTTCTATCTTTTTGTATCTGTTGAGACCTGCTTTGTGACTGATTACATGGATGGAACTAGAAAATATCATCTTGAGTGAGTTAACCCAATCACAGAAAAATACACATTGTATCCACTCACTGATAAGTGGATATTAGCCCAAAAGCTTGAATTACCCAAAACGCAATCCATGAACCACATGAAGCTCAAGAAGAAGGATGATTAAAATGCTGATGCTTCACTTTTTCTTAAAAGGGAAACAAACATATCCCTAGGAGGGTATGTGGAGGCAAAGTTTATAGCAGAGACTGAAGAAATGGCCATTCAGAGCCTGCCTCACATGTGGCGCATATATATATATCCACCAAAACTTGATAAGATTGATGAAGCTAAGAAGTGCACACTGAAAGCGACCGGATATAGATTTCTCCTGAGAGACACAGCCAGAACATATCAAATACAAAAGCGAATGCTAGCAGCAAACCACTGGACTGAGAATGGGACCCCTGTTAGAGGAATTATAGAAAGGACTGAAAGAACTGAAGGGGCTTGCAACCCCATAAGAACAACAATTCCAACCAAACAGATCTCCCAGGGACTAAATCACTACCCAAAGACTATACATGGAATGACCCATGGCTCCAACTGCATATGTAGCAGAGGATGGCCTTGCTGGGCACCAAAGAAGAAGAAACCCTTGGTCCAGCCAAGGTTGGACCCCCAGTGTAAAGGATTGTCAGGGAATAGTAAGGGGGGTGAATGGGGAAGGGAACACTCTTACAGTAGGAGGGGAGAGGGATGGGATAGGGGGCTTATGGGGAAAAAAAGAAAAAATATAAATAAAGAAATATCCAATAAATAAAGAGAGCAAGAAAAGAATATCTCTTACATAAAGTTGTGAATAGAGAAGAAACAACATAAACTTTTAGAAAATATTGACACTCAGATTTCAAGACCCCATGATAAGAGAACTGAAGACAAATCAAGAATCTGTAGTGTTGTGGTTTGAATAAAAATAGCTCCCATAGTCCATAACTAATACTACCATTAGGAGGCATGGTCTGATTGAAGGAAGTGTAGCAGTGGAATCCAGATTTGGGGTCTTAGATGCTCAAGCCTGGATGGTGTGTCTGTTTTATTTATTCATTTTTTCCTGTTCCCTATGGATATGGGTGTAGAATTTTCAGTTGCTGCTCAAGCATCCTGTGAGTCTGCATGTCTCCATCCTTCCTGACATGATGCTAATAGACTAAACCTGTGAACAGTAAGGCAACCCAATTAAATAATTTCCTTTATGAGAGTTGCTGTACCCATGGTATTTCTTCACAGCAATAAGAACCCTAAGACGAGTAGCAAAATTTACAATTCAAGTGCTCAGCCAAGTCCATATGCTAAGTTTGCAACCTAAAAGAAATTAAGATTTATTTATATATTTTATGTATATGGATGTTTGAGTGCCTGTACATCTGGACAACAAAAGAGCATGTTGGATCTATATTAGTCAATGTCTTATTGCTGTGAAAAGACATCACATCTATGTTGACTCTTATGAAGGGAAGCATTTAATTGGAGCCTATTTACATATTCAGAGATTTAGTTCATTATCATCATGGTGGGATATGTAGCTACATGCAGACATCATGCTAGAGTGGTAGCTGAGAAATCCACATCTGAATCAGTAGGCAGCAAGAAGTGAGAGAGATACTTGGCCTAGATTGAATACTGGAAAACTCAGGGCAGATCCTCAGTGACACACATCCTCTGAAAAGTTCATATCTTCTAATCTCTGTCAAGTAGTTCCACTCTCTAATGACCAAGTATCCAAATATATGTGCTGATGACTGCTGTTCATATTCAAACCACCAGAGTTCCAGAGTATCCAGAGTTAGAGATGGTTTTACTCTACCGTATGGTTGCTGAGAATTGAATTCTTGACCTCTGGAAGAACAGCTAGTACTCTTAACTGCTGAGACATCTCTCCAGCCCCCTAAAGGAGAATTTCAATGGCTTCTGAGCATCAGATTCTATGGATGCTAATAATGTCACACTCAGATTTTTACCCTGATAAATACTACAGAGTATATCATAGGCCATATTTCAGAAAAGGCAGGTCATCTCGTTTATAACCTACACTGGGAAAAAAAAGACAAGAATTTTTGTAGTAATTTGGGATTTAGTTTTAAAATAACCATAGTAAAGGGATAACATTTTCAACTGTACTTGCAGAGAATAGAATTGGGAATGGTTATTCCAGCACCAGACCAATCAGCTCTGAACACACACATACTCAGAAAATAAAGTAATTAAATTCATAAATTGGAATTTATTAATGGTGTGACCAGACTGACTGACACCCATCTAACAAGATAACAAATCCAATCATCGTCACCATATATGTTATATTTTAAAAGCACTTCTATACTATTGAAGACAATTCACACATTGACCAAGTATGGAAGAATGAAAAGGCACTTGATAATTTACATGCCCACGTCAGGTAAGGTCTTCTGGCTGGTTCATCGGTAGAAGCTAAGAGGGCAGTATTATTTTATCACTGCATAAATGAGATACTGGGAGGTAAATGCATTCTGATGGGTAAAATGAAAAGTTAAGAAAAATAGATATGAAAATAATTTATAGTGAAGGATGTTTTCATAAGTACTCTCATTTTCTTCTTATTAATTAAGGACTATGAGGAAATTACCTCTCCACAGGGTCTGTAAGGCCTTTGAGTTTAAATCTGCTTCTTATCATGAAACTTCTTTTTCAGTAAGTCATTTAAACACATAGTAAAAAAAGAAAACCTTAGAGTACAGTGTGGGAATTTGTCCCTAAAATCTGTTGATAGTAAATTTTGAAGTCAGGACTCACACAATACTTTTGCAAAAAGGAGAGGAGAAAGATTGAGACTAGCAGCAGCAGAAGAATGCAGCTGACATAGGTCTGTGTTTAGAAAACTTTTAAAGACAGATACATAGAATTTTTTAAAAGGCCACTTCTATTTGCTTACTTAAAGAAATCTAGAGAATTCTGCAGACATAGACAAGGTCTTGCCCTCCTATGTAAGCAGTATTGTGTGCTATGAAGATAAAGGAGAACAATATGGAAAATATTATGATTGAGGTTATAGATCAAGAAATTTGAAAATAAAACATCGAAGATATTGGACAAGTGGTTTCATATTTAGCAAACACCTTTGTTAACTTGATGTGCAATTACATTATTACAGAATAGAAATTAATCCATACAGCTATACAGTCATAGTTCGTAAAGGATTAGACATTTAAATTATAATAAAATGTTTGGTTCAATAAATCTAATTGACAAAACTATATTTAAAAAATACTGATACTAAAGTTGAGTGTAGGTATACAAGTCATAAAATAGAGGCCAATGGTACGATTTACCAACCATAAAATAAACTTTTCTGCTTAGCTTATGAATAAAAGCTCACTGTATTTCCACTACGCCAAAAGAGATAGTGTTGGATATGCTGTAGATGTAAGATGCCATGTATTTGGAGATCAAGAGATAAAGCATTAGAGGAATCCTGACAGAAGGTACAGTAGAATCTTCCCTAGATAGTAAACCAGCTGTGCATATGTTATATTTAGGAAGAACTTTATACCCAAGTTATAGACAAAATCATTTGTAGATCCAGGCAACACTCACAAGAAAAACACACAGAAGTAACTGATGAAATATTGAAATACTATTTCTATGAGGTAGATAGATTAATAGAAAGCATAAGAACTTGGAACTAGAGTTGTTTCCATGGTTGACTTGTTACTCTTACAGAAGACTCAGGTTCAGTTCACAGCACCTCATGACACTTCGCAGCATCTTATAAATGTTGGACTTGAGTAATAATGTCCTGGTCCTGACTTTTCAGGCACTGCATCCAAATTCACATATCTACATGAAGACATGGAGTCAGAGGACAGAGAGCCTCACTCACAGTTAAAAATAAAAATAAAATAGAGGAGCATAAAATTTGTAAAAACCATGAAGTCGCATTTGAGAAATTTGAACTAACAAAAATATCTTTCATAAGTAATAAGATATCCCATGTTACATTGCTTCTTTACCTGCATTATTAAGAAATAGATTTGAATGATTCATGAGACCTCCAGCTGATCACTCTGCTTGATTTTGTGTAGATTGTGCTCTAGTTTCTTTAAAATTACTGAATGCCATGGACTTTTCTGGACATTATAATAAGTTTATTCTATCCTCAAAATTAGAGGCTCATTTCTGGTGCATGAGGAACTTGTCCTTTTCAACCCCTTCAAATTTTGCTCAACACTTTACCCAAGAACCAAAGGAAAATATATTCAGCAGAGGCATGTTTATCAAATAATGAAGAAGTTGATCATTTTTGTGATGTCTTCAAATTATTTTCAATGTAAAAGGAGCAGATGAGCTAGTACACTGGATATTGAAAGGAAAATGTTTCTATTTGCTTCATAAAAGTGTGATTTCTTGCCAAAATGCCCAGCCAATACAAGAGACCATGCAGCTTTCTTTAGATATGTGCTTTTGTCAGCAGATGCAAGCTGTCTTTTGTCTCATCTCTTTTATAGTTGTTTATTTCTCAAGCCTGCTGGTATTTAAGTATACTTAAAACCATGCTAAAACTGTCAGAACTCTTGGTAATTTTTCAATAACAGGAAAGCAAACTCTGGTGAAATGGTTTCCTTTAAAACACCAGTTAGTTTTACAGGACACAGTTGAAACTCCATTCTTATCAGACGAAAATGAAGAGCATACATTGTTCCTACTGTGCATTTTTAACACATAACCTCAAAGCGAACTGCAAATACTTCTTTGAAAGTTCCCTTCTCTCCCTCCTCTGCACGCACACACACACACAACACACACACACACACACACACACACACACACTCACTCACACAGACACAGCCATGCATGCACACACATGCACACACACAAACACAGACACCACAAAGATAGAGACGTTCACAGAGGTTTTGGATATTGCTTGTTCTAGTCTCTTAAATGAAAATTTACATTTTGACATGCTCTACTCTCCTGCTTATGGTTGTGTTCCTAAATGTATGACTAAAGTCAAATTACCCAACAACCTCAGTTCCAGAAATGTCTGATAGTTCTTACCAATAGCTAAATGTACAGTTATTCTGTTAACATTTAACTAAACTAAAATTTAACTGAAGAATTTAAGGGCATCATGCACTGGCAGCATACACTGCTGTCAAACGGTGTAACTTAATTTTGAAATAAGCTCTTGGATCAGTGAGGAAGAATATTGCTTGTTGATGGTAGATGGACAGACACACAGTATGTCTTCGTCATCCCAGCAGGGCCCAATGCATTCCTCAAGAACTCTTGGGTAATCTCCCAAGCACACACCAGGGATATGGCAGGCCACTAACAGTTTTCTAGAATGACCCTTAATCCAGGCAGATGTTTGCTTTTAATCAAAAGCCATCACACTTGGGGTAGCAGATGGCCAGATGTCTTTAGGGACTACATAGAATGTGAATCCATCATAAAGTTTTTTAGTTACTTTTACTACAATTGATGTTTGCTTCCTTCAGAGCAAAGCCTGAATCATGGGTGCTAAAATATCTTACCACAGCATCATTAACTGCTATCACCATTTTTTTTCTGTTTTAAAGATCAAAAAACAAAATCTGAGAAGTTTCATGATTTGATTAAGATCATAAATAAGCTTGAACCAAAGCTAGCCCTGAGCTGTTAGATTTCTTATTAAATTAATGAAAGTGGTCAATTAAAGAGAGGACAGTGAAGAGATCTTTGTATTTTTGTTGACTGTTCAATTGAGTCCTATTTTCCAATATCATATAATCTCAATGCCCTTCAGGTGAAAAGTTTAAGAGCTCAGTCTTTGTATTTTCTTGGCAAGCTGAAGGCAGAACTAGACTGAATCATGTGATCTTATTGTTCCTTTTGTTGTGTTGTGAAGGCCAATCTCTACCACCTTCAATCATGTGTGGCTTTATTGACAGAATTCTCAAGGTCAATCAAAATCAAATACCTGTGTTTATAATGATAAGGTAAGTTGGAGGCAATTGAAACTACCAACAACATGATTTACATGCTCTAATCTGCAAAGGCAGCTTATTTCTTACTTTCTAAAGACATTTGCTATACCTTATAACAGTGCACCACAGACTCTATCCAAAGGTTAGAAAGGGGTCTTATGTCCATATCAGACTTTAAGATCTGAGTCCTTCAATCTGTTTTTCTACAGAACAAGTGATTAGATACTTGTCACCTGGTATCTGCAAAATTAGAATCTAGGCACAGGATGTCCTAATTTTGTTTCAAAATCAGCTTGGGAGTAATGAGTTTATTTGGTATACAAGTTCTGAACTGTGTCTAAGGAAATCAGGACAAGATCTCCTGTCATAATGGAACACTGCTTCCTGCCTTGCTATCCAAGGCTTTCTCAGCTTGCTTTCAAATTCCATGTGGGGCCACCTGTGATAAGCCTACCCACAGTAGGCTGACACCTCCCACACTGATTAGTCACCTGTTCAGAGGTAGCCCCACCCACAGTAGGTTGACAGCTCTCACACTGATTATTAGTCAAGAATATGCCAAACACACATGTTGACAGGAAAATATGATTGAAGGAAATCCTTAATTGAGATTTCCTTTTGTCTGGTATATATACAGATTCATGTCAAGCTGACAACAATCTAATCAGCATATAACATTTCCTTTAAGGCAGGTTGTGTAAATTTGCTCCTATTAACTCTGGAGAATGCATGAAATAAAAGATGCAGGATCATAAATATCATTGTTCTTCATGCCCTCATTCAGAGGCCCCTCTGGTCAAGTCATGGTGACTTGGTGACATATACAACCAGACTTTCAATACTCTTTGCTCAGCAGCCTAAAACCAAAGTGTAAGTTTGAGGCTTGAACAACTTTACACATTTCTTTTCAGCCCATTCAGCATTGAAGGGATAGGGTTGTCTTTATACTTCTACATGAAAACTTATATACAGTCCCTTACTCTGCAGTCACAGTATCATCTGCAGATTAATAATGTCTTACAAGTTGAAAAACACTTTTTTTCCAGAACTAAGTTAGATACAGCATTCACAAATACGATATCAACTACAGTACCAAGAAAATATGAAATGTGATACCATTTCCAACGCTTTATTGGAAAGTATGAATTAAATGAACTTCCTGTGCTCTTAAAACTTACAATAAATAAAGCAAATCTAATGTAAATTTAGTAAAATAGTTGTTGAAATATATAACTTAGAGAAAAGAAGATGATAAAAATGGGAAATTAATTTTGCTTCTAATTTCTCTCTTTGCAAACTCCAAAGCTACAATTTTATAATTAAATCTCAGGTGCATCTTGCAGCCAATTTAAGCTCAGGTTATTGACAGCGCATTTCTCCCATCTGCACTCTTATTGAAATCACCGCCAGCAGAGTGAAATGAGAAAAATATCCCAATGAAAACCATGGAGAATGCCAGCCCCAAACACATTTACATAAACCTTCAGGAAATTTATTTTCACACATTTACTTATTTATTTGAGATGCATTGTTTTAAAGTTTAGCAAGAATCCTGGTGACCTTTACATAGTCTATATCTGTTAGAAATAACTGTTACATTTCCACCAAACTAAAGCACACACATAAATGTAAAATTCTAGTTTTAACTCCATGGAAATCACTTGCTCGGGATCAACAGTGGTAGAAGTGGGAAGTGAGGCTGTTTTCCCTGTTGACCTTGAGTGCAGAGTGGGAAGTTACCTCTCAGCTCTGACCATGGCTGTTCATCAATGGAGCAGAGGACCCACGTCATGGCACTGCTGTTAGGGAGTACTTAGAAAAAAAAATATATATATATACTTTTATGCAAATATATTTACATACTATAATATACCAGGGGGCCATGGCCAATAATATCGGTTGTGTTTTGACAGCACTACATTGTCTGCTTTTAGAACAACTATGTGTGATGACAAAAACCAAGTTCATTTGAGATTAAAATGCATGCATTCCTGATGGACTAAAATGCCTGGAAACAATTAAATACACTCTAATTTCTCTTTGCACATAAAATAATTGATATTTTTCTGTACCTCTGAGAAAAAAGAAAAATCAAATCAAGGCATATATAACATGCAAGTTTCTGTCATAGCATTTTTTTGTCTGCACCAGAAAGGTCAAGCTTGAACAAACTAAAATAGCCTCAAGTGTTGACATGTTTTTAAATTGGGTTCCTTGTGAACATTTGGCACATGATTTCCATATAAAAACCTCAGCAGGCTGAGGTTTCCATTTACATCTCCCACTTTTTTGTATAGAGCAATCACAGAGTTTAAAAATTTAACAATGTGTTATTCTAAGGCAAGCACTGTAAGACATACTGAAGAAAAGAATTCAGCTCTCTTCATTTGCAAGGCATAGTTACCTACTGAATTTCTAATGTAAGCCATTCTAAAAATAAGTTGTTGTAAAATAAGATGAAATTATGAAAGTAATATTAGGACCGTCATTAAAATCTGCATGTCATTCAAAGGATATACGGTACTGAATAATTTATATTTTTAGCATATCTCCAATTCCTAAGAACCATGCAAATATTTTTATTGCTGAAGGTTTTTTCAAATTCGAAAAAATTATATATTTATTTTTTAGCTGTGGGACTTTAAAACTCTAGACTGGAAATAATTAACATTGAGCTCTATCTAATTAAATGAACACAGGAGATTCCACTGATGGTCTGCTCTATACCCAAATGAAGACTGTCTCATTTGCAGCCAATTTGATCCAAGATTTATTGTGGTAAGAAAATGAATCTTCCTTGAATAGGAGGCAGCCAAGCACTGTAGCCTTGTTCCAGCTCTCTGATCCAGAAATCCATATGCCTTAACTATAAGCTGTGCCAGAGTGTAACAGAACCTAAGCAAGTTTCCTTTCATTAAGTTGACTATCCTTGCATAGCTAGATATAGGGGTGTTATGATTTATACTTCCACAAATTAAGAAATATTCAAGTATAAACATCAGCATTGACTTGCTTCTTAAATCATATCAATACTATAAGATTGAAAAGAAATAGGTTATCTTGTTATCCTTTAATATATACATTTAACATTTTATATTTAATATGTATTATATACCTAATATATATTTAATTTATAATTATTTATATTTAATATATAATACATTATACATAAATATATTGTAAATATATCTGACCACATGTCATATACAAATATCTGAAAATATTTCTACTTTATTAATTTACTCATAGGAACTGGATTGTTATCATAGAGCCTTAGTAGAGCAAGCATAGCCACTGGGAAACCAAGGCCTCTGTATTCAGGTCCTTTCTGAGAACTTTGAGTGTAAATAGAGTGAATGTGAACTTGTATCTGTAATTTAGAAGCTGTCTTTGTAAACATACAATAATACTGAGTGAGAGAGAAATTGCTGGAACTGAAAAGAGGGCACAGCTCTTATGAGATCTTGCTGCTCTCTCAGAGGACTTCGGCAACCATGTAACAGAGCTCACAACTATTTGCAACTCAGGCTGAATGGGATCCCATACCCTCTGTACCACACATAGACAAACACACACACACACACACACACACACACACACACACACACACACCACATACACCATATATATATATATATACATATATATATATTAAAGTAAATATTTTTTACAAATTAAAGTTTCATTTTAAGTCAAGAGCTAGATGAAATTGGGTGTACAGAATGGGAATTTTGAAATTTTTGAGATGCACATCATTGTATATTAACAGCTTTGAAAAATAAAACATTACTAAGTATTTTCTTCTCTTTCAGAAATCACTGTATGTTGGTTTTCTGAACTTTCATACCCCTGATATACAGGTAATTTACTTTTGAATCTGTTGTCTTCAGTTGGGATATAGTATGCTAATTAATTACAGGTAGTAATTATCATGAATATATCATGAATTTTATATTTAAAGGGCTAGAAAGAACCAACATTCATCATTACATATTTTTTCAGAAACAAGCTATTGTCTTGCAAAATGATTGATTAAATGATGAAACAGAAATATTTGAGGAATTTCTTTAATTTATAAAATTAAAATATTTTCTTAGTTACTTGTATAAAACTCTGTTTCTAGGTTCCCAAATTACAACACAGGAACGAATAAGTTAGCTTTGGTGGTCTTAGATGTCATTTGAGACTCAAAATATATCTTTGTTACACCAGGGCTGTTTGCTACACATATTTTTGAGATTCTACAATGTTTTCTGACAATTATAGTGCAGGCCAGTCAAGTAAAGTAAATGAGACTGTTCAAACAGAACTTTTATCAAGTTACCTTTAGGAGAGCATATTACAACAGAGGGGCTCTCCATTTGCTGTTGCAACTGACTCCATGGAAATAGCTTTTCCTATGAGAATCCTGTCTGCTACTAGACATGTTTGACATCCATCCGGTTCCTATCAGTTTCACAGAAAGTTCCTCACCCTGTCCCTTTCTGTCGTCTCTGTTGTCTGTCTAAGCTTCTTAAATAGCTAATGCTAGACAAATAGCAATGGTCTTGGTTTACACAAATTTAGGTGTAAATCCAAGATTTTCTCTTCTTTATTTATATTCCATACTGACTTTCAGTGGCCTTAAAACCTACTCCCCCACTTATATTATTAAAGATATTTCTATGCTTGAAATGTTTCTTGACATTTCTATGACAATTAGCTACTCACAAGTGTATTTATCAACCCCTATTTGTGATCAAGCCTGTTTATATTATCAAGCCTGTTATATTTCTAGCAACTGATGTTCTACTTTAAGTTTGGGGAAGGGAATTGAAAAAGCCTAAATCTTGGGAAGGACCTCAGGAGACAAGAAACTCCTGTTATCTGTTTTTGTTTCTTCTCTTACGCTAAAAGAAGGGAAGCTACAAGTTATAATTCATACTGCTCACACTGACTATTAAGGAATGTCTATGGAACATCTCTTGATGGAGAGACTTATAGGAACATGAAAGTCACAAATCCTTGTTTCATGAGATTGTCACTCTTTGAACCCCAATATTATTGCTTCCAAATTTTACTCCATGTGTTAAAAGTAGAATCACTATATTAATTATAATATATTATTTTAAATAAACGTAATTAGTCATTTATAATAACACACTAACTTAATCTTAGTGAACAGATTTATTTAATCCAATCAAAACAGCTCACATCATAGCTTTGCCTTTGGCCTATTTCATTATTATTCTCAGAAAGCATAGCTGATCTGAACCCTGAGTAGCATTTGTGCAGCTGCTTTGTGGGGATGAGCATGTGCAGAAGCCACACGACTTCCAGAGTCTGCTTTGCCAAAACAGGTCCTGAACTTTATCACTGGGAAGCACTTGCTTATCTTGAATTGCTGGAAACTTTGTTTTACAGCAGGATAAGGGTCTTCTTTTATGGATGTAAAATTATTCACTGGTTATAAAATAATGAAAATATTTCATTATTCACTGCTTTTCATTGGATATTTGGCATGAATCTATGCTTCACAGCATCTTATGAGGAATAAAGCTATGTTCAGCATAGCATCTGGCATAGCCTCCACTAACATAAAATACTTCCTGATATCCATCCAAATGTGCCATTTGGTTTGAGTCACTTCCTGCCTCAGAACATTTTCAATTAAATAGGAACCAAGGCTATCTCAGATTTCATGAGACCATAATTTTCACGATAAGGCCAAAATTATGAGCTCTAGTAGGCAACAAAATCATAATTCAAAGTAAGGGTTGTGTATTTAAAGGAGACAGGAGCAAAAATTGAATTATTCATGACAGAGAAAGATAAGGAAAGTCAGAAAGACTAAGAAAGTGCAAAATAGAAAAACTCAGTCTCTGTCCTCTTTCTGTTGCCAATCCTTTGTTAGACTCTGCCCCTTGTCAGATACCAGGTTCTTCTTAACCTATGCTAGGTAGGTAGATCAACATTGGAGAGAGAAACTTACGGAATTATTGGCCCACCAGTGAGGAGGCATCTGTCCTGGATGACAGCCTCCGTGCATTGATTAGAGTGGGAGATCAGGTGTCAAGAGCCTGTAGGAAGTTGATACTTTGCTGCCAGAAGAAAGAACGTTACCATTATTCTACTCACAAAAGTGATCAACATCTGACAAGCAGGGTGGATAAGAAGCAATGGTGCATTTTGCATTCTAGCTTTTACCCCCATTGTAGGTGGTGTCATATAGTTACTGAGTCTCCAGAGTCAAAGTGATTTCCCAGCAATAATATATCTTCATATCTTAAAATTGTACTCCCAGATGTGAGCTTGGACTTAAATAGTTGTTTAGACAGAATCCGTTCACCAAGGGGAAAAAATAAAGCAGTTGGAAAAGTTTAAAGAAACATATAAGAAATGTTTTGGATTATTTAACTGCAAATGACTGCTAGCAAAATGTAAATATTTTGGTGATCCTGGAATAACAGAGGCAGAACAAACCAAGAAAGCCATAGCTACAAACATTAATTGACAGCAAAAATAACTCGTATTATTGGGAAAATTGAGGTCACGTTTAGACTGAACCATGCTCTGACATTTTTAAGGAAGGTAGAAATTGTGAGGAATAATATCACACAGGGTCTTTATCTGAGGCAGCTTCTAAGTCACTGTGGACAGTGTTTCCTCCTAAACTTGAGTAACATCAGGGATGACAAAAGTCATTTCCTGTCTTACAGTCTTTCACTAGGAATGTCCACTGTCCTTTTCCCATGGCTTCACAGAGAATCCTAACCTTCGTAGAGTATCTTTATATGAAATATAGCCTCAGTTCTCCTCTGATTCTCTCAACTCTCCTGGGTCTCTAGAGCTGCCAGAACTTCGGAGAATTTGGACCTCCCTAATGTTATGGCATTTAATCTAGTTCCTTATAGTTAAACTTTGATATGTGTATAATATATTTATGTGTATATATATGTATATATATATAATTGTATTTATGTGTGCACCTGTTTTATGCATAGAATATATATCTTAGTCTATTCAGCCTATAAGATATCAAGGTCAATGACACTAAAAGCAGAATGGGGACTTAGTTCCCACCATCCTGGAGAACAAGGTATCCATCTCAATGATGGCAGATTGTTTAGTGAGAGTTTTTGTTCTCTGTCATGGAAAACTGTCTTTTAGCTGTGCCCTTATGTCAAAATGAAGAGGGGGATTTCTTTATTCTTTTTTATAGATATTGATAAAGGCTGATTGTATATAGATATAGTACTCCTGAATATTTAAGGATAATAAATATATACTGGATATCAAATTAGGGGAGAGTCCTAGAAGGGTTTATGTCCCCCTTGTTCTAAGTATGTTTCCCATGATGTTAGTGGCTTCAGAACATAGAAAATCAGACATTATGATCACCTAGATTCTTTTCTAAGCATAGTAGAAAGCAGAATAGGTCACCCCATATCATGATGCCAAAATATTTCATGATAAGTCATGCCACCTAAAGCTTTCTGATTGTTCATGTGGATTATTTGAGGTGGATGGCATTTAAAAGATAAGAAAATCTCAAAGAGACATCTCTGGCTTACTGTTACCTTCCCAATTACAGATTCTGTAGGAAGAGCACAATGATTAAGATCTTGCCCAGTAGTTTCATCATTCAGGAAAGACTTCTCAATGCTTCAGAGATAATCCATTCATCGTCTATAACCTGTCTCCTCTTGTTAGATCCAGCTTTTGCTCTATGATTAAGATGATATACAAACTCACAGATCTTCAGACTTTGTGTGTATTCAGGCTATTCCTATGGTCCACTTTTGCTTGTGATATTGAATCTAACTAGTGTGCATGCATTTATTTTTGTTGATCTTTTTGTTGACAGTTTATTTTTCAACTAATCTACAAAACTACAAAAAGTTATGGAAAGCTCACCATTGCATATTTGCTCCCAAAATGGCCTATAAAATGCCATGCTTCTTATTTCCTAAACACTGCTTACTTTGCTACATCATCAGCTACTATTCAGATGTAATAAAATGTGCTTAGAAACACTGCTGCATGCAGGGCTTGAATATACACTGTGATATAGCAAGGTCAATATCTGCAGGCAGCATTGTCTACAGTGAGCTCATGCTCTCTCACCCCTCCAGTGTGCCAGCTCCCTTTCTGCATACAATGTTCTGGATAGCCTCCTCATTAGACATCTGTCCTAAAGGTAAGGGCTGTACTGTGTCTTTTACCATACTGGGGTATACACAGAAGTAGAGGTTCAAGCTGATCCTAATCCTTAAATCAAAGATATGTTTAGAAACAGCTTCAGCTCTTATCTATAATTGTCGCTTCTGTCTCCAACTCGCAGAAAAGAGCGATGACACAGTGTTCTTCTCAAAACAGTTTATTCAGGAACCTTATAGCATGCAAGCAGGAATCTTTCTTTTCCTTATTTCTCTCTTTCCCCTTTCAGTCCCCAAGCACACTCCTTTATATCCTCCCTCAACTCTGCCTCGTCAGTCCAGTCTGCGTAATCTCAGTTCATAGGTCCACGTCACATGGCCTGATCTTGTGTCATGGTGCGCCTGTGCAGCTCTCACAATGGACGTGGCTATTTTTGGGTGTGTGAGGACGTCAGGTGCTAGTCATGAGACTTAGCTGCAGTCCCGGGCACCATCTTGGGACTGCCGCCACACCTGCTCCCCACATATAATGTTCTGACTTAACTCAGATTGTTTTCTATGTTCTTTGGTGAAAACTTTTTGTGTACTTTTTCATGAGTAGAAAAGCCTAGATCTATTGTATAATCCTTGGCATCTTACTTAATCCCATTCCACTCACTGGAGATTTCAGAGCAGCTGGAAGTCAAAAGGCTTTAATAACTGGCGGCTAACTCAGCATGAGAAGCATGCTAATTAGTTTTGGGGAAAATCTTCTGTTCACTTATAGTGACTGTTAGAAAAGTTATCCTCCCAAAAGTGGCAAAGAAAAAGACATGATTGTGTCCTACACTTCAACCCCAACACTGTTTATTCATAGGAGAATGGCCTTTTCTCAAAGTCAGCCAATCATCTGTCTATATGTCACAGGCAATGCCTCCTCTGTTTTGTTTTGTTTTGTTTTGTTTTGTTTTGTTTTGTTTTGTTTTGTTTTTTACCAGTCGTCCACATAGACTGTGAAATTGTGCTCTGGTATACACTTGTGATAAGTGTACTTCGAATTAATTTCCTTCTGCTTCAAACTGGGTTCTTCTGGACAATATGATCATTGTACAATGTCAGAAAGCTTTTATATTTTATGTTTCATTTAAATTGAGGTCAGTTATGGCACTCAGCTATACCTTTTGGCTGTAATTACTCCTAGACAATTTTATTGTTAATTTTTGAAAGTCCTTAGTGGAGCTTTACACGATGTGTTTTGATTACATTCAGATTTCTTACAAATTCTCCCTGAACCACTTCCCTTTCACTGATCACCCAGCTTTATTACCTCTTTTTTACCCCACACAACACTCTAGCTCATGTTTCCTAAATGTTCTATGTGTACCCTTCCATTGGAATGTGGTCAACTTACCAAGGGCAAAAATTTAATCGGTTCATATTCCAGCAGCATCAACTTTCAGTGGGGGTGGAACTTGATGTCCATCTCTCAGTGTGGTCTGTTATATGCTTGTATATGGTGCATGCATGCTGTTACAGTTACTGGTAAATCATATTTGCAGCTGTCCTGTTGTCACCACATGACAGTGCTTGCTGGTATTTGTCCATCATCCACAGTTGGTGTAGTCTTCCTACTCACTTCTTCCACGGTGATCTCCAAAACGTGGAAGGAAAAGGAGTGATACTGATGTCACATTTATGGACGCAGTGTTCTGCAAATTCTTATGATTTTCACCTTGGTCAGTTGTGGGTTTCTATGTAAAAAACCAAAGCAAAGTGAAGCTTCTCTGATGAGGATTCAGAGATGCATTATCCTACGGGTATAATGATAAGTCATTAGCAGTATACTACCAATACTCAGTATAACACTATCTCCCTTTATTAGAGTAACAGTAGCAAGTCTTACGTTGGGTCCTAATGGCCTGTCTATCCTCATGTTCTTGGTCCAACATTGGACTCTAATCTTAAGAGATGTGAGTTAAATGCAAAGAGAAAGTGGTTGTTTAGTCTCACGTTTTTGTCACCATGCAGTAGTGAGCACATCTTTTCTGGGTGGTCATTTTTGCAGATGACAAGGTTCAGAGTTAGGTAAAATAAATGACTACTTTTCTCTGGTAGCATGCATATGAGCTATGCAGCAAAGATGATGCTTTTCTGTCAGGTTTAAATCTCCATGTTCTTTGACTCTAGTGTGTGGTGACTTCAGGAAAATAGCTTATAGTCAAGTACTGAATGGTAACCCAGACTGGCAATAAACTTTATTGTTTTTGAGTCTATGTGACTTGCTGGCCAGCATCTCCTAAGTTGTTGGCCTACCTTTGGAAATTGGCTTTTATATTTTTATTTTTTTGTCTTTGATGTCTATGGATGCAATGCTGCCCCATAGAGGGTATCTGCATTTTAACACTACCTATCTATCTCTTCATATGCATATGAAGCTTCTCTAGTAGTAGGCAGCCTTCCATATATCTTTTCTGAAAGGTATTTAGTTTTACACATATCTTCTTGGACTCCCTCCTCTACTCTGTTATATGTAAATATATACCTTTATCTTTAAGTACTAGGTTTATATTCTCATCAATAAAAGTACTTAATATATGAACTAAGGAAGTAATATACCAGTTGTTAAAATTTTGCTGATATTTTCTCCTGTTTCTCAGAATAACATTAAGTATGTTTGATTTAAACTTATCAAAACCTTCATATCAATTTTCTAAATTAAGTTTAGCTTCTCCAAGAAAATAGAACTATAGACAGACTTTTCATTGTGAAGACAACAGAGATCTTATAATAAGATAAGGGGAAGATGAGAGGGGATATAAAGTCAAACAATATCCAAATTCAAGTTCTCCAGACTCATAAGTAAAAAGAGCAGGCTATTCATACTGGGAAGGGCAATTGCAAAGCTGGAGTTAAGTACTAAAAACAGAGCATTGAAGAGAATTTATTACCTGATCACTGTCCTAGAACTGACTTTAATACAGGTTGAGCACTAAATACCAGATATCTAGGTATGCAGAGGAAAGGACAGATTCTATTTTAGTAACAAGTAATCTCTATGATCTTAGTTAGCCTGTCACTAATGTTTAAACAAACAAAAGTTAAAACATGAATATAATTGTTTACATATGATATGTGATATTATTGAGTGGTTAAAACCCTAAAAATATTTGGAATTTTATTAATAGTTCCTATTATTCACGTCACCCAACTGGAAATAATATTTAGTAAAAATATTCTTTGATATCTATTTTTCTTATTAATTTTAAAACTGACACTTATTCTGTTTGTGCCCAATGATTTAGTTGTTCAAATTATATCTATTTGCAGAGGAAAACTGAAGACTGTTTTCCTTTAGTCATATTGCTATAATATCTTCTGTCATGTTTAAGTTGGTACTTGACTCCCTGCAATTGGTGGTCAAAAATTTTTAAGAGACTAAATTAGGGTTATATAAACTGTTTAGTCTGACTAAAGTCTTCTTGCACTGGACTTTTGTATGGTACTAGTTTGAGCTTTGGATGTATAAACTTCAATAACACTGTTCATTTGTTATTTCAGTGCTGGGGATTGTACACATAACACCACACAACATAGACAACAATCTAATATGGAACTGTATTCATTGCCGTTTGTAAATTTTGTATCTTCACCAATTTACCCATTTGTTCCTTCAGTCATGACCTAAGAATAAACTGCCTAGTTTATTTGACAACCACAGGACTGAGATATATCAGAAATTATATCAATAACTTATTGGCATGTTATGTCTGTCAGGATTCTACTGAGAAGCACAAGAAGAGAAAAAATGGATAAAGAGCCTAGCATAAAATCACTCAGTGGAGGAAGCAGTTTGTGTAGTAATGAAAGCTAAGGGATCACACACAAAACGATGGCAACTGTATTGAAAACCAGAGAACACATTAATGTGTGTCATTTAAGTGAGAGAATGAGAATACATCTGAATACATAAATACCCAAGAGAGAAACCTTGAAAATGAACTACAATATAAGCCTCATGGGTATTTCTACAAGCTCATATTTGTGGCAGAGGATAAAGCTAGGTCATTTGAGTGTGTTCCTAACATGGACACTCTCTGGGTTCCATTTGATTTTCACATAAACCTAGTATGACCATAATGCTTGTAATATTAGAGTCCTGGAGGTCAAAGCAGAAAGATCAGAAATGGAAAACCATTGTAAACTATATAAACCAAGGCTGTCATAGGTTACAGGAGACCATATTTCAAAATAAATGAAGTAAGAATATAAGGATATCTAAATTTCAGACTCCCACTGGTCCTCAGCTTCATCCACAAGAGAAATGATGTGACAAAGAAGCACAGAGCCAACATAAGGGCCTTCCCTCTCTCTGGGTAGTCTCTACCATTCATTTCACCCTCTCTTTTGACATATCCATCCAATACCAGCACCATCTCTATACTGAAGTTATCCACTGAATTCATTGACTAAACCCTTTTTTTCCTTTCTGTAAACTCACTTGATTCTATTAGGTTTCTCTCTGCTAGTACAATATCTAAGAACATATCCCAGAGCAGGATGACTGCAGAATCTAAACTCTTTCACAATGAATGTTGCAAACTCAGAGGCATCAGCTTGGCAGAGTAAAGAATATGAGCCTCTCTGCAGGAGGCTTAAGGTCCCATTTGGCTCACGGCTACACCTTCCCTTCACAGCATTTCAACATGCTGAGTGTCCTAAAATCTTCAAAAATTGTTTTTTTAAAATAAAGACTTTCACATAGTATAGACAATTCAGGGCTATTTTGTGATTTCCAGCACTAAGTTGCACACAAATAGTTTACTTGCAAAAATTGTAAGAATAGGAACAAATTATTGCATATAGGATATATTGGACATATATGAATGATAATTTTGTTGTTTTCTTGGATTCTGTTTTTGAGAATCTTATTGAATATTTTGCATTGATATTCATAAGGGAAATTGCAGTTCTCTTTCTTTGTTGGGTCTTTGTGTGGTTTAGGTATAAACTTCACAGAAGGAATTGGGCAGTGTTCCTTCTGTTTCTATTTTGTGGAATAGTTTGGATAGTATTGGTATTAGTTAGGCCTTCTATGAAAGTCTGATAGAATTCTGCACTAAACCCATCTGGTCCCTGGCTTTTTGGTTAAGAGATTCTTAATGACTACTTCTATTTCTGTAGAAGTTATGGGACTTTTTAGATGGTTTATCTGATCCTGATTAAACTTTGGTACCTGGTATTTATCTAGAAAATTGTCCATTTTCTCCAGATTTTCCAGTTTTTACAAGTATAGGCTTTTGTAGTAGGACTTGAATTTTAAGTTAATTTCCTCAGTTTCTGTTATTATGTCTCCCTTTTCATTTCTGATTTTGTTAATTTGATATACTCTGTGTGCCCTCTGGTTAGTCTGGCTAAGGGCTTATCTATCTTGTTGATTTTCTCAACGAACTAGTTCTTGGGTTTGTTGATTCTTTGTATAGTCCTTTTTGTTTCTACTTAGTTGATTTCAGCCCTGAGTTTGATTATTTCCTGTCATCTACTCCTCGTGGGTGTATTTGCTTGTTTTTGTTCTAGAGCTTTTAGGTGTGTTGTTGAGCTGCTAGTGATGATCTTTCCAGGGTTTGGTTTTGTTTCGTTTTGTTTTTGGTTTTAGTTTTTTTTTTGTAGTGTTTTGTTTTGTTGTTGTTGTTGTTGTTGTTGTTGTTGTTGTTGTTTGTGGCACTCAGAGCTATGAGTTTCCCTATTTGCACTGCTTTCATTGTGTCCCACGAGTTTGGGTATTGTGCCTTCATTTTCATTAAATTCTAAAAAGTCTTTAATTTCATTTTTAATTTCTTCTTGAACAAGTTATCATTGAGTAGATCTTGTTCAGTTTGGCAAAGAAAAGGAAGAGACTTCATTTTTTCTCAAAATCACATTAATTACAACTGTGCTGAGGTAACATTTGAGTCAAATGCTTAGATAAAGTAGTAACTTATAAAAAGTTATAAAATACCTATGTTGTATGACATATGATGCCAACACTCTCATAGTTTTCATGGAACTGCCTTTCCATGGTTTACCATCAAGATTGCTTGCCAAACTCGTTTGCTGACTTGATTGTTCCTGTGATGTGAAATGCTGATTCTATTCTGGAGCCTGTGATGATGAATACAAAGGAGAGAAAACTAAAGTATATGTGATAGGAAATTAATGTATAAACTATGCACCATAAGTATTTTAGGAAGTTTACCGTAGAAAATCGTTATCACAAGGACTTTAGCTAATTTACACTTTTGTAGAGATTAAATATTTGAATGGGAAAGGAAACGCAGTATAACTAAATCAGTATAATCAAGTATTGATAAAGACCGGAAATCTTTCTATACACCTAACTCTGCTGCTATGATATGCCTGCTCCACTTCCTGTTATACTCCTATTGAAATCAGCACTTCCTGCTACACCAGGTGCTTACAGTGTAAGCAAGAGTGTTGGCTCCAACGGCAACTTGCAGCCTGAAAATTTTATGCACACAGACACACACACACACACACACACACACACACACACACACACACACACACACAGAGAGTCCTCTCTGAGAGCAGCATGTGCAATAAACCTCTATTCTGAATCTAGTCCACAGCGATTTCTTGAATTATCTTTTGTGCATAAATCTGTCAAAATGACTCAGATTGGTAGAGGAACTATCAGAAGAAAATTATTGAGCTGATATATGTGATGATCGTGTATTACAGAGAGCCAGAATTTATTTCTTCCTGGAAGAGAGTGCTGGGCAGATGTAGAAAGACTTTAGGAATGAATCAGTTGGGTACTAGAAGAGGTTCAGCAGTTCACCTGGACACTTTTGTAATTTATAATATTCTACCAGATGGTAGAGATTTTGTATTGGATATATTTTATTAATACACACACACACACACACGCACACACACACACACACACACACAAGCACACACAATGCGCCCGTGCACACACACACAAATATTACTGAATAGAGAATAAACAAACATTGTCTTAAATTATCAAAAAAGACAACACCACTCGACAAGCAAGTATGGATTGGAAATCTAACAAGAACTCATGATTTAGTCAATTGCTGCTAAAGAGGAGAGTAAAATCTTCCCCAGAGAAGAGCCCTGAAAGGCTATCCAATCACAAGATGTTAGCTCTAAACATAACTGTCCTTGAACAATATTAAATGAATTCAGTAGGTGTGTGTGTGTGTGTGTGTGTGTGTACAACTGATAGAAGTCAGGAATTTGAGAGCATGCAAAAGAGGACATGTGTTCTCTTTTGAGGGGGTAGAAACAATGTATATGTAATACTCATGTTTAAAATTCCTCCAAATAAAAATAAATAAAATGAAATGATCATTAAATATGGAATTGTTATTTTTAAATTTTTCTTTGCTGCTACCTCTTTAAAGAGGATGATCTTTTATAAGATGAAAATATGTGTATGATAAATTTAGGCTGCAAATATAGACATGAATCCATGTCTAAAAGTTAGAGATATTTGGAAAAATTTTATGTGAGTCATTAAAATAATAAAATTGGTAAAATAAATAATCAGAACCACATATTTGTATGATATAGGCAGTGGGCTAATCATAATCATGCATAATAACATTGGCAAAAATGGTCATTTAGTGGATTGTTGAATATAAACTTTGAAATCAGAAAAAAATTGCTTTTGAAATTAAGCTCAATTTTATATTAACTTAATTATGTATTATATCAAAGATTTTCAACTCTCCAGTAGTAGATTGACATATTGATATGAGCACTATATGATCCTGTTATTGTAAAAGAATTTAATACAAATGACAGTAAGGCTTAAATGCTGAGGTTAAAGAGGTTTTTCTTTAAGTGGTTGTGTTTGTATCTTAAAAATAGTTTAAAATGCATGAACGCAAAGTGTGTGCCATGTTTAATTCTGGATAGTATCCTTTAGAAAAGGGATGTTTAATCCTAGTATTTATATTAAATACTATATTAGTATTTATATTAAATGAGGACGAACGTATATGGTTCGTGGGAGAATATGCAGATGGAAACTGTGAAATTCAAAGATGGAACTACATGAACACATTGTAGATATACAGTAGGTTTTCTCTCCATTAATAATGACTGAACCTTGGTCAGACAAAGGTTCTAAGGAACAATGGTCTTGAATTTGTAAAACAGAGCAAGCATTGAAGAGAAACTAGCAAATGGGAGATGTTTCTTGGTGAGATTAGTATGTGGATTAGAGAAACATGGTCAGAAGTAAGAGTTTAAACCTGACTACAGATGAGAAGATGGTTGAGGGACTAGTGGAAAAAAGCTGAAGATCTAGAAGAAAATGAAGGAAAGAATGAGAAGAACATAGGGAAGGGAGATTGCTTCTTAGATGCAGTGACCTAGAGTCTGATCAAGAGACTCAGAAACCCTATTGAGGGCAGCCACCTCCCAATTAGTATTAAACTATAAAGACATAGCATTTTAGCAGTATTGTGCGTTGTTGTATTTTCAAAATTATCTAATATGGAACAGTAATTAAATGCTACAGGTTAATGCAGACAAATCTTCTTTTTCAAAAAAAAAAAAAAAACATTTGCAGTATCCATAGTTCTGCAGAATGATCCTTTCTAGACATTGTGTATGTTAAATTGAGGACACCATGTGTAGTGTGAAATCTGCTGCTTATTTCACCAGTGTAGGACGTGATCATAAACACGTGGTGTTTAAGGGAAAATGCAAACACTGCATGATGTGAAGTTGATATCTGCTCTACTTGCTGTGAGAGATCAGAGACTGTAAGGTGGAATCTATGTCTCCTTCCATTACAACTACCTTTGTGCAAAAACTTCTTTATTTATTTAAACGGTTGTTTTTACTTTTACAAAAGAAAAAAAAAAGAAAAAGAATATGAAGTGAAATCTTATGTGAAATTTAATCTCTTCCATTATATTCTTAAAAATGAAAAATAAGCATTTTAATTATCTCAGCTGATTGGGAAGACACATGAGAAGCAAAGGAAAAGTACATGGCTGAGGAGACAGTACGGCTGTAGATATCTAATTATGGAAACCTTGTTTCCTTGGAGGGAATGGAAATTGAGTGCTGAGGATGCCAATGTAAGAGTGATAGTTTTACATTAATAGACACCATTTACATACAGATATAATTTTAGAAACACTTGATAAGCAAAAATACAAAGATGGAAAGGGCCTTTGACAGTCCCAGTGAGCCTGTGTACCTAGCCTAAGGAGTCTGCTATAAAAGTTGTAATTTGTACTTTATCCTTTTTTTCCACCTACCTTGGTCCCAGCTTTGAAATTTCAGCATTTATGCTAGAAGATTGTTTATATTCTACTCACACAAGACATGTACATGTTAATTTGGAAATATGAAGACAAGCTTTGTATTTGACTAAAATAAATAACCCTTTATGCTGTATATTGTTGGGAGTTCACAAAGAAACATTTGTACCTCACTGCTGCAAATCCTTAGGGAAGAATTGTAATCTTTATAAAAAGCACCTTGAGCACAGTTTGTGGTAGCATGTATTAGCATTGTCTTCGGACAAATGAGCAATAGACACTACTTCACACAAAGTGATTGCTTGCATGCACTTGTATTTACATTTTATGTGACCATATCTATGCAAAGTATGGTAGTCGTGATTTTTATGTCTGAACTATGGTGATTCCAGTGCCTTCTAATGTCCAAAATATATAACAAATCAAGAAAGAATGCTGATGCCAGCTAGCACTTCCTTGCATTATAATGTTGCTGTGCTTATGGCTTTCAGTCTGGGAGGCAACTGGTAAGAAAACACTAAGTCTTCCGGGCTATTTCCTTTCAAAGATGACATAAGTGAAAATATAACTTGTAACTTAACTAGATTATCCATCTATATAAAATATAAAATTGAGGTAATTTTTACTTGCACAAAGTTAATATGGCATGTCCATGTAACATGGTATATAATAAACCTTAAAATGTGAGAATCGATAAATAATCTGCTTTCCCTTATTTGGATACAATCCGCACATTTATTGCTAATTTCAGAGACACACCCAGAGATGTTCAGAAAGCAGTGTACATTTAATTTTCCCACAGATCATTAATGTAAGACCCTTAAACCATACCTCTACAATCAGTTTCAAACTCGTCACTCTCCTTGCAGGTACAATCCTGATGTCACTGACACAAGTTCTTGCTCTCAAAGAAAAAAGTGAATTGTAAAAAATTTATAAGGTAGTTTGTTAGGATACCTTTCCTATTACATTGCTTTCTACCTTTTGCTTTCAGACTACTGAGAAATTGACTCCAAGAAACTGGAATTTTCTCCACATATCTAGGGAAAATTAAGGGACTGTCTCTAGACCTCTTTGTCCCTCTTTCCAGTGTGGCCTCATTGGATTAATCTCCTTTTGTTTGTGTTTCACCGCTCACATTGCATTTTTTATTTTCTTACTGAAGAAGAGTGGCTTGGTTTATTAGGGTGGGCAGAACCCTGATTCTGACCCAAACAGCTCTGGTAACAGTTATGGGGAAGAAGAAAATGGAACAGAGGGTAGGGATATTTCCCCTTTCAAAAATGACCTCCACTGATTAAAATAAAGAATTGCTCTCTGGAGAATATGACAGAGAAACCTGGAATACAGGGCGTGGGGTAGCTTAGAGGCCAGGGTCTTCTTCTCTGTTAGCTTTTTATCAAAAAGGCAAAAGCTCCCTTCTTTCTAGGATGACAGGAGGATTGAGTATAAAATATAAATTTTGAACTTTCAAGAGGAATATGGGAGAATATTAACCTAAGTGCTCTTTGCTTTAGCCTTGCAGTAAGTTGCTGTGGGTGCTATGGTGCTCAGGTTATATCTGCAATATTTGTTAACCTCTATTTTCCTTTTGATTTGTGGCCAGAAAGCAACAACCCACCATTCTTATTGCATTTTCTCTACTTTTTAGATCTGCAGGCTTTGGGCCAAGAGGGCACAACTCACTATGGTTGTTGTAGTCCATTTATGCCTCCTGTTTGTGACAAACTGGTTACTAGTGCATTGTTAACCTGGTGATCTCATCTATACTTAAATGTTAACCTCAACTGAATTTTAGTTTGTTCATAGAGTCCAGCTTGAAAAAAATTATGAATATATTAGCAATTTATTAGAAATTATCTGTTTCAATATCATTCTGTCTTATTTGCACACCTTTTAAGTTATTTCAGACTATTTGACATGCCAGTTTTCTAGTAAAGTAGGCATGCTAACACTCAGGCCTCAAACAGTGCCTGGGATGAAGGTGGCATGAGAAGACCAGGGGATCTTTAGTTATCTTCCTTTTTACCTAGAATGCCCTGAATGGTTAGGAGTCACCACAGTACTGTAATATGCCCAGCTTGGATTAGTTTGGGTATGGTTACCATAAAAGTGGAAATGTTCTCCGTGGCAACTCAACCATGGGTGTTTCTTTGTCTGAGCAACTATCTGAGAGACAGTTAGGCATTTTGAATTTTCTAGTTTTCAGGAACTTCATCAGGTTTTAGTTTGGGGAACAAGTGGACAAAGGCCTAGACTACTTGGACAAGAATGATCATTTGAATTTTATTTATACTAAAGGGAAGATCCAGTGACTTTAAAACTACTGGATTGATAGTGAATTTGAATATAGATCTCAGAAACAAGTAGAGTGCTTTTCATTCCATTTAACAAAGTATGGAAGTGGTTTGAATAATTCTTTTCTGAAAATGGATAGTACTTCACTAGGACCATTCAAGATACACAGAGAAGCTTTCATTTACACAAAACAATATACCATGGCCATTAAGGCACCGTGTTTCCTCCTTGTTGGAAAAACAAGGCATGAAAACTGTTGGGATGTTCAATTCAGTCCCTACAATATTCCCACTTCACAGACTGCATTGTAGATGTCAAGTCTATGGAATGGAAATTTTAAGCAATGTTATCAGTGCTGTGATATTCAACCTTGAGTCTCTTGAATCTAGAGGAAAACTACTCCCAAATTTGGTTCCCCATTGAATACTGAATTTTACATTGTTGCTTAGAACTTTTCTTCAGATGCTCTGTAAGATCATCTGCAAACTGAGATGTTCGAGAGATTTAGAAACAACTTTTACAATGGTCACTGTCTCTAGAGGCTCAAGGGATACATATACATACAGGGCCTCTCAGGAAACATGTCAAATGGTTGTGTAAACTGTTACTCACACAGGTTAAATAAGTGGGCAAAGCTTCTTAGGGAGGAGAGGTGTTAGTCCAACATCAAATAGAAGGCAAGGTGGTACTTATTAGTCAGTGATGGTAGGGCCTACAGCTTATTACATGTTGGTGGGTCAGGAAGAAGGCACAGAAAGATTGTGACTGCACAATAATCTTATCTTGCTCTAGGTCCCATATTCAAAAGGTCCACAAGTTTCCTAAAAAAAAAAAAAGTTAAAATGCTACCATCTGTATAAACACACAGTCTGTAGTCAACACTCTGACAAAAAAATGTTTTGAGATTTCGATTTAAAAAGTAAAATTTGGCATAGTGAATAGTTTAGGAATACCTGAATAATTTTCCATGGCTCTACACTCCAGGGATTGTCCCTGGTTTGAAAGAACCTGGCGCTTGAAGAGTACAGCTGAGGAAAGAAAGCATCTTCAGGTGAATTACCTGAGGTAATATCTCCCTGGCTTGTATCGTAACAGCCTCTGCAGCCTAGAGGCACACAATTTTCTTTCAAATTACAAATGTGATTCTCGTTTTGCTTGTGTACTTTATAACAGTCAATGAATCATTATATATACAAAAGTATATTCACTCCATTGTCAGATGGATATTGGGTGAATATTGGTCAAATGTGGATATACAATGCAGCCTCCAAACAGTTTCTCAAACTTTCTTAATCTTCAAAGTGAAAACAATAGCTTCCTGCTATCTTCACTTCTCTCCCTGTCATTTCAATGTCTATAAAGCAGTATGCACTCATTGATAAGTGGCTATTAGCCCAAATGCTTGAATTACCGTAAATGCACAGAACACATGAAACTCAAGAAGGATAACCAAAATGCGAATGTTTCACTCCTTTAAAAGGGGAACAAGAATATTCTTGGCAGGGAGTAGGGAGGCAAAGTTTAGAACAGAGACAGAAGGAACACCCATTCAGAGCCTGCCCCACATGTGGCCCATACATATACAGCCACCCAATTAGATAAGATGGATGAAGCAAAGAAGTGGAGGCCGACAGGAACCAGATGTAGATCTCTCCTGAGATACACAGCCAGAGTACAGCAAATACATAGGTGAATGCCAACAGCAAACCACTGAACTGAGAACGGGATCCCCGTTGAAGGAGTCAGAGAAAAGACTGAAAGAGTTTGAAGGGGCTTGAGACTCCATATGAACAACAATGCCAAGCAACCAGAGCTTCCATTGAATAAGCCACTACCCAAAGACTATACATGGACTGACCCTGGGCTCCAACTGCTTAGGTAGCAATGAATAGCCTAGTAAGAGCACCAGTGGAAGGGGAAGCCCTTGGTCCTGCCAAGACTGAACTCCCAGTGAATGTGATTGTTGGGAGGTGGGTGGTAATGGGGGGAGGATGGGGATGGGAAGCCCATATAGAAGGGGAGGGGGAAGAGTTAGGGAGATGTTGGCCCAGAAACCGGGAAGGGGAATAACAACCGAAATGTAAATAAGAATTACTCAAGTTAATAAAGAAAAAAAAGAATTTAACCTCAAAAAAAAAGAAAAATAGCCATTGGCTTCTTTCCCAACACAGATCCATGGTTACCACTTTTGAATTAAGTTATATAATCTAATCACACTTATGCAAAATAAAGAAGGCAGAGGTTCTCCATCCTCTGAAGCAGAACACAAACATACATACAGAACACAGACACACAGACACACACACAGACACACACACACACAGAGAGAGAGAGAGAGAGAGAGAGAGAGAGAGAGAGAGAGAGAGAGAGAGAGAGAGACTCTTCTTTCTCATTTTTTTTCCTCAACTCTGTCTGGGATTTATGTCATGAGAGAAACTGAGGAGAATATTTGGGACAATTGTAGACCCACAACAAGGAGCATGTGAACAGACATAGTTTTCATTTAATATATTTCTAACAGTTTTACTTTGTGGGGGAGGGAGGCAGTGATGAATTTGTGGAGTAAAAGGTCAGCTGTTTTTCAGAAGCCTGTGCAGAGTGACAGGATTAGTACTGGTAGTCATGACCTTCCTTGCTATAGTGGAGACTCAAAAACCCACTGTGACTCCAGAATTCAGTCATCATTGCTGTTTGAATGCATTCTGCACCTTGTCCTACAACGTATATGATTTTATGGTCTCTATTAACTTCAGTAAACCACAATAGATTTATAGGCAGCCTTCCTGCACAGCACCAGTGCCATGAGGCTAATTTATAGGTGTTTTTGCCAACTTTTTAATCATATAGCTTCTGAATTAGAGAGTAGGTAATTTTATAGTAGTTATACATGTGATTGCTGAAGTTGGGTGAAGTAAGTAATACAAGGTTATTTATTTATTTATTTATAAGGACCTTGATTATGGATAAATCTATTGTCCTTCTTATCACTGGGGATTTTACATTGTTGGCTTTAGCAAATAACTTGTTTATCAAGTGGCTTGAAATAGAGTCTCTGAAACTAACCTCTATTTATTGCCTGTGAAGTCTTACTGCTCTGTTTGTTTGATGTGGCTCTAACTGGATTAAGACTTTATAAATCCTCATGAAGCCAGTCTGGAATAATTAAATATATATAATAAATTTTCTTGGAGTCACTGCATTTTCCATCAGGCAAACATGAGAGTTCACAACGTATTTCATTTATACTATAAAGTAGTTTAAACATATTCATCATATGAATAACAGTTGGTCTATAGATGATTACTGTCTCTGTCTCTCTGCTCTATGTCTCTTTGGCTCTCTCTGACTCTCCCACTCTCCATAAAATTATAGACTATTCACCAAATATCTCCATTAATTTTTTTAATTTTGAAAAATGAATCACTCAACTCCACATGCTTCAATTCTACCTTGGTAAAATATATGGAATTTAATATATATAATTTCTTCCTGTTCTAAATTTAGAGATATTAAAGGGCTTTTTAGACTACCTACTATAGCTTCTTTAACTATGTTATTTCCCTTTGCTGTTCTTTTCTTTGCATGTATTATCAAATGTGTTAGTGTATTACCGCACTATATGCATTATCCCTCTCCATTTTAACAGATTTCATTGAATATATAACAGAAAAGTGAAATGGCAAACAATATAATACACTTCTAGAAAACAAATGATAAAGGCTTCAAAGATTTTAGTAAATGTCATATCAACCTGGGATTTTGTGCATTTTTCATTACTAAATTTTAATATATTCATACAGTGTAAACAACACTTATTTCCTAACACTATATAAGAAATTCAAAGTAATACTGTGTGGATAGCAGTATGTAGTATGTAAATGGTAGTAGTAGTAGTAGTATGAATAAATACTAAAACTATTTATATATAAGTAACATATAATTTTCCTTGATTTTTTGAATGCTACGATGAAAGTCCTTTTTTGACACTAAACCAGAGTAGCCTAATTACAAACATCACTTTCAAAATGAAAGCTATGCCATTAAAACAGTTTATTAACTGCTGTAAAAAGGATATTTAACATTTTAAGATACTAAAAAGTTTATGAAATAGTCAATGATCAGCAGAAGTAGAGTTATTATTTTACTGCACTTTCAACTATTAAAAACAAATAAAATATTCTACAGCTATAGTTTGAAATGTATTGGAACTTAAAGATGGCTGCCAGATTTTATAACAGATCTTTCACTGAAATACAAGAAAACAAGATATATTATTGCTTATTAGGAATGTGTTCTTTTAGTAAACTCTTTTCTTTTAGTAAATTCATTGTTCATGATTTCATTATACATTTTCAATATGGACATTGTTGTTAGACTTTCTTACTTGTTTTGCATTCTGTCATCACACCTTACTTTGAAAAAAAGCTTTAGCTAGCTAAAGTTTAACATTTATGAAAAACACAGCAAGAAAAATAATATAAAATATTTAACCCAAAATAACAAATTATTTTGTTACCTGATAACTTCTGAAAATCTATAAATATTCACCTGTCTCTACAGGAATCATTATTTATGATAATTTTATGTCATAACTGGAGAGTTGTGTTTTCCATTTTCAGGATTCACAAATAAGGTCTTAACCCTATAATGCAATAAACACGTTACACAGCCTGTATCTTAGTACTTGACATTTTACAGTTAAACCATGACAATTGGATATGTGTCCCTTCCACTTAACCTCAATCTATATTTAAATACTACAGTTTGCCAAGGGTATAATGACAAGGGATTGTGACTACATGTAGAATTATTTACCATTTAAAATTATAGCAAAGATATTATAGCTCAGAAAGACATCAATAAAACAATGTTCCCTCCTCATAATCCTCCCACAGTTATCAGCTCATATGCAGCTTTCACTGCTTTTTCTTACCATTGACCTACTTTGCATCTTCTCACACATCATCTCTGCTGAGTGATTGATGCTCAATAGCTTATTTGTATTCATCATTCAAAGAACACACATGTTCGGAAAGGTCAAAAATAAAATTAATACATGGTTATTTTATAGTATTTTTCAGTCCATTTTTATATTGAGATTCATGCCAATTTCTACCATTTCTTGAAAAGGATGAGTATATCAGAGCCTACCTCAACAGGAAGGAGCTTGCAGAACAGGGATCACCACAGTCATAACTTGAGAATTGTTTCACCTTGACTCCACTTGTCAAAACGGATGACTTTCATGGATTGTGTGGATGTACAATACTTTTTCTTTCAGCTCCTTTTCTTTATAGTCGTGTTTCTCAGCTCAGTAGACTATAGACGTATTTGTCAGGGACCTATCTTAACATTAAGTCTGAGTAAATAAACCACCCAAAAACCTAATGGCTTGAAGGTGAGGATCAGTGGGTAGAGAATTTACCTAGCTTCATGAAACTATTGGTCTTATTCCCTGCCCTGCCTACACCAGCCACGATGCCTCACACCTGTATTTCCAGAACTTCTAGGGCTACATAAGAATCTGTATCGAAGCAAACAAACAACGTTTTAGCTTAAATAACCCTGTAATTTTTATGGACACATATAAAGCTACTGGTGACAACCACTAGTTCTAGAATTAGCCCTGATGCCTATCAGTCTCTATTGTTCAGAATCACCCTTGCTCTTATCTCTCTATGGCTCTTATAATCTCCGTTGTTAAATATCTTTCTCTGGCATTCAGGATGCCCACGTATCTCAACTCTGTCTGGCTCTCAAGGTCAACCTTACTCTCTTCTCTTCAAGTTTACTACACATATAATGAAATGAGCAGATCGTTTTTGTCTATAAATCTACTTATAGGTCTGCAGTGAAATGTTTTTTATCAGTCATAACAACACCATCGCAGGCTTAAACTCCAATGGGCTGTTGTAATCCAGGGGTAAATTCGGAGGTCTTAGTTTGCAAGACACTATGTCTTCATCCCAGTTTCCTGATGTGTTCAAAGAAATGTGAAAACAGAGATTGGCATGGTATCCTTATGATGGATGCTTAGCATTAGCATGACAGCACATTATATGTCTGCAGCACAGAGTAAATCACATGTTTATCCCCAGACTTAAGAGTCATAAGAGCATTGGATCATTCCTCTAGTTTTTTGTTTGTTTTTTATCCAGATAGAGTTTTACACTACACCAGAGTCTGGCTGGGAATGCAATATGTAACTTACCCTTTCCTTTTGTAAATTCACCTGCTTAGTTTTCCCCAAGTAATAGACTCACAGGAATGAGCCAATAGATCCAATCTCTTTTGAGGAAGTATTTAAAGGTAAAATTTATGTAATGTCCGTTAATAAAATTCAATCCCATTTCCATCCTCATCAATTCATCACCTAACATATCCAGCATTTTGATTTCCAAATTCGCATGATGTTTTTCTTAAAAAAAAATGGAGTCCGTTTAGTGCTGCTCGTACATACATGTACTTTCACTGGAGCATAGGGCCACATCTCTGAAGAAAACTGACCCTCCTTTTCCCAGAAACTATCAATTCCCAGTAGCTCTTCAGCTTTCAACAAACTTTGTGACCCTTCTCCTGCAAGCCTGCTGGGATTTTGGTTGGCTTGATTTTCTGCAGGTCTTTTGAATGTATATACACAACTATTGTGACTTTATGCCTGCTTAATGAAATGCTGCCATACCTGACAAAACATATTTTACTATAGACATAAATAGATTCAAGAAAGAAACAACATGCTCATCCTATTAAATATTTGAAAGGCTTTTGACAAAAGAAAATCTAACATCTCTATCTCTTCATGATAAAAATTCAAGGCATACCAGAGACTTATCTCAGCATATGTAAGGCAATATATAGCAAGGCATAGTGAACACCCCACTATACATAAAATAAAAGAGATACAAGCCAAGGACATCTGCTCTCAGCACTCTTGTTCAATATACTATTAAAGTCCTGACTAAAGTAATAAGTCAAGAGAAAAAGATCAAGGAATACAAATAGGAAAAGAAGATGTCAAACTATCCTTATGTGAAATAACATGATCCTACATAAAAGTTCCTTAAAATTCTACCAGAAAACCCCTACCACTGATTAATGTTAGGTCACAAACCTCAAAGTTTTAAGATTCCTGTTAATTAATATTATTAGATAGTCACTGATTGGCAGATTCTTGTGGCAATCCTCACTCCTTACTCATTACAGTCATTCTAGCTGTCATTGAAAGGTAAACATTTTAAAGTTGCCCCCCTAGGCACAAAGTTTAGAGCAGAAGAAAAAAAAAACAGGTTAGGCCCCAGAATTGTATGTTCCAGGAAGCCTCTCCTAGGGCTATAGAATGGGTAATTAGATTGGCAGGCTCAACAGCTTTCTCCCAGAAACTAGCTGACCATAAATCTTAGAGAACAATCTTGAGAAGCAGAAAGCAGCTTTTCCTAGGAACTAGCGGACCATGAAGTTAAACAATCCTGAAAAACAGAGAGTTTCTCCTAGGAAACATGATGCCATGCCTGCCCCCTCGGGTTGAGGTTTCTCCCTTTAAATACCTCTTCTCCCAGCCTCTAGGGGTTGAACGCCACTGCCCCTGCGTGGGATACGAGTCTCCACCCCTGTGCACTGGTTGCTATGGATAAACCTCATGCGATTACAACAAGCACGGTCTTGTGTGAGTTCTTGGGGGTTCGCGTCATCCCGAGACTTGAGTGAGGGTCTCCCCACTCCAGGGGTCATTCAGCATAGACCTCTGCTGAACTCTCCGTCCCAGGACCTGGACTGGTCTGTCCTTCCCCCAGCTGCTCTTAACTCTATAACCCAGCCCTTTTGATCACAGGGCCCTTTTTATCTTATGGTCTCTTGTCCTCTTGGTTTCCATCTTTCCTCTCTCCTGTCCCTCGCTCCCTCTCTCCTCATGGTCCCGTTCAGTTTGCCAGTCATGTTTACTTTCAACTCTCCCAGAGGCCTCTGTTCCTGTTTGCAGTCTCCCTTATATCTACAATAAAACATTCAACCCCTCATAACACCCTTTTATGTCAGGAGGATTGCTGTTGTTTGGGGTTTTGGTTTCTGTTGGTTTGTTTTGGAATGCCATGTCAAAACCTCAGAGGTGGCATAAATGTGCTCCCTTCAAAAAGACTTAACTTGAATCAAGGTGCTGCTCGGACTCTCCTAAAGTATGTACAGATCATTTATGTCTTCTGGCTTTTGCCATTCCAAAGGTGCCTCTGTCTCCCCTGATTTAACCACCTGACTCTCCCTACTACCCTTTAAGTGTGTCTGGCTCTGGCTCCTGGAGCCTACCAGCATGGACAGGGCATCTGTCCTTACTAAGACACTTTCCACTGCATCTATTGAAACTCTTCCTTTTCTGAAAAAGCCTCTCCCAGTCTACCTATGCAGCTGGTTTCTTCTCTCCCTGCTTTAACCATTTAGCTTTTGTATACTGGCTAAGAGTCACCCTAGAGTTGCCTGCTTTGACTACTTTTATTACAAAAGTCATACCACTGTTCCAGGCAGCTCCTTTTGTCTGCACTGAGCCCCAATCACAAGGAAAAGGTACAAATGTTCCAAAATGATTCAGAACATTTCTTTTTCACAAGTTACCCATTCTGCTTGGGGATTACACAGATGAAAATTATTGTCACCACATGTCTTAGTTAGGGTTTTATTGCTGTGAACAGACACCATGACCAAGGCAATTCTTATAAAGTACAACATTTAATTGGGACTGGCCAACAGGTTCAGAGATTCAGTCCAGTATCATCAAGGCAGAAGCATGGCAGAATCCATGCAGGTATAATATAGGAGAAGCTGAGCGTTCTACATCTTCATCTGAGGGCTCCTAGTGGAAGGCTAACTTCCAGGAACCTAGGAAGTGGGTCTTAAGTTCATGCCAACAATGACACACCTTCTCCAACAAGGCCACACCTCTAAATAGTGCCACTCCCTGGACCAAACATATACCATGTATCACACCACACTGGATCTACATCAGTTTAGCTGTTTCTTTCATGTGTCCTTGAGAACCCCTGGCCCACACATACTTGCCTAAGAGGAACTACAATCCTTCGCTTTCTTTTTCCTCTAGGAGCTGCCTGCACTTGCACAGCTTTTTCTTTCTCATGTCCCTATTCGAAGATGCCTGCCTCTGTAACTTCCTTAAGGCCCCTAGGCCTCTTCACCCCCAGGCAGAGCTTCTGTTCCTGTGACCCTATCCTCTGTGTTTCAGCTCCCTCCTAATAGTCCCACAACTTCTTTAAGCCTATCTGGGCCACCTTGATCTCTCTCACGTTCCTTTTGAAGCCTATATACATATGCCCTGAGGAATTTCACTGTGTCCTCTTCTGCTCTTCTCTTTACAGTACAAAGAGCTTGGACTCCTTACAGATAAATGGCCAAGGAGTTTAAGAGTTCAATTTTCATTCTTTCTTTCTTTCTTTCTTTCTTTCTTTCTTTCTTTCTTTCTTTCTTTCTTTCTTTCTTTCTCTCTCTCTCTCTCTTTCTCTCTCTCTCTCTCTCTCTCTTTCCCTTTCTCTCTGTTTCTTTCTTTCTTTTTTCTTTTTTGACTGTCCTGCATTCTTTTTTTTCTCTTCTTAATTGGATATTTTATGTATTTACATTTTAAATGCTATCCCCTTTCCCAAATTCTCTCATGTTAACAATTTCGGCCACTGCACAAATGATTCCAATATTTCTTATATTTAAACTTGCTCTGTTCAATACTTCTAATCTTCTCTTATCTATAGTGTTTCTTTATTTTCCTCTCTGAATATATCTTTTATCTCTTATATATCTTGGTCTCAAAAAAAATTCTTAAGACTATGCTGTAAACTCTAACTCGGGATTTCTAAGTTCATTGAGCATGGTTAAGAAATCTTCAACAAAGGAACAATTAGAACTGAGGTGAGGGGAGTGCCTCTCTGAGAACAAGCTAGAAACCAAGGACAATGAAAATTCCCAGGAATTTATCAGGTTGATCCTAGGTAAGACTCCTAGGAATTAGGGATTTGTAGTCTGAACCCACCATCTCCTGTAACCAGACAAGACTTCCATTGGAGGGACTTGAACCTTAACTCAGCCACAAAACCTTTGACCTATGATTTGACTCACTTACAGGATATGCCGGGGTAAAGAAAGAGCAGAAATTGAGAGAATGGTCAACAGATGACTTATTCAGATTGAGACCCATTCTATGAAAAGGATCCCACCCCTGACACTTTTAATGCTGTTTTTGCTATACTTGCAGATAGGAACATAGAATAATTGTCATCTGAGAGGCTGCACCTAGAAACTGATGGTAACAAATGCACAGACCCCCACTGAAACACTGGGAAATAGCATGGAAAAGAGAAAGGGAGGATTTTAGAGCCAGAGGCATCAAGAACATCTCTACAGAATCAACTAACCTGGGCCCATAGGGACTCACAGAGACTAAACAGATCACCAGGGAGCCTGAATAGGATTAAGCTAGGTCCTCTGTACATATGGTATATTTGTGTACTCCCCTCTTCACATACACACATATGCACACAGTAGAGAAAACAAAAGGAGAGTCCAATAACTTCATATACATAAATATACACATACATGCATACATACATATAAAACTTCAGATAGACATGTTCTTTTATACATAAAATGATTAGATCACAGCTAGAGCCAGCAGGCTCAAAGCATTTCACATACATACATACATATAACTGGTGGATGGAGCAAACTCCAACACACAGCAGGAGAAGTTTACATATGTACATACATATACATAGTCAATAGGTGGAAGGAACAATGTTCCAGCCCCTACTCACACAAACTTTACACCCATACACATTGTTGATGAATGGAAGTAACAGTACTAAAGCCCCCACACTATTTTTTCCATGACTTATATATACAGCAAAAATCTTTCAAACAGTATAAAATTAAAATGTGGTTACATTTTAGTTTTTATTTAGTGAGTGATTGTGAAAAACAACATGTCCTCCAATACCATTGCAAGAAATAAACATTACATAGTACAGGTAAACAAAACATTTTATTCCCACAAACCCATGTATATTAGTAACTAATTAACTTGTTATGTATAAAGAAGTGTAAGCATTCAAGGCATTTTTCTCAGTCAGGTGTTGTTGCAGTTGTTGTTTTATTTTTTGTTTTGTTTTGTTTTGTTTCTGACAGCAGATTTGACTATAAAGAAAAAGCTAATCATTTTATTATTTCTATTTAAAAGTAATCTTATAAGAATATTTTTTCTTTTGTTTTTTAATTATTTTATTCATTTACATTTTAAGTGATATTCCCCTCCTAGTTACCCCTCCACAAATCCCTATTCCATTCTCCCCCCACTTCCTTTGTCTCTATGAGTGTATTCTACCCACTTACCAACTCCTGCCTATGCGGGGGCATCGAGTCTTCACCTCTCCTCCCATTGATGGCCGTGCTCTGCTACATATGTATGTAGAGCCATGGATCCCTCTTCCATGTATACTCTGGTTGGTGGTTGAGTCCCTGGGAGCTCTGGGTGGTCCCATTAGTTGATATTGCTCTTCCTATTGGGTTACAATTATTAAGTCCATCCCCTTACACCTCCACTGGGGTACCCAGGCAGTTCAATGGTTGGTTATGAGTATCTGCATCTGTATTGTTCAGATGCAAGTAGAACCTTTCAGGGAACAGCCATATCAGGCTCCTGTCAGCAAGCACTTTTTGATATTAGCAATAGTATGGGGATTTAGTGTCTGCAGATAGGATCCATTCCTAGATGGTACAGTTTCTGGATGCCTTTCCATCAGTCTCTGTTCCATTTTTTGTCCCTGTCTTTCTTTTGGACAGGAACATTTCTGAGTTAAAAATGTCGAGCTATGTGGGTGGCCCCATCCATCAACTGGGGGCTGTATCTGTCTACTGGAGATGATTTCTATAGATTCTATCTCCCCTTTGTTGGGTATTTCAGCTAAAGTCATTACCACTGGGCTCCTCGTGTCTAGGACTTCTTAGTGGCTACCCCTATATCCCCATCCCCCACTGCTACATATTTCTATTCAATTCACTAACCCTCTGTACTTCCAAGAATAATAAATATGAACTTTATTTAAAAATCAGTCATATGTACCTTAAATTCTCAAAATTCATATGTATAAGTCAGCAAATCTAGTAAACTAAGGGCAAAAAAAATGCTTTAAGAAATTAATCCACAACAGTCCAGCATCAATGAGAGTCAAATCAGCTAGTGCTCCCATTGTTCTTCTTTCCTGACTATAAAAGGAACCTAATCTAACTAATAAGAGTATGGCTTTGGGAACTTCAAATTGTTTCTCAAGATTTTTCAACATCGAAGCCATTAGTGAAAAATCTCAACCTAGCTTTACAAACAATTTTTTTCAAATATTTTCTAAGGATAGTGATCATTGTTGACAATCTATGTCTTTAATTTCTCTTGGTGGATATTGAATCATTAATCTGCTTTAGGAAGAATACCAGAAAGAGATCAAGCATTATTATTGTGAGTGTCAGAGATATTATCTGGTGAGGGACTTGAAAGCCCCTTATAGTTTTTATAAAATTTTTTAGATTAAGAGGGATGTGAGAAGCAATTCTGGGTTAAAAAAATTGGAGATGAGTAGGTGGCCCCATCCTCCAAACAGGCTTCTTACCTAATGTAATCCATCTTGGGTCCTGGGTGCCTCTTGCTTTCCCAACATCAGGGACTTTCTGGTGGCTACTCCCAGTTCCCTGTCCCCCATTGATACACATTTCTGCTAAATATTCTGATCCTCTGTATATCATTCCCATCTCCTTCCACATCTGATCCAGTCTCCCACCTCTCTTTTTTCTGCTCTTCCTCCTCTCTTTCTCCAAAGACCCTCCCTAACCCTTTAACTCCTGTGAGTATTTGTTCCCTGTGGAGCAGAGACTGAAGTAAAGGCCATCCAGAGACTGCCCCACCTGGGGATCCATCCCACATACAAACTCCAAACCCAGACACTAATGCTAATGCCAAAAAGTGCTTGCTGATAGGAGCTTGATTGCCAGAGTCTAACAAATAACAGATGCGGGTGTTCATAGCAACCCATTGGATTGAGCATTGAAAAGTTAGGGAAAGGACTGAAGGAGCTGAAGGAATTTGCAACCCCACAGGAAGAACGAAAAGACCCCCCAGAGCTACCTGGGACTAAACCACCAACCAAAGAGTACACATGAGGGACCCATGACTCCAACTGCAAATGTAGCAGAGGATGGTGTTATCTGGCATCAGTGAAAGGAGAGGCCCTTGGTCCTGTTATACCTCGATTCCCTAGTATAGGGTGATGCCAGAGCAGTGAGATGGGCAGCACCCTCATAGAAGTAGAAGCAGAGGGAGGATGGGGTAGGGAGTTGTGGAGGGGAGACAGGGAAAGGGGATAACATTTGAAATGTAAACAAATAAGATATCCAATAAAAAAGGGATGTGAGGGTAGCAAGCAGAACAGAACTCTGTAACAACCATGAAGTCTTCAGGAAACATGGTCCTTGGGGTTGTGCCACACGGACACAGGCTGACCCATGTGGATGTGGTAACCAGTGGAACACATTTCATGAGTTCTCAGGTCATTTGTCATTTCTTGTGCATGGCCCAAAACAATATTCCATCTACTCAATGAGTATTCATTCTTTTAGGGCTCAGCCTGATCTAACAAATGCCTGTCTATCTGTCTGTCTGCCTGCCTGTCTGTCTGTGAGTATACATAAACACATGTGGAATTGTTGAGACAGGTTGTTAGGTCCAGCCAGAGTGTATGTGTCTATATATGTGCTTGAATTTTCCCTATCTTCCTCTTCTTTTGTCTCTGGCTCTCAAAGAGTTAAAGAACTCTGAGCTTCTCAGTTCATCAACAGCTCCAATGAGTGAAAGAATAAAGAGCCTGAGTAGTTAGCATTCTCTCTCTCTCTCTCTCTCTCTCTCTCTCTCTCTCTCTCTCTCTCTCTCTCTCTCTCTCTCTCTCAACCTCCTCCTGCTAACAGCAGTAGCTAATTACCAGAAGCCAGCAGCTTTTGTTCTTAGACTAGCCAAGAGTTAAAGAGTGGAAGAATGCTAAAGAAGCTTTGTCCCCACCCTTACCCATCACTGAATCCATACCCCTTCACTGACTTCCCAGGGAAACTCTATGATGCCATGCTGGTCACTGGCATACAGTATTTAAACTCTTATTTAAAATATACTGTATGTGTAACTTGGATTTAACTCTTGTTTAAAAAAACAGAATGCTAAAAAAAATAGATGTTAAATAGCACTTTTACTAAGGTTACAGGGGACAAGCCATTTGACTTTATGGACACCTTTTGATGACTCCATAGTATAAGCCAAGTAAGGCATTGCAATTTTAGACTAAAGAAGAAATAGCAGGCATCAACAATATTTGAATTAAGATGGAGTGTTTTGTTTGTTTGGTTGGTTGGTTTTGTTTTTTGTTTTTTGTATGATGATTAATTTCAAATGTGATACTCAGGATAACAAAAACTGACAGTGATATAAATCAAATTGCTCTGTCTTTGCTAATGATGTTTGATATCAGGCCTCTAAATTTATGTAAGGAATAATATATATTTGCTAAATGAGGTTGATAAATTCATAAGGTTTACTTGGTTAAGTGTAACTGACTTAAAGATAGATGTCTGTCTAGTTTGATCACTTTATTGAGCTTTATCTGTTTGGCTAAACTGAGTCATACAAGTAATTGTGATATTGTATAACATTGCACTATAGAAAGGATCAGAAAAGTTCCCAGACTCTCTATGTACTGTGTTTATGATTAAATATCTTATTTTGATTACAAAGGATCTTCAGTTTAAATCTTCCACTCAAAATTATAAAGCTCAAATTTAATAGGGATCATACTGTCAATTCCTAATCTTATGAATGACACTAGTTTGTAAACTGTTATGAAATTCATAAAAAAGACAAACTTTATTTAGCCATATATTTCTTCAAGGTTAATCCTAAAGCTAGTAACTAAAACAAGTAAAATTTATTTAAAATCAGGTATACTTAATAGATAGTTCTCAAATTCTTCAGAGATTTAATTGCAGAATATGACTTTTAAAATGTTTAGTGATAAAGTTTCCCATTCTGGAAAGAAATGGTAGTTTCTAGAGACAACAATGTGGTCATAAATGTGCTGACCAATGGACAGAACTGTCCTCATCCCTCTCCCTCCACCAGGCCTTTGTCCCAATGGTGAACACTGTGTCTTGACCAAGTAAGGTCATTTTTCCCAAGGAAGCTTCTCTCCAGGAAAATCTCTCAGCCATTCTGGTTCTGGCAGCTGAAGGCCAGTGCTTTCTTGAGCAACAGCAGATGATTTCATGTTGTCCTGGATGACAACCAAAGGCTGACCATGGAAGCTATCATGAAGGCCATGGGAGCCTGTGGTAAATACCTAGGTACCCTGCAAGTCTCTGTAAATTTAATGGACACAGAGGTCAATTGGATTATCCTTCCTGCTATAATTTATCCCTCTCAGATCCCTGAGGATAAGCACTTACTAACTGTAGCTTTAACGGTACAAACACATCAGCTCCTTTGCCAGTGCTGCTGCTGTCTTCTTAATTCATTTAACTCAGGCCTCAGGCTGCACTTTTCTAGAAACTAGAGGCCTCCTGTTTTAAAAAGGCAAACACAGTATACCTTGCTAACTTACTTTACTCTTAAAGAGATAAACTCACAAAACAGATTTAAAAGTAGCTTTTCATTATTCCTTATTTAAAGGACCTTGCATTGCAATGACTACCCTAAGTAATTGGGCATCTAGGTCTCATGGTAAGTGATTGGACTAAAAGTGCTTAAGTAAATGGTGATGGTATGAAAAAAGTAGCTGAAGGTATGTAAATACAAGTTATAAATATCTGAGGATGTAAAATTTTAAGTAAGTTGTGAGGGTGTAAAATTTTGTTTGTGTACAAATGTAAGTGGTAAAGGTCTAAGAAAGTGATTTAAGCTATATTTCAGATTTCTTTTCCTCTCTATGCTATTGTCAGATTAAATCTTCTAAAGTAGACAATTTTAGCTCTAGTCAATAGAGTTCTAATAAGTTACTAATCTAGCCCTGGTAAAGAATTGTTATTGTTATTATAGTTAACAAGTTTTAATGTTAAATTTTCTTTGATTGTCTTCTAAATATAGAGCTCAACATTCTTCAAAAAAAATTATGTAAGATTCATGGAGTCAATGTGAATCCACCCCTCAGAGGTCTAATGAACTCCAAATAAATATTAATGTCAATCAATAGAATATGTTTCCCTGACCTCCCTCTATCTCTCTCCTTTTTTCCTCTCCCTCTTCTACCCAGCTCCACAACCTCTCACCCTCACTCTGGTCTATAGCATGGAAGTTGTGTCTGAAGAAGCCAGTATTTCACCTCTGTGGTCTGATTGTGAGTCTGTACACAAAGCGAGAGTTCCCTCTCTATGAACATTGATAATGTCAGTCATTTAGCAGCACAACAATGGGATGAATGCTATGTAAAGACACTCAGAGCAGTCTTAGCCGTAACATGAACCACTCTTTATTCATAAGCTGAGAGATATGCTTGTGAAGTATTCGCTTCATAATTTGCAGGTGATATTCTGGATCTATACATGGTTAAAATAGTTAAATTTTGTAACATTAGAAACATCAAACTGTGAAATCAGGGCAAGAACTATGCTACATTCATCATTTGGGAGACTAGCATTATTTGATAATGACATCCCAAAACCATTTCCCAATTCTCAGCTAATATCGTTCCAACACATCTGAACTTACTATTATTTCATTTCCTCCTGAAAAGAAAGAATTAGAACATTTCCACATGGAGTAAACAATTCACTAAAATTAGTTACTGATATAAATCACAAAGTAATAAACATTCATATTATAGCTAAATAGCATTCTTTTATATGGATGTTATCATCATTCCTAATTTTAGGCAACCAATATATTCATGCTTTTACATCTGTGAGGTTCAACACCAAGAAGTAAGTGCAGATAATTTGTCTAAGTGAAAATATGCTTTCATTGTACCTCATGTATCATTCAGTTGATTTGGAAAGGCATTAATCAGTTTGGCAGTGAAGGTTTGGTGATTAATATGATTAGCTGATTTTTACAGAGGACATAGGTTTGGTTCCCAGCAATCATAGAAATTAATCACTTAATTTCTATGAAATTTGACCTTCTCTTCTGACCTCCATAGCTAACATAGCTAATAGGCACAGTCTATACACGATTCCGGCAAACACACTTGTGCTAAAAATATTTAAAATATTTTTAATATCCTAACAGCAAAACATGCAACTGCAATGGTGGCAAAAAATATGTGGGAATAACTAAACAATCTGAGTTAAGGCCACTGTAAATATCACAGCAAGGATAGAAAGATATGGTGGCAGTCAGAAGGCAAGGAATATCCCAGAATCACACAGCACAACAAACCTCACACAAGACATTTATTGGGAAGGAAAAACCCAGGGATGTGTGTAAAGAGAATATCTTGTGTCTTTATGAATATAGTACTTGTGAATAAAAATCTCATGGCCTGTGTCTTAAAGCAGAAAGTAAGAGATGGGATATGTGGGCGGCAAAAAGGATCTTGGGGAATGTTAGGTGGAAGATTCACCTGGAAAACTGTGACGATACAGATATATGGTACCTGAATCCAGGTAATCAGTCACAGGACAGAATGTAGATTAGAATAAATGAGTTGATTTTTGTTATGATCTAGTCATATACAAGCATAGCTATAGTATATGTTGATATATTTTGAGTTTGAGTCTTATTCCTGGAACCTGGAACTGGTAGGAAGAACCACACTTAACTTCTACAGGGGTGGCTGCCTCAGATCAGATGAGAAACAGTAGAGAACTGAGTAGAAGACAGGTATATCTACCTGTTTTTGGGGAGGGCACAAAGCTTTTCAGGGTAGGGATTGGTGGAATTTCTTTCCACTTGTGTGCTTGGTCGAGATTTGGAGGGCTGGGGCTGACCTGTAGGAGAGTTAAGAGTGGTTCTGTGGATAGAACCTGGCAGTTGGAAGCACTCAAGGGAGGGGACTGGCCAATCCTTTGTCTCAAGGATTTATATTAGGCAACTCTAAATGGGATATTTCCATCACATTCCCATCCTCAGAACTCAGAGAACCCTGAAGTAGTAGTAGTAGTAGTAGTAGTAGTAGTAGTAGTAGTAGTAGTAGTAGTAGTAATAGTAGTAGGAGGAGGAGCAGGAGAAGACGAAGAAGAAGAAGAAGAAGGAGGAGGAGGAGGAGGAGGAGGAGGAGGAGGAGGAGGAGAAGAGAAGGAGGAGGAGGAGAAGGAGAAGGAGAAGGAGAAGAGAAGGAGGAGGAGGAGAACAAGAAGAACAAGAACAAGTACAAGAAGAACAAGAACAACAAGAAGAAGAAGAACAACAAGAACAACAACAAGAAGAAGAACAAGAAGAAGAAGAACAAGAAGAAGAACAAGAAGAAGAACAAGAAGAAGAAGAACAACGACGACGATGACAACAACAACAGAAACAAGAACAGGAACAGGAACAAGAAAAAATAGCATAATTTCCAGTGGAAAGACTAGACACAAGGAGAACAAAGCCCTCTAAATCAATTGATCAAAGCTTGTATGTGTTGAAGCCAACAACTATGGGATCTAGGGCCTATAGGGGTCTCCAAACAGGTCTTCCAGAAACATAAATTCCTCTTTAGTATCTTTAGGGAACACCTGAATGTGTAAAAGTGTGTCTCAGTTTCTTGTGTCTTCTCTTAAGCTCTTTTTCTGTTCTTGGTTTGCCTTTTTGTGATGGTTTTTGTTTGGAGACCTCAGTTTCATTCCCAAATTCAATATAAAGATTGAAGAAGAGAACCCACTTCACAAAATTGTCCTCTGACAGCCACACTTCATACCTTCACTGCCCCATTACAAACAAACAAACAAAATCTTTAAGTATCTTCCTTAAGTGCTGGAGAGGTATTTCCATGATTAAGAACATGTATTAGTATTACAGAAAACCTGAGCTCAGTTTAAAGCACCGCATCAGTTGCCTCACAACTGTGAATGTGGAAGGTACTTGAAAAGCAACACCCACATTGTCCCCTGACCTAAACACCTGTGTGGTGTGCATACATTGACCCACTATTTGGGTGACGTTTCTTACTTTGTATGGAGGTATGCACATAGCCATTATTGTCAATTGCTAATTCTCTACTGGCAAACAGCTAAGGGGTGGCAAGATTTTGGTGTTGTCATTTCTATGGCCCATCATTGGGTTACAGATTGATTGTTTGTTCTTCCCCACTTACCCAAAACAGGAAGATTAAGCAGCTTCCTGTTGCCTGAAGGCAACCCAAGAGATGTTCTGGAACTATCTTACTGCAGATTGGCTATAACAAAAATCTGATTGGCAAGAGCTGGGGCAGGAAGTCACGAGATGGACCTTCTGGGCAGAAAAGAGATAAGAAGACAAAAGTACATGTATGAAAATCTAAAAGATACTGAAAGCCCTCACCTCAGTGGTGTGGTCATTAAAAATTCAGAGAAATGAAAGATTTGTAGGAAACATGTTGAGGCAAGCAGACTATCCTCTCTAGTCCTGACATACTTTCCTAGTGTACTGTGTCTTATATCCAGTTTGGTAATTCAGGAGTGTGGCCATCAGGAAAATATGGCTGCAGGATAGGACAAACTGGAGGGGCTGACAAAGAATATGACCATCACATGCTATTTGCATGATACAATTCTGACAGCTTCCACTAAACTACATTCACTTGCTCTTGTCTTCCAGACCTTGGGAGGTGGTCGCTCTGTTTCCGAAACTCTTTTCATACCTATGATGTACTACAGCTTCAGTACTCAATGATCACTAAAATACATTAAGGGTATAAGCCTGAAACAGCATCCTCAAAAGTTGTTTCAGAAGCCCAACAGAAACACCAATCACTGGGATATTCTCCTGTAGATGTTGACATCTTTTTCAATTTCCATAATGATGGGTTCCCAGACTATAGTAAAGCCGCTCATCTAGGAAGACACTACCTTGTCAGTTTTAGGAACTGAATATAGGTGGTAAGCCTTATCTCAAATTAAAGTCAATACAAAAGCAAAGAAGATCATCTGAGTCAGAAAATTCTCTTATTCATCCCAAAAGTCATTTATCTCTCACAGCAGCATTCTGCATATATAGAGACATGTAGACTGATGTCTGGAACCTTAGACCTTTGACCTCTGTAGTTGTTGAATAAATATTGGCACTGGAACCAGTCTTCCTGACTCCCTAAAGCAGGAGAGGTAGACAGCACTGGGTTCACTTTTACACATACTGGCTCGTGACCAGAAAATATTGTCTTAACAGTTTAACTAATATACTATCTAACAAAATCAATTTCTAATTGCTATTAATGCATGCTGTCCTATCTTTAAATAAAAGTTATATAGAGAATACATCAGTGATTTTTTTCTAGGCACTGTACATGAATGAGCACAGTGTTCCATTCATGCACACTACTGACACACATGACACAGATACACACACACCCTACATTCATACATATACACACACATACACCACACTCACATATACATAAAACACACACACACACACACACACACACAGAGAGAGAGAGAGAGAGGGAGAGAGAGAGAAACATACCCACATCCCACATATACTTGTACATATAGGCACACTCACCTTCCAACTGATGGAGATATATGGGATTCGATTAATAGTGAATCTGTAACAGTCACCATGGTGTTCTGGATGGTGACATAGCTGCAGTCCTGCAATTGGAGAAATGTGGTTAAGGCATGGAAAACACCAATTTTGAAACAACTTATAGTTTTTATATTATACCAAAGGAGAGCCTCATGTGACCTAGGCTAGGTCATATAGCCTAGGTAGCACAGGAGGATCTTGAAATTATTCTCCTGCCACTAAGTCCCCAGTACTGTGTTATAGGGAAATATCACCTTGGAAGATTCCATATGCACTGGGAATTGAATAAAGGACCAAGCCTCCAACCTGAAACATGTCCCTAGCCTCTAATTTAAGAAGCTCACTGTGGGACAATAATTCTCAGCCCAGGGGTGAGATTGTAGTGTTGCTGGCAGCTATGGCAAAGGGCCTGAAACCCAGAACTCTTACCTAGTTTTCCTCATGCTCAGAATCAGTGTCTCTCCAGGTATGTGTCTACATATTTTCCAGAGTCACTTGCAAAATATTCCTTTATTAAAAGGAAAAAGTAAATTCAGTATATCAGTATAGTACTAGTGTCATGATGTCAATAAGATTGGAAATAATAGTCTTTAAGGGGATGCTCAAATGTAGCATAAAAGACATAATGATTTATTAATCTGGCAGTTTGGCTGTGTAGCTTCAGATGACCTCAACCTTGTGATTTTTCTGCTGTAACTGCCCAAATGCTGGCTTTACAGGTATTTTTCAGCATGGCTAGTTTTAGAAAAGGCATTTACCACTCGGGAACTTGGGAATTTGTTCTTTGTTCTCTCTCTCTCTCTCTCTCTCTCTCTCTCTCTCTCTCTCTCTCTCCTCCCTCCCCCTCCCTCCTCCCTCCTCCCCTCTCTCTCTCTCTCTCTCTCTCTCTCTCTCTCTCTCTCTCTCTCTCTCTCTCTCTCTGTGTGTGTGTGTGTGTGTGTGTGTGTGTGTGTGTGCATTCTAGTATCTAAACATCATTATATCCCAAGATAGAGCTATGCACTTTGCAAAAATTCTTCCTCACATTTAACAGAAAACCATTATCTGCTTTTGGTCCATGAGACTACACAGTGGGGACTGGAGAGATGGTGCAGTATGTAACAACATCTACTGTTCTTGCAGGGAAACAGACACTACACAAGCCCCTGACTCAAGATCTAGGGCATCTCATAACCACTTCTAACCACAAAAGGCACTGAACCCATGTGCATAAATCCACAGACTCAAAAGATTAAAGTGGAAATGTATCTATTATGAAAAGACTACAAAATAAAATTGCATAAATAAAAATAATCATACATATCATTAAATATAATATATGTAATATAATAGTATATGATATATAATAAATATAACATATATATGTATTTTACTATAATAATATATGATATATAATATATGTATGTTTTACAAAAGAAATCTGAAATCTCATTAGGTCTTATTTTACTATTATAATTAGGAGTGTGACTATAATTCAAGCTAATACAAATAAGCATATATTAGTTATGATACATATAAAATACACATGTACATAAACCAGAAAAGGACAGAGAGAGGGGGAAAAGGAAAGAGAGAGAGAGAGAGAGAGGGAATACCTCTTGGAATTAACATTCTTATCCAAGATTCTAGATTTCTTGGACCTCTCTGGCTGCATCTCTCACTTGTATACATTTTATGGGACAGACTCTGGTTCTTTCATTATTTTTCTGCATTTCCCCTGAATCCAAACTCAGTGGAAGAGTTCTGACTGATGTGGAGTGGAATTCTAGAATCTCACTGGTTTGGGGCTGATCTAACACTCTGAGATCTAGCTGACCATACTAAATGTATCCTAATGAAACACAACCTGAGAGAAGAAACCACCGCCCTAGCCAGGTGAGAAGCCTGTTTTCTAGGCAAACTTCCAGAATGAAATATGCTTAACTTACCTATCTTACATGACTTTTTTTCTCTTGCATTCATATTGCTGACTGAAACTTAGTAATTGAACTTAATCAATGAACACAGTAACATGGAATAAGCATTAAATAAGCTAATGGATTCCATACTTTGTTACTTTTTTTCCTCCTGTTACTGGGGATGGAATCCAAGGTCTCAAATATGCTGACCTCACTTTGTGACCCTGAGATGCACTCCAGTCCTACTTTCTTTAGTTTTCAAGAGCTTGGTAGAGTATTATTATTCCTGGAATATCAAGGTAAAGGGATATAAACAACATGCTCAGGAGAGAGGAGGAGTGAGGGAGAGACAGAGAGAGAATGAACAGGTTGCACATATGAAAAAAACATATCCACTGTCCCCTGCTTCCTAGATACCTTCTTATTATGGAAGGTAAGTGATGAGGTGAACTTCCAACGGGTCAAAACAATAAACCTTATCAGTTCTATGTTCTGTCTGAGAATATGGCCTTCATTTCTTGTACAAAAATACATGCGCAAAGGAGACCTGTGTATTCTTTGTGTGAATGGAACCCCCTTCATGGAAAATAGGATATTATTTTTAATCCAGTAGGTGTCAGTATGAAAATTATAATTCTGAAATGAGAAAAGACAGACTCACAGTCAAGCAGATATAGCCCTATGTTTCCCCCTCTCTTCTCCACTTTTCTCTCATCTTCTCTCCCTTTCATTTTCCTTTCCTCTTCTCCCCCTTCTTTGATAGAAATTACCCCCTCTTTCTCTTTCCCTGTATCTCCTCTCTCCTCTAATCCTCTCTGCACAATGCTTCCTCCTTCTTTAGAACCTGTGGACCTCCTCCTATTCATAGTCACCACTGTCATCTTTGTCTTTCTCCTAGATCTTGTTCTATTTGTCCTAGATAAAATCGCTCTCCTCTTATCTTCCTTCCTTCTTATCCTTCATTTCCCTTTTCCCTTTCTTTCCTTTTTTCTTTCTTTCTTCTTTGTTTTTAATTTCTTCCTTTTCCTTCTTTTCCTCCTCCTCCCCACCTTCCTTCCTCTCCTCCTCCCTCTCCTCCTCCCTATCATCCTCCTCCTTTTTCTCTTCTTCCTTCTATACTTCTCTCTGCCTCTCCTCCAAGTCATCCTCCTCTTGCTAATGCAAGCATACATTTCTCTCTGACTTTCTCAGTCTCTCTGGACCTCTTTCTTGCACAGTGACCTAAGTGGGCAGAGAAACTCAACAGTAGAAATGAATAGGAAGAATACTGAAGTAATGAATTAGGTCTGTTGAAATCAAACAATGCAAGGAACAAGGGACAAAATGCTAACCCCAGGGTCTTCTAGTTCCTGTAGAACAACACCCTCTGTGTGTGTGTGTGTGTGTGTGTGTGTGTGTGTGTGTGTGTGTAGATACAGATACAGATACAGATACAGATATAGATACAGATACAGATACAGATTAAAGTAGTAAGACTCTGAGAATTTCAGAATAGTTTAACATGGGGAATGAAAACACCTGGCACTCATATACAGTGTTTGGTATGGAATTTCATCAATGTCTGGCAATTGAGGTCACATCTTGAGGGGTTACCTTAAATCCTCATGTAATATCATAATTTCTTTTAAGAGCAGCTGGTGCTCATTAGAATATACACCTTAAAGGGAGTCTTTCACAGCAATCAGGTAAGACACTGTGTAGATGGGTTTTTAAATATTTTTGACACCTAGAGTGTTTTGCTCTTTACCTTCCAGACATTGAGTCTTGTATACTCACTGTTTATATTTAGGGGCACACATCACTGCAATGAATTCAGACATCTTCTGGTATTCAAAATGGGTGGGTAAGTCCACCCTTGATAGAAAGACGACTGGGTAGATGGATCTGCAAAGACAATAACATCCAAGATTTCAAAGCGAGCCCAGCTAGCCATGCCTGATCCACCAAGAAAGGCACCATTGGCTCTGCCATACTTTCCAAAATCATTCTAGGTAAACACTCATCTCTTAGGTGGAAAGGGAAAAGGGAGCCATCTGTTTTGTCCTAACTCAAAAGGTTCAAAGTGAGCTGAGTTTTTCTCACTCACTTTTTAGCTTGTCCCTCACTGAGGACAAGACTCTTTCATTCATCCATGTCTAGTTACAGCTGATGTCTATTCAGTCATCATTTCAAGTTTTTTTCTTTGGCTTCTAATCCACCTCTGCTTCCCTCCTGCCAAGAGTGGACCGATTTTTTTCTTCACTAAGACTTCTGATGACTACTTCAAATATTAGTTTAACAATCTCTCTAATCTTCAGCTGTCTAACTTCAGTTTTTCTTGGACTTATCTTATTTCTCTCTATGTGAAGAGAAGCCACTTCTGCCCTTCTGATGTGGTGCTGTCCTACTGTCAAATGATCCTACCACCTATTTTTCCTTCACCTTCCTCTTTCATTGGATAATCAGATGTAAATATACATCAGACAACTGCATGCCAGAATAGGGATGAATTTAGGAGATGGTAAGCCAAGCAAGCCAGTTGTAAAACTTGCATATCTACCCATTTCATTTCCAGCACTGCTAGCATGGAGAGAGGCATACATAGAATGTGAACTTGAAAGAGATGGTGAGAGGAAGAAGGGGTTAAATTTCAGAGGAAGAAAGAAGCAGGATCCTGACAGATTCCTGTTTCTTTCTCTAGTTCTGTATGCACAGAGATGCTATTAAACAACACTGTTCATGTAGGTACACTCAAATGTAAGCTATAATTTTTCAAATTTACTTAAACTATTTTTACACTCCATATTTTATCTCCCTTTCAGTTTACCCCTGACTATTCCACTTCCCATACCTCCCCCCATCTTCACAAGGATTTCCCCACCCACCAACCTCCCAATACCCAACCCACCAGATCTCCACACTCCCTCGGACCTCCAGTCTCTTGAGGGTTAAGTGTTTCTTCTCTGAATTAATGTGTTGAAGATATAATATCATCTGGTATATCTTCTGATTGGTGGTATAGTGTTTGGGAGCTCTCAGGGGTCTAGGTTAATTGAGACTGCTGGTCCTTCCACAGGGTCACCCTCTTTCTCAGCTTCTTCCAGCTTTTCCCTAAAGCTGGTCAGGAGGTCAGGAGCTTCAGTCCATTAGAAGGGTGTAAATATCTGCCTCTCGCTCTTTGAACTGCTTGCTGGGTCTTTTGGAAGGCAGTATTGATAGGTCCCTTTTTGTGAGCACTCCATGATGTCAATAATAGTGATAGGAACAATACTGGGTCAGAGGAAAAAGTGTATTCAGGATGTACTCTATGAGAAAAGTATTTCTTTTTAATAAAAGAGGAAATGTAAAAGTAAAAAATAAAAATAAATATATTTTTAAAGAGAGTTTGGAGAATCTGAGAGGATGTAGTTCAGAGGTAGGAGATTTTCCTCATACATAAGAAATTGTTGATGGAATTCCCATGCTGTTAAAAACCCCACATAGTTTATATAGATTTTTATCTTTATATTGATCTATTCTGACATGGTTCAAGTAAGATTATTATGTCCAGAGGTTTTGATTAAAGAATAAATCACATTTCCATCTATCACCAGTGTCTGTCTTCCCAATTTTTAACTACATAATAAAATAGTTTATTACCCAGTCTGTTTTAGACGTGAGGTTTCCTGCTTCATGCTCAATATGTACAAATATACTCAAAACCATTTTCTAAATTTGTATTTTAGCTAGGTGTCACTTTGGTACTATAATGGTCTGCTTTTGACCTGCTATGTAGATGTGTTTGCTATTGACAAACACTGCTGATTTGTCTGTACAGTAATCAGATGCTGCTTTTGAGAGGATGACCTGTAAAGTGCATATCTCTCTTCTTTTCCAGTGCAAAAGACTGCACAGGGTCTCCATAGCTCAAATTCTAAAACTCCTCAGGAATGATGTTAAAAGGGTGATTCCAAACCAGCACTATGTTAGATTTTACTGTACTAAAAATATACTTGCAAAGGGGCTCTAGAGCATGCTGGGAAGAAGACTTTGAAGAATCAGTTTTTTTTTTTAACTCTTAAACATTCTGGATTCTGTTGCTCAAGCTAATGGAGAATAATTAAGGAATTTTAGATGCAACCAGCCCATACCTCTATTTAACCTTTATATATTATAATCTTCTAATGGAAAACTTACTTTAAAAGACATCCTTGTGCACCATGCCTGTCTGGGTGATGCCATGTTCCTGCCTTGATGAAAATGGACTGAGCTTCTGGACCTGTAAGTCAGCCCCAATTAAAGTTGTTCTTATAAGAAAAAAATGACAAAACTTTACAACAGAAAATAGAAATATTTTAGCATCTTCAGAAGTATTTCTTTCTGACAACAAAGAGTACAATTCTCTATGAAAGATTTGTCCTTGGGTTTATATTCATGTAATTTCAAGTTTCAAAAATGCATTTTAAATATGGATGATATTAGCTTTTAATGGGAATATTATTATGTTTGGTTGGTTTTTAAAAACTCAATAGAATTCATGGTTTTAGAATGACAATTTCTACTTCATGTCTTTTCTGTTTATTGTTGCTTTGGCTTCTATTTTACTAACCCTTGTTAAATATGTATATGCATATATATATATATATATATATATATATATATATATATATATATATATATATATATATTCCTAAAACATTTTGAGATGTAATTCACCTTAGGACATCATCAATCACCAGAAAAGACTTGACACAATAATCCTTCACTGTTTGTTTTCATTCTCCCTGGATCCTCCCTTCACCCATCCCACCCACATCCCACCTGTAAATTTTACCCACAGTGCTCACATGCACCTGGGCATAAATTATATGATACCCAGGGAACATAATAAGGGACCAATGCTCAGACATATTCCCAGTTATATTTTAAGAAATGACTCAGCAACGAGTCAGGAATGTGTATCTGAGCCAAAACTACAAGTCTACTCTTTTTCCAAAATAAATGTCCAAGTTGATGAAATTTGTATCATAATACTCTACAGTTATCAAAAATGTAGAAACTGTTAGTAAATTATGATCTATCCTATTATATTTAATATTATTTGATAACAGTTTTTAAATTTAATTTGTTTAATTTGTTTTATTTATTTTGTGTCTTTGTGTATACATGTATACAGGTGTCATGGCATGCAATTGGAAGTCAAAAACCAACTTAATGTAGTCAGTCCTTTCCACCAGCGAGGTTCTGGGAATCAAATTCAAGTTATCAGACTTTGCAGCAACTACTTTGAACCAAATATTCCTGATGTTCATATTGACTCTTATAATTATCAAACTCCCTTAGAGTTATACACTGATAGCAGCCACAAAGGGGGAAGTCTCACTTCCCTACTTCAGCCATGCTCTAAACTATTAAAAAAAAATCTCTGTGTTAGTAAATGACCACAGAATTCTTTGTGTGCAATTGTTACATATGACTCTTGTGATATCTGTTACTAAAGGCCAGAGAGGTAGGTGTTCTACCACTGAGTCACGGAGTGGCAATTACTCAGGAAGATGGTAACTGCTCTATTTCAAGACATAGTTATACTACTCTTAAGTATATACAAAATTGATTTTTCATCCTATCATAGATACACTTGTTCGATCATGTTTATTGATGCTCTATTCATAATAGCTAGGAATTGGGAACAATCTCGATGTCTCTCAACAGGATAATGGATAAAAAAGTGTGGTACAATTTCTGCCATGAAAAAAAAAAAGAAATGAAATCATGGCAACTACAGATAAACGGATGGAACTAGAAGAAAAATGTCATCCTCAGTGAGTTGTTCCAGACCCATAAAAAACGAAAAGACAATATTAGCTTATATGTGGATATTAGCTATAGCTACAGTCCATACAACTACAGCGACCTGGTATAGAGTAAGGCAGTAAAGGACAAAGGTGGACAGATAGATATACCTAGAGAAGGGAAACAGGTACTTATGTATGGTTGAGGGGCCTAGAACTGGAGAATCAAGTGAAAAGGAGGAGGGAAGCAGAAAACAAGGGAACAAGTACATAGGAGACAGGTAAAATAATGAGCCATTTGAGGGGTAGTATAGAAATCTACCACAGTTGAAACCTTCTTAATATATACATATATGAAGACATAAAAATCACCAATATTGGAGGAGACAGAGTTCCAATTGGAGATTTCTAGTCACCAAATGAAGGTCCTAGTACCAGGATTTGGTTACATTTAATTGGGCTGTTGGGCAAATGGGGTCTAACGAACCCTCAAACAACTTGGGTTGTTGCCAAGAGTATATATGTTGCTCTTCACAAACCAATAGGAAGGTCTCAACTGCTAACTACAACACTTACACAACTCATGGAAAATGAAGAAGTTGAACTGGTGCTTGTTTACAAAGAGGCTTTAGCCATATAATCTAGCATCTTTGGTGCAGGGAAGGTACTCTTAAAGGAGAAACATAAATACTAATACAGCCACAAACCCCTTGCTATAAAATTGTGTCATACCTGCAACATATACTTAATGCAACGGTGGGACAAAGTTTGTGGGAGTAACCAACTGACATCTGATTGTACTTAAGGATCCAATTCATGAGATGAAGCCCAAACTCAACACTGGGTGGATGAGCAAGAACCTGAGACTAGATTGCCTAAGGACCTACGATAAAACCAAATGCTCCTGTTCTCAACAAAACAAAATACGTAGCAATAAAATGACTACTAATGACATTCTGCTACTGGGAACATTCCCCAGTAGAAATTAGGATTAGATACAAAGCCCCGCAGCCAGACATTATGCAGACAGTGAGAAAAGTTGTAATATTTAGGCCTCAAAGATATGTCTCCTTCTCTGTCAGAGCTCAGGGGGATCTTAGAGAAGAGGTGGCAGATAGAGTGTGGAAACCAAAGGAGATGGAGGACACCTAGAGGATAGGCCGTGTAAATCAAAAGGTTTGATGCACATATGAACGTAAGAGACTGTGGCAGCATACAAAGGGTCTGGATGGGTTTACACCAAAGTGGTCCTAGACCTGATTGAGGAAGTAGACAGAACTCCCATTCCTAACTCAGAAGCTACCTACAATTCATCAACACTTGAACAAGTGAAAATTTTGTTTCTTTCAAGAGAGTTTCTCTGGGGAAACAAAGTGCTCCTAAGGTTATGCTGCATGTCCAGGAAGAGATTCCAACCGAATAAGAGCACAACAGCATCAGTGGATCTTCCTTGCCCCTAACGTACTGTCACAACTTTTCCTTTTTTATTTAATTTCTTCCTTTGTGGTTTTGTTTATTAATATTTTCTGTGTCTTTACTCTATGAGTCCCTTGCATATACAACTTACATTCTGTGTTTTTTTAGGATTCCCGAGTTTGGGAACAGGTAGGTATCTGCAACTCATCCAGCTCATGTGGCCTTTCTCTTGTTTTTTGGTGTTTTGGGTTTTGTACTAGTCTAATGTGTTAGTATTTGTTTTATTTATTTTATCATAATTTTATTATTATCTTATTTTATAAATATCCCTTGGAGACCTGCTGGTTTTGGAATTAGAAACAGAAGGGGGTTTTATTTAGATGGAAGGGGAGGTGGAGGGTAAATGGGAGGAAGGGAAGTGAAATTAATCAGGATATAATGTGTGAGGGTGAAAAACTATTTTCAATAAAAAGAAAGATGAAGAAAAATGAAAGTAAAGAATAAAATTAAGTCCAAAGAGTCAAAGGCTGTGTATTGGGACTTAAGACTAGAGACATTTTAAATGTTTCTAGAGTAAAGGATTGTCAAAATGAGGTAGGGATTGCTGGCTCTTCTTAACCTAGAAAGCATGGAGTGCAGAGATCTATCTTGGTTTCTGAACACTTCACACAGGATTGGGACCGTATCTAAATGCAAATGGATAGAGGACCTTAAAATCAAAATCTCACTGCACATTCTAAAACATGTTCAAAATGCTTTAGAAATCTTAGAGCAAATGCGTTCTTACTTCCAAACTGATATTTATCCCCATATCAGTAACAAAGGAGATTGGATATTGAAGAAAACAGATTAGTCGACTGGTTTTATTTGTAATTTTATTAGATTAGTCAGTTTCACACCTATGTTAGGTTAGCTTTGGATTCATTATGTGGGTCACATTGGCCTCAAACTCATAGTAATCCTTGGGCCTCAGATTCCCAAATGCTGAGATTATAGGTGTGAGCCAACATACACTGCTCTCTTTTTGATCTTAGAAAATAAAAAAAAATTAAAATGATAGAAACTTCAACTTTCTAACACTGTTTATCTCAATAACAGTTGGGAAAAGGTATGCCATGATTTCCAAAGTCACAGTATATCTGAGTTCATTTTATCAAGAAGTTTATAGTAAAATATTCATATTTTGTTGGGCAGAAAATAAGTCTTATATAACCATATGAAGACCAGAGGCAAGCTTAAATGTGGCAATATATATTTCATGAACCTGATCTGTTGGCAAATGTTTAAATAAGTCATCTCTGGAAAATAATAGAAAGGGTATTTTCAGAATATCTACAGAACATGTAAATGGTTTGGGGACAGTTAATACCAATCACCATCGAGGTCACAGCCTTAGCTGAGCATCCACGAGTGCAGTCCACATTGAATTGCCCTATTCTTCAATGTCCTGAGGAGTCCTCTGTCATGGGGCCAGAAGTAAGTAGCACACAGTCACAGGACAGACCATGGCATCTGAGTGCATTTCACCCAGCAGTCATTCCATATAAGGCCAATATCTCCAGGTTTTTAAAAATATAAGAACTATAAACTTCCCAGTATTTTTCTTTAGCCACATTGAAAGCAAATTCTCATATTTCTGACATGTGACACAGTACTTTGGTGTATAAGAGCATAATTAATATATGGTATTAAAACAGTAAGAAAAAGAGAATGTTATCATTTTATATATTTATATATATGAGTGTGTCAAGAAAATGTTTGGAGATGGAAGTGCATCTAAAAATATTAATATCTGTTCCACCTCTTCCACCTGACCTCTTCTAAGTCTGTACCCACTTTTCTTCTTTCTTCTCACTTCTGACATTTGTTTCTTTCAGATGAAACATTTTGGGTAAAATACAAATTGGCAAACTTTAGCTGAAAAATACTCCAGCAGAGGTACATTTAACATTTATTCTTAGATACTATTGCTATATTTGCCTTCCTTAATGTGTTGTATACTTAATGGCAAATGAACAGTAGCCCCTACCTGAAACATCTCAAATGTGATTAATCTTTATTTCCTTACAGCAGAATACAGATTTTCTAGATAACCTGAGAGCCCCCTCTGCATGGAGGGTACTTTGAACATCTAGGACTCTTATAATGTATGAGTCTTACATCCTTTTATGTTATCTCTCTGTTCCATGTCTAGTCTCAATTCAATCAGAAAAAGAGATAGGTGAAGACACCATTCATTAATGATCAAGTGCTATACTGAGAAGAAGCTCATTCCAAGTCTCTCACCTTCCCTTGGCTGGAACTGAACAGGAACAGAATAAAGGATGGAGTCAGAAATTAGCTTAAAGTTATCATGATTGCAAGCTTCCAAGTCAGAAGGAGAAAATTAACCACCAGACCCTTGGCACCTGAATATCTCCAAATGGACAGAAATTGAAAAAAAAAAAAACAAAAAAACAAAGGTAGGGAAGAGGTCACTAAGTACACAAGAGGGTGTGGTAGTCTGAAGGGGAATGACTGGGTAGAAATTATGCATAGAATACTTGGTCCCTCCTTGGTGGAACAGATTAGAAAGGATTAGGAGGTGTGATTTTGTTGTTTCAATATGATTGGACTTTGATGCTTCAAAAGTCTCATGCTCCCTCCCCAGTTCTTACTCTTGCTTTTGCACAATTGCTTTAGTTTATTTTTCCTCTCCTTAGAAATTCTCAAAATATTGAGAGGAAAATGATCAGGTTTATCATGTGTGGGCAGATTCTCCCTGAAAGATCAGTGGAAAGAATGATTTTTCCCAGAGAAGAAAGAAGAGAGATTGCCTGAGAAGAAATATTGCAGAAAGTCCTTTAAGTGCTAAAAGGATGTCAGCTGGCAACCCTCCAAATCATATGAAAGTTTAATTTATTATAAACTAAGAATGCAACCCAATTTATAGTATTCACAAACTGTAGCTATGCAGCATAAACAAGTTGCTAATACATTTTACAAAGCTAAAAGACAAAAATATAAAAAATAGCCACCTCCTCAGCAATTCGTCAGATGTTTAATCTTAAAGGTTTAAACTGACATGTCAGTGACAAACAATGGAGGGAAGTGTCAGAAGGAAGTTAAATTTTGCACCTGGATCTTATGAGATTCAAATTGAGCATTATAAAATATTTCTGTAAAGTCTCATTTTAACTGTAAGGAATAACCTGTGGTCGATGCATTAAATTCAATCAGAAACAAACCAGAGTATACCACTCTCCAAACCTTCAAACCAAATATAAGAAAATTACAGGAATAAGAGAAACTGAAAATTGATAAGAAACAGTGGGCAGTGCAGCAGAAGAGTTTGTACTCAGCAGAAATTACTTTAATTTCTGATGGATAACTGATAACACATGAATGAAATGAAGACTATGTTCAAAGAACACTTCCTTGAAGGACGAAATTAATAGTGATAATGATAATAATAATAACAACAATAATAATTATTATAATGGACAGATTAAAATCACTTCACAATTATTGAATATACTTTTTTCTCTGACTGTTTATAATAGTAAATTCTTGTGTATAAATATTGCTGTAAGGATTTGTTTGTATTTGGTGCTCGTTCTTGCCTGCATGTATGTCTAACACATGTGTGCAGTGCCTATAAAGGCCAGATACAGAGTACGCACTGTATCCTTTAGCGCTAGAGTTACAGAAGGTTGTGAGTGACTCCATGGGCACTGAGAACCAAACTAAGGGCGTCCACAAGAACAATGAATGATCTTAACTTCTGAACCTCCATTCCCTGGATAATTGCATTACACAACAATGAATTATCAAATAGAACACACAGAATAAATGAATGGATACAATTGCAAGGTCTAATTATACACTTCATTCAAGAGATAGATATTAACAACTTACAAAGGCAGGAAAAATGATGGAAAAACAAACCAAGGAAAAACAGACATGGTCTTACCTACAGCATACAAAAATCATCTCTAAAGCAAAAGCTTCAAAGATAGATCACAACAGAAATAAACATTTAAGCTCACAGAGAACAGCTGAATATATTAATAAAACTAAGAGCAGAAGACCTGGGATGTGGGAAGTTCCCAAGACTCAATGTGGAAAATCTTAGCAGAAATGCCCAACAGTGGGGATATGGAACCTGAAGGGACCACCTCCAGTAGTTAGGCCCCCAAGTGGAGGGATGGAGATGTGAACCCAACTTCAAAATTTTTAAGCCCAAAATATTACTACCTAAAAGAAACACAGGGAAAAAAATTGAGGAGAAATTGAAGGAATGGCAGACCAGTGACCAGTCAATTTGGGATATGCCCAAGGGAGGTCCAAATTCTGACACCATTATTGATGCTGTGCTGTGCTTGCAGACAGGCGTCTAGGATGACTGTCTTCTCAGAGGCTCTACCAGGAGCTGACTGAGACAGATGCAAATACCTTCAGTCAATCATGGGATTGAAGTCTGGGACCCTTGTGGAAGAGTTAGAGGAATGATTGAAGGAACTGTAGGGGAGAGCAACCTCAAAGGAAGACTAAGTTGTCTACTGACCTGAACTCTTGGGATCCTCCAGAAACTGAGCCAACAACCAAAGAGCATCCAAAAGCTGGCACAAGGTCCCTGGCACATATGTAGCATAGGACTATGTTGTCTTGCTTCAGTGGAAGAGGATGTGTCTAATCCCATAGAGACTTGATATGGCGTGTAGGAGGGATTTCTAGGGGTGCATCCTCTCACAGGAAGAGGGGAAGGCAACATTTGAGATATAAATAAACAAAATACTTAATTAGTAGGTAATAAAACGGAACTAAACAAAATTGCAAGTATTTAAAAAATAGTAAAGGAAAAGACAAAATATAAATGAAAATAAAGGATACGACAGAAATGTAAAGGTTCAATACAGAGATTAGTAACACAAAATGTGAAACAAGAAAGCCAAGAAGAAATGGATAATCTCGCTATAATCCCAAATAAAGAAACAGAAAGTCCAAATGGATAATTAATGAATGGTGTATTTGCTGGTCAATTATCTGCTACAGATTGGAGGTGGGATGTCCTCAGGGCACAGATCTTCAGAGAGATGTTTTTAGGAGGTGCATTGGAGGTTGAAGATCTGAGGCCTTAGTGGAGATAATTAAAGCTCAAGATCGTGTTTAAAAGGTACTTGTGGGGCCCTAGCCTCTCACTCATCTTCCTGGCCCATGAGATGAAGGGGTATTTTTTCTATCATGTAATGCTCTCAAAATATTCCTTCTATTCTGCCCTTTCATCTCTCAATTCATTTAATCTTTCCTGTTTCATTTTCCTTTATCCTTTTCAACATTAGATTCTAAATGCACATTTTTGACTGACTGTGTTGCAGCAGATGGCAAACAGAATTTCCTTTAGAGATAGGAATGTCCCACACATCTGTTTTATTGTTTTTAACTGTATTTACAAAATCAAAACTTGTTCTAAGACATTTACCTGATCACCAACATTCCCCATGCCATTTATGTGTCTTTAGGCTTAAATTCTGAATTCTCATCATGAGAACCTTAGCAGAAGGTACTTAGAAATTCATATCAAAGATATTAAGTTGGGTACAGAGAGTTTGACTCTTGGCTAAGAGAAGATGCTGTCTGTACATTGTCATTCACTATGCAGTCATCCAGAGAGAGACACTGTGCTCCACACTGTGCTGACATTTGCACCTGCCTGGATGTGGAATGTTCTCTACAGACTTGTCCTATTGAAAACAGTAGTTGAAATAAGCAGCAGTTTAGACATGGGGAAGTACTGAATGAACATATTTTAGGAGATTAGGACTCAGTTTATAGAAAATCTTTTGCTCACTATCAGAGAAGGAGGATAACAGGGCTTGCCCTAAATGGTTTCTCTGTTACTTCCCAAATATACATATAAAAAAGCATGACTCTACAGAGGTGAAAACCTTGATTGTCCAAGAACTTCAAAGGCACTGACTGCCCAGGAGGGTGGAAGGCTGTGGTTAGGAAAGCATATTAGTTACGTTAACACTCACAAAGCAAGCAAACCCGAAAATCCGATTTCTTTGCTATTGATTATTAAGTAAATGCTGTGGCTTGCTTTGTAATCTAGGGAAAAAAACATAGCAATTCAGTGGTTGGCATTTCTATTTAGAAGGCTTCAATCAAACTTATTGGCTTGAGAAGTCTTACAACCCTTATTCCTTGGTGATTATCGTCTGTTCCTATCTCTCACAGTAATAAATGAGTCTGAAAGCGATGTTATGTTAGAAACTGCTGCTTTGTTGTTAGAGAAAAGACCATGGTCACCACAAGTGTTAACAGTGTTGCTCTTCTAAGATGGATGCTATCATTTCGGGTAAAACATTTGAGTGTTTAGCTCTGGGGACTGGTGATTCTGCAACGGCAGAGATTGAGAATGCTCATATGCTGGCATGTGTCTGACATATTGTAATATATTAAAAAACTCTGATGACAGCATTCTAGAAATTAAGGATATCAGAAGATATTTCTGTTGTGTGTGCCTGTGCCAGTGTGTGTGCCACTGTGTGTGTGCATGTGTGTGTATGTGCTTGCATATGTGTATATGTGTGTGTGTGCGCTATATATAATGTATGTGGGCTATATACAATGTGTGTCTGTGTGCTGTATATTATATGTGTTTGTGCTGTATACAGTATGCAGGGGTTTATGTATTCCATAGCAAATATCTGGAGATTAGAGCACAACTTCTTCTCTCTTGACAACTATCATGGCCTTGACTGTGGTGGCTGCGCTTTCATGGCAATCACCTTTATTCCTTGAGCCATTTCCTTGGCCCTGGAATGTTCTTAGAAAATATCCAGACTAAGGTAACCAAATCACAGAAAATCACACATGGTATGCACTCACTGAGAAGTGGATATTAGCCCAAATGCTCGAATTACCCAGGGTGTAATGCACGGACCAAGTGAAACTCAAGAAGGATGACCAAAATGTGATGCTTCACTCCTTCATTAAAAGGGGAACAATAATATCCATAGGAGATGATAGGGACTCTAAATTTAGAGCAGAGACTGAAGGAATGGCCATCTGAGCCTGTCCCACGTGTTGCCCATACATATACAGCCACCAAAACTAGACAAGATGGATGAAGCTAAGAAGTACATGCTGACAGGAACCCGATATAGATCTCTCCTGAGAGACACAGTCAGAACAGGTCAAAAACAGAGGTGAATTTTAGCAACAAACCACTGAACTGAGAACAGGACCCCCGTTGGAGGAATTAGAGAAAGGACTGAAAGAGCATACAGGGCTTACAACCCCATGAGAACAATAGTGCCAACCAACCTGAGCTTCCAGGGACTAAACCATTACCCAAAGACTATACATGAACTGACCCTGGGCTCCAACAGCATATGTAGCAGTGAATAGCCTTGTTGGTGCACCAGTGGAAGGGGAAGCCCTTTGTACTGCCAAGGTTGGACCGCAGTGTATGGAATTATTGGGGAAGGGGTGATAAGGGTGTTGAGCATAAGGGGTGGCAGGGAAACACCTTTATAGAAGGGGAGGGAAGGGATTAAGGGGCTTATGACAGGAAACCCGGAAAGGGAATAACATTTAAAATATAAATAAGAAATAACCAATAAATTTTTTTCCACCAAAGTTATATTAAAATTGTCACTAAATGCTGCATGCTTCTCTCATCATTCAAAACCTAGAGTTCAATGGTGTCCTATTTTCCTACTTCACATGATAAGAAAATTGAAGATGATAGAATGAGATAATTTCCAGTACCATACTTTAAATGACACAGAAAGCAGAGAAGAAAGAACTTCTGTGCTGTCTTTTGATCAAAATTCCTGAATTTATATGTCAGAAAACGATTTTCATCAGAAAGAAAAAGGGTGAAAGGAAGAGGAGGAAGGGAGGAGGGAAGGAAGAAAGGAAGGAAAGAAGGAAGAAACAAAATTATTGAACACAGCATCGCTAAAAAGAGTCCATGAAGGTTTCAGAAACAATAGAAAAGGGCAACAAGTAAGTCAGCCGATACTCCTTAGATAACAGAAATTTGTCACTGCCCAGGCAGGAAGCAGCAATCATGTCACCATGTCCATTAAGGTGTGTGTAACCCTGTAGGAATAGTCAGACAACAGACAGGCCCTGGAGTCCAAACACAAAACACTGATTCCAAGCTCTCTCTTCACCAAGAAGTGGCTTTCATTTGTGGTACCTAGTCAGGGCACTGGCAGTGAAAGTGCAGGTAGATTTTTGTTGTTGTTGTTGTTGTTGTTGTTGTTGTTGTTGTGCAGTTATGAAGTTTCCATCAGTAGATATTTTTTAGGAAATCCCATGGAGGTTGAAGATTAGGTGTTAGCCTGAATTCTATTTCATAGAAACAGTGGCTAGACAGAGTGGTGAAGGCTTAGGACATCTGAGTTTGCTAAATGCCTTGACCTTGAGGAAAATTAAATGTCTATATGTTAATGATTTCACAGTTTCCCATTTGGAATAATATACCACTGCCTGTCAGACTCTTCCTTAAACACACCACAGGGTGTTGTTTTCCTCTATGTTTATATTTCCCAGAAAGTCCTACCATCTCAGGAAAGATGTCACTGGGTTGTAAACCTGTCAACTTTACAAAAGTTGTGAATGGCCTTGCAGACATGGGCAGCATCTCAGTGGATGGGATCATTCGTTGCTCTTGCAGAGACTGAGGCTCAGCTTACAGCACCCACTTGGGTTTTCATAACCATCAGAAACTCCAGAACCAGGAAATCTAGATCAAGCACATATATAGCTATTATATGGCTTCCAAAACAACAGGTTTTACAACATGTGAAAACATTCGAAGCTTAGCGTGTAAAGAAACATTCAGGTAAGTCAAATTAAATTATTTGATTAGTCATGGCATGTTGTTTATTTTTTAAAATATAAATTTAGACCTCTTATATTTTGGCTAAACTACCATAAAGAAAATGAATTAGGAATTATATGTTTAAGTAACATATTAACTACTCAGTGAAATGCATGAGGCTAAAAAAATGCATGTGTTTCAATGCTAATGCCATTCCTTCTTCTCTCAGATACATTTCTCCTTGATTGAATATTTGGCAGCCCAATAGCACGAAGATTGACAGTACATTAAGAATTAATGACACTACAATCAGAATTAAATATATTTTTACTCATTTATACAAAGATAGAAATTTAATCCACCTTTTAATGGGAACACAGTAACCTGAATGAATTTGTTTATCTCTAGAAATTTCTAAGCCCAGAGGCATGTGTGCCTACGATAGAGCAGTATTTATTTACAGAAGTAGGCAGAGCCTAAACAGGCATGCATACGTGTAAACTATATCTCTTCACTGTGAGCGAGCCCTGTGACTTTCTTACAATCAGACATGGAAGATGGGAGGTTGCTGATGTTCCTTCACAGAGACAAAAAGATAAAGATATTTTTGAAATCTGAAAGCTTCTTTCCAAATTCTAATTACCTCTACTCCTGGACTGTTTCTTTAGTCACAACGTTTGAAGGAAATTCAAAATAAGTGTTTTTACCGCTCTGGTCATGTTCTGTATTACATCATCTTTATTCAGACCACTGTCACATGTGGCAGATGGGAACAGCTCAGCATTGCCTGTGTACATCATCATCAGTGACATTGTAAATTATTGCTGCAGATTACCCTTACCACCAGGAGACACTAAGTGACTGACACTGGTAATTAACTTTATCAATAAATAGATAAATTTCTTTAAGTTCAGGGATTCCATTACATATTACCATTCTGTAATAAGCATTAAATTTCTTTATCTGATGAATACATTCTTTAAAATTTCAGTAGAATAATTAAAATTTGGTGCTGGAGAGATGGCACAGGAGTTAAAAGTAGGTACCGCCACCCTTGCAGAGGAACTGATTCAGATGAAAATAAATAAATAAATAAAGGTTGAGATGACAATGTTTAAAGTCTTAACAAGCACATGGTGTCAGAATGACATTTGCCTGATCACTTCAATGGGCACTTTCTACACAGTTTGATTGTTAATGGAGTTCATTGATCGATCGTACACTGAGGCAAAGCCAGTTAGGAAAATAATTCTGATTCAGGAAGCAAGTGATTTATTCTATACTTTGAAGCCATCATTCTCCGAACTGAGCTTCATGTTACAATAGCATCCAAACCAAATAGTAGGTAAACTTGGACTAGTACAATCCATTTCACTAAAATTATTAATTGCTAAGGCTTTTCTTTCAAATTACATTAATTTTCCTATGTTATTGATTTTATCACATCTGAAGTGAATATAGCAACAAAAAATCTAGATAAATTTGGCCTTAAGGTTTCTTGCAATGCAAGATAGTAAAGAATATACACTCAAAATTTCAATACATTGAAATTTGGGGACAAAATCACTTTTGCATTTTCAAAAATTAAGGTATAATGTGCTTTTTCTACAATAAGAATGATTATTATTTTAAGTATGAAGATAAATTTTAAAATACCTATTTAAAAGTATTAGCTCCTATTTAAAATTATCTATGTGTTTCAGATTAAAACCACTCAGATACGGAAGATACAAACATTTATAGAAAATATATTGCATGAAATTTGCAGACGAATATTTTTTTTAAAAGAACTGAGTTCTAGTAGCAAAGCTTCTCTCACAGCACATATCTCCTCCAATGTGTTGTGAGGAGCTGTCCGAGGAGCTGTCCTCACAGATGTGAGGAGCTGTCCGAGGAGCTGTCCTCACAGATGTGAGGAGCTGTCCGAGGAGCTGTCCTTACATACTCCATTACAAGATGGCACCAGCATCTGGCAGAACGCACCTAGTAAAAAGGGCAATACGCAGGCGCCTGGTAACTTCCCTACTCGAAGGGACACGTACGTTATGGTACGTCATCTGGCATAATTGGCAGCGACCAGTCAGAGTGTGACACGTCCTAGGTGAGGATAGTTTCCTATATAAGGGACGGTTATTCCTCACTCGGCGTCTCCACATTGTAAGCTCATGCTCTCCCTCTCAAGACGCAGTAAAGCTTTTTCTGTAGAAGGATCCTGTGTGTGCCGCGTCGTTCGTGCTGGAGAGACGTAGCGTGGGACATCTGGTGCTGAAACCCGGGAAAGACCTCGCCATCGTCAGCACCTTCGGAGATCCCTTGGCGACAAGGAGGATTCAGAACTACAGGTAGATGCGTTCGGAGAGGCAGCTCTCTCTTGGACTTTGGTCTGGGGTTGTCACCGCCTTGGGAAGGATTTGTTGAGGCTATAGTATTTGTCCTGGGAGCCACCCTACTTTTATGTTCTGTTTTCACCGCTTTCGCTGTTAAAAGGACGATCACAGCAGCTGAAGGCGCGTCTCAGTCTCTCAGATATAAGTGAGCTTCACAGCAGCTCCCTTTATCTTCGATTTTGACTGTTGAGGAGCAAGGACGCGATAAGGCCGACTTAGATAAGCGGCACCGTCCGGGGAGGCGCGTGTAAGACTCCCGTACATAAGAGAGCAGCGTGTCTGTCTCTACCCTTTCACCTCACGCCTTGTCAGACGGACGTAGATAAGCCGCCGGCGTTCCTGGCCCATCATGGGATCCTCACAGTCTGTGGTCACGGCCTTGGAAACAGTGTTAAAGCAGAGGGACATCAAAATTGGAGGAGGAACACTTAAAAACTTTGTGAAGGAGGTGGAGAGGGTGACGCCTTGGTTTGCCTGTTCAGGCTCGTTTACGATTGCCTCATGGAACAAACTTGGAAAAGACCTTGATAGAAAATTGGCGGAAGAGGATCTGCGCCTAGGGACCAAAGCTATATGGAAGCTGGTTAAGAATTGTTTAAAGGATGAAACATGTAAGGCAGCAGTAATAGAAGGACAGGCCACTCTCGAGGTAGTCCAAGAAAGTCTGTCAGAAACCGAACGTAGTGAGAGGTTGGGCGCACGCAAGAAAAAAGACGTCCTAAGAAAGAAAAGGTGCCCTCCCGGTAAGTCTGCAGACAAGGGAGCGTTGACATTTTCAGATTCCAGCACTTCCTCCTCTACACATAAACCAGGAGGGGGAGCCAGCCTATACCCTGTGAAAGAGCTAGAAGCGCTGAACCTCGACAGTTCTGAAAGCTCTGAAAATAAAACCTTAGACTCAGAGGAGGAGGCTGAGCTAGATGAGGAGGAAAGATATTACCCGATGAATGTAGGGAAGTAATAGAAGTTTCTAGCACGGCCGCCACCAACGGGCCCCTCCATATGAGACACACTCACACGCCTTCTCACTAGTCCCCTAGAAGGTGAGAAGAAAGCTGAGTATGACATTTCCTATCTTTGAGACTGAGGGAGGACGGTCCATGCCCCTGTTGAATATAATCAGATTAAGGAATTAGCAGAATCAGTTAGAAAGTGGAGTCACGGCCAACTTTACTCTAACACAACTCGACAGGTTGGCCATGACAGCATTGACACCAGCTGATTGGCAGATGATTGCTAAGGCAGCCCTTGCCAGCATGGGCCAATACATGGAATGGAAAGCGCTCTGGTATGAGGCAGCCCAAACACAGGCCAGAGCGAATGCTACGGCCTTAATACCTGAGCAACAAGAATGGACTTTTGAACTCTTAACAGGACAGGGCCGCTTTGCAGCTGATCAGTGTGCTTACCACTGGGGCGCCTATGCTCAGGTCTCCAGCATGGCTATTAGAGCCTGGAAGGCACTGTCCAGGAGAGGAGGGATTGATAATCAACTTACAAAAATCGTTCAGGGACCCCAGGAAAATTTCTCAGATTTTGTAGCTAGAATGACAGAGGCTGCAGGACTAATCTTTGTCGATCCTGAACAAGCAGCACCACTAATAGAACAGCTGTTTTTTGAGCAAGCCACCCAGGAGTGCCAATAGCCATAGCCCCAAGAAATAAAGGGCTACAGGATTGGCTTAGAGTTTGCAGGAACTTGAGGGCCCTTTACTAACTCATTCGGCTGCCATTCTCCAGTTCCAGCCACGCCTGCTAAAGGGACGGATAAAAGATCATGCTTTCAATGTGGGAAAACAGGCCATCTAAAAAGAGACTGCAGGATGACAAAAAGAGACAGGGGGTCTGTAACCCTCTGTGTCCGATGTGGCAAAGGCTACCATAGGGCTGACCAGTGCCGTTCAGTGAGAGACATTAAAGGCAAACTACTTCCTCCTTTGGAGACTCGACCTAATGAGATGTCAAAAAACGGGCTGGTGGGCCCCCGGCCCCAGGGCCCTCACAGATATGGGAACCGCTTTCACAGGGCCACGACCCGCAGCAGAGGAGGTCCCCGAGCCGACACAAAATTGGACCTGTGCCTCCTCAGACTTCTTTCTAATGCCCCAGATGGGCATTCAGCCAATTCCTGCTCAGACTGTGGGGCCTCTACCCCGGGAACCATAGGCCTTGTCCTTGGGAGAGATCTCTCCCCTACAAGGACTGATAGTCCATCCAGGCCTTGTTGAAGCTCAGCGCTCTCTTGATATTCAAATTCTTTGTTCAAGTCCCGATGGGGTTTTTTTCCATAAGTAAAGGAGATAGAATAGCACAGTTATTACTCCTTCCATGCTCCCAGGCCACGATACAGGATACCAAGGGACCCATGGGGTCCACTGGTCATGATTCGCATATTTGGTGGTTCACCTTAACAACCGCAAAATTGAGCTTAGAAATTAATGGAAAGAAATTCAAGGCATACTGGATACTGGGGCTGATAAAAGTATAATTTCAAAATGGTGGCCTCAATCTTCTCACTCACTACAAGGATTAGGCTACCAGTCATGCCCTATGATCAGCTCTGCCACTCTAACTTGGACAACTGCCGATGGCCAACAGGGACAATTTATTCCTTATGTACTTCCCCTGCCTGTTAATCTTTGGGGGAGGGATGTTATGCAGACCATGGGACTGACCTTATCTAATGAATACCCCCCACAAGTGGCCCACATGATGTCAAGGATGGGCTATAAGGAAGGGAAAGGCCTAGGGTGATTAGAACAGGGTTGTCTCACGCCCATTGAATCGATCGCCAACCCCCATAAACAAGGCCTGGGGTTTTCCTAGGCGCCATTGGGGCAGCACGACCCATACCATGGAGGACGGAGGACACGTGTGTGGGTTCCCAATGGCCATTAACCTCTGAGAAATTACAGGCAGCTACAGGACTGGTGGATGAACAATTAAGATTGGGACATTTGGAGCCCTCCACCTCTCCTTGGAACACCCCAATTTTGTAATAAGGAAAAATCAGGAAAATGGCGACTACTCCATGACTTGAGGGCCATTAACGATCAGATGGAATCCCTTGACCCATTCAGCGGGCCTTCCTATACTCGCCCTACAAAAAGATTGGAATTTGGGTAATAATAGATATCAAGGATTGTTTTTTCTCTATTCTGCTTTACCCCCAGATAGGCCCAGGTTTGCTTTTACTGTCCCATCAATTAATCATACTGAACCTGATAAAAGATACCAGTGGAAGGTCCTACCTCAGGCATGGCCAACAGCCCTCACGATGTGTCAGTTATATGTTCAGGAAGCCCTCAAACCAGTCAGGGAGACCTATCCAAATTTACTGTTAATCCATTACATGGATGATATATTGATGTGTCATAAAGACTTAGAATTACTCAAACAAGCCTATTCCTTATTACAAAAACCCTTAAACAATGGGACTTACATATTGCTACAGAAAAGGTCCAAATTGCTGACACAGGTCATTTTCTAGGATCCACTATTTTCCTGATAAGATTATACCCCAGAAACTGGAAATCCTGTAGAGACCACCTCCATACTCTTAATGACTTTCAGAAGCTCTTGGGAGATATCAACTGGTTGAGACCATTTTTGAAAATCCCTTCCATGAATTAAAACCTTTGTTCGAAAATATTGGAAGGACGGCCACATCACCTCCCTCGTGTTAACTCCAGCTGCAACCAAGGCCTTACTAAAAGTAGAAGATGCCATAAAACAGGCCCAATTGCAACGCATTGATTGGTCTCTACCTTTTTCACTCTGTGTACTAGATACCAAGGATTTACCCACTGCAGTTTTATGGCAACAAGGTCCACTGTTATGGATCCATCCACATGCTTCCCCTGTGAAGATTATTGATTGGTATCCAGCCGCAGTAGCACATCTGGCTATTAAGGGCCTAAAAGCTGCCATCTGTCATTTTGGGACTCCACCCCGATCCTTGATTATCCCATATACACCCTACCAGGTCCAAACTCTAGCCGCTACCTCTGATGATTGGGCAGTGCTGCTCACATCCTTTACAGGGAAGATAGATAATCATTATCCTAAACACCCCCTATTGTGTTTTGCAAGATCACAACCTATTGTTTTCCCTCGCGTCACATCCCACAGACCATTAAAGGAGGGGATAACGGTGTATACGGATGGGTCAAAAACAGGGGTGGGAGCATATGTGGTAAACTCCCAAGTATTCTCACGACAATATTTTGAAACCTCACCCCAAGTGGTAGAATGCCTAGTGGTCATGGAGGTCATTGAAAAATTCCAGGTTCCTCTAAATATGGTTTCAGATTCCTCCTATGTGGTTAATGCTGTTAGTATTCTTGAAACCGCCGGTATAATTAAAACCACTAGTAAGGTGGCAGATATTTTCCGAAAAATCCAAATTATCCTATTAAATAGAAGATTTCCTGTATACATTACTCATATACGGGGCCCATTCTGGACTCCTGGCCCAATGAGTTCAGAGAATGATTTGGCTGACAAAGCCACAAAAATGATAGCTTGTGGCCCTGGCCTCTCCTTTAGAGGCCGCTAAAGCCTTTCACGGCAATTTCCATGTCACCAGAAACTTTACGCCCGCTTCTCTATAACTAGAAAAGAGGCACGTGATATAGTCACCAATGCCAACAGTGCTGCCAGTTCCTCCCAGTTCCTCACATCGGGTCAACCTGAGAGGAATACAGCCATTGCAAATCTGGCAAATGGATGTGACTCATAATTCTACTTTTGAAAATTACAGTATGTGCATGTATCTATAGACACATGTTCTGGCATTCTACATGCCACCCCACTTACAGGAGAAAAAACAACACATGTCATTCAGCACTGCCTTGAAGCATGGAGTGCTTGGGGAAAGCCAAAATGTGTAAAAACTGACAATGGCCCCGCCTACACATCTCAAAAATTCCGTCAGTTTTGTGCTCAGATGCAGGTTACCCACCTGATGGGCCTGCCCTACAACCCTCAAGGACAGGGAATCATAGAGCGTGCTCATCGGACGCTCAAATCATATTTAATAAAACAAAGAAGGGGAATTATGATAGAACTCCCCCCAACACCCCGAGTGGCCACTGCTCTGGCCCTTTTTACCTTAAATTTTTTAAATCTTGATGAAGCTGGACAAACAGCGGCTGAGCGACATTGCTCAGAGCCCAAGAGGACAAAAGAATTAGTCAAATGGAAGGATGTATTAACAAATGAATGGAAAGGCCCGGATCCTGTTTTAATAAGATCCAGGGGAGCGGTCTGTGTTTTTCCACAGGACAATGAAAATCCCATATGGATCCCAGGACGACTTACTCGGAGCATCACAGCAAGTGATAAAGAAGGGACTGGGACCCTGCACCTCCTCACTCTTTTCTTCCATGGATGCCAGCAACGGTGCAGGGCGAGCTACGATGGGGAATAATGTCAACCTTTCCACTCCCGATGCCGGTGATGTACCACTAACAGGGATTTAGGGTTGGCCTATTTACCTAAGGATCCACAGGTTGAACGACTAAAAGAAAATAGGACTATTCCCCTTAAGGGCAGCCTTTGTTTTGGCATATTCAACAAAACATCTTTTGATCTCCCTTGCATTATGTTATATAATCAATCTTCTGCTTGATTAAGGGAGGCCACATGGGGAACTGGTGAGGAGGACATTGTGGCTAATGCCACAGTTCTCTATGGTGGTGGCCTTACATTGCGTTAGTGGTAGCTGCACTTACGCCCATGGTGATGCTACTTGGAGGAAAGGGAGAAAAGGGACGGTTGTCATTTTCCTGGACGGGGAACATCAAACCTGCTGCCTCTGTCTGGACAGCTACTCATATAAAATATCGCAGTAGTTACCCGCATGGCTCGCTTTAGCCCTATCCCTGTTGATGCCCCGGGGACCATGACCTTATTTAGAGGAAAAAGAGATTTTGATACTTCTGCAATTATTGCTGGCATTATTACTACGATTAGCAGTCGCTGCCTCGTTACTGCCTCGGCATTGGTCTTGTCAAATTCCAGTACAGACAACCCAAACTATCAATGATTTATCGCCACCGCCTCTGTGGTTCGGGACAGACAGGCCTCGCCAATACTCAGATATAGGGAGGCCTTATGCTTGTCAACTAACGATAGATGGCAATTAGACATTCTATGGCAACTGGCCCAGCTTGGCTATGAGCAAAAACTCCCAGGCCTTTGTATCACCTCCATATAATATGACAAATTTACCCGAGCTGCTAATCTGTCTAAGAGTCTTTCACAGCATCTGTTACAGAATTGGACCTCGGAGTTTGAACAGACACTTCGGGAGCTGAGAGCGACCATCATTCAAGTAAATTCTACCCGACTGGACCTGTCTTTGATGGAGGGATTGTCGTCCTGGATCACCTCAGCAGTCTCTTATTTCAAGGAATGGGTGGGAGTGGGACTTTTTGGAGTGATCCTCTGCTGTGGATTAGTGTTACTCCTCTGGTTGCTTTGCAAATTGAGATCTCTAACAAGAAAGGACAAAGTAGTGATTGCCCAGGCGCTTGTAGCCCTTGAACAAGGAGCGTCAGCTGATATCTGGTTGACCATGCTCAAGCAACAGGTCGCCGGGCTGGACAGCTTTGCACTCCTAGAACCTCGGGTTCATTGCACAGGATTAGAGTGTCCGGCTTGAGCAGCCCATGAGGGGTGACGAGCTTAGCATCGCACAGGAAGTTCTACCAAACGCTCCCTGGAAGGCATGTCATATTACATGAGGGTTTCTGCCCCAGTTTTCCCCCCTCGAAAATGGCAGTGCGACGGGTCGGGAGTGCCCTGGGTCCCAACAACAGTCTAAGGGTATCTCTCTTGTACAGGTTCGCCAACTTTGTACGAGGATATGACCTCTGTCTTCGCCCTCCTATATCTGGGTGTCCTGTTTGCTTAAAAAAACAGAAAAGGGGAGATGTGAGGAGCTGTCTGAGGAGCTGTCCTCACAGATGTGAGGATGTGAGGAGCTGTCCTTACATACTCCATTACAAGATGGCACCAGCATCCGGCAGAACGCACCTAGTAAAAAGGGCAATACGCAGGCGCCTGGTAACTTCCCTACTCGAAGGGACACGTACGTTATGGTACGTCATCTGGCATAATTGGCAGCGACCAGTCAGAGAGTGACACGTCCTAGGCGAGGATAGTTTCCTATATAAGGACGGTTATTCCTCACTCGGCGTCTCCGCATTGTAAGCTTATGCTCTCCCTCTCAAGACGCAGTAAAGCTTTTTCTGTAGAAGGATCCTGTGTGTGCCGCGTCGTTCCTGCTGGCGAGACGTAGCGCGGGACAATGTGTCTTTCTTCCAAGTACCATTGAAAAGTTCCCGAAGCCCTATTCACAGACGTGTGCTTGTAAAATTAAAATGCCATGTCACCTTACTTACCTTTTACCTCATTCCCCTATTTGGAAAATGAATTCACCTATTTGGAAATCTCCATTCCTCAACCATGCTGAGCAAGACGCATCATTCCCTCTAATCATTGGTAAACACTGTCCTAAAGGGCAGGTATCTCCCTACAAATGAGGAGTTCACAGAAGTTGGTATACAGTCATCACCAATGCCAACCCCAGCCCTTCTCTTAGCATGCTTGATCAAATGCTTTCAGGATTAACTTAAGAACTACTATTAATATTTAGAATTTAGATATTATTCACATTTAAACTGCTCACACATAAAATTCTGTACTCTTACTCAATCACATTAACTTTTATGAACAAATACTCTCCATTTTTTTCATTTATTCCATTTCTTGGATGTTTAGTACAATTTATCCTGGCGCTATAAAAAATTCTCTCTCCACATAAAAATATGACTTCTTTACAGGGGTAAAATAGATTCTGGAGCAATGACTTGGTGGTTACCTGCCCTGGCTACTCTTACAGAGGACCACATTTTATTTCCAAACCTCCATCATGGCTCACAACTGTCAGTAACTCCAGTTCCAGGAGATCAAATGCCCTTTTGTGGCCTCCATAGATGGCAGGCATGCACATCCTATATAGATATCGATGCATTCAATGAACATATACACAGAAAATATTTTAATTAAAGAATACACACGGAGAGACTCCATATAATATACTTTTCACAATTGTCATGTTCAATGTGGGGACAACACGCTGATGTTATGTCAGCCCTGGGAGATTGAGGTAGCATATTAGTAAGTCTGTGGCCATCTGAGGGTATGAAGAAAAATGTAGGTGCAAAGAAAACAAAATAGCAAACAATAAGAGAGCCACAAGGACAACAATAAAAATTCAACTCACAGCAGACAAATGCTTGTTGAGATCCTGGAACTTCCTGAAGTGAACAGTGGAATTCCTGAAGGTGTGGCATGCCCTTTCATGATGCTTACTATCCATTCTTTATCAATATATAAATGTACCTCCATTCACATGCTCATGTTACTCACAGTTTCATTTCCCTGTAAAACTTTCTGGAATTATACACCATCTTGGTCAATAGAACACTTCAGCTCATCTCTTATAATTTTTTTACATTTGAAATGTCACTTTCTACTTTTCTTTCTAAAATGTGCTTATATCATTTTACTAATCTCAAGGCTTTTCTAGCTTTTTCATTTCTTTTAATTTGTAAAATATTTAATAATAAATAAGTTCCCACCTATTCCTTTGTTCATGGCCTTATCTGTTGATACCTCTGTGCTAATGGGATGCCATGTGTAGGACTTGAATTTGGTCTCATCTTCCTCATTCCAGGTCTTGGAGCAATTTGGAATATAATATATAATGATTGTGTGGCCTGACTTAATTATCTATGTGGAGGGAAATAGCATTTATCAGAATAATTTTGGCAGTGTTCTGTCTCTCTGGCGCATATGGCCATTGTCTTCAGTCTCTTCGCATTTCTTGGAGTAAGACTATGAGTCCTTCTGTAGATCTTGCGTTGTCTCCATTTTTGTCCTCTCTTGTCATTTCAAAACATAGTACATACATACATGCATACATACATACATATATACATACATACATACATACATACATACATATGTACAAACATACACACTGAGAGACAGACAGATAAACATAATGCCCATGGCTATAAAGCCATTTTTTGTTGTATACTTTTCAGATCATTCTCTCTTCTGGCTACTACTCAGTTTTCCATCATTTATACCAAATATCCAGCAGTGGGACAAATATCCAGCAATGGGATGTATTAATGATAGCAAGGACTCAGTGTGTTTCAGTTTCCCATGCTTTAGAAAGTAGGCAAGTTTCATTCTCCCCACTGCAATATGTTTTCTAAATACCATGTACCAGTGCATCCTGTGGATACTCCTGTTGTCTCAATGCACCAGTTATTAATTTCTACAATGTACCAAAGCAAAGTCAGTGTTTCCTGTTTTGTTTAAATAAAGAAGCCTTAGGATTCTATTTTGTTTTATTTTGTTGTATCAAAACACAATTAAAATGCTAACATTTGGAATAAACCACTGATCATCTTTGAATTTGCATCTCCACATCAGCTTGTACTGATCTAGACCAGCACGTTACAGCATACATTCCTCGAAATCCATCACTTATAGGTATTCTCATTTTTATCATTTCAGTAAGTTTAACTAAGTGGACAGAAATCCTGCTTTTGAGAAACTTTAGATGGTTTATACATCAGGGTAGATTTTATTATATAAAATTTTTATTATATTTTATTATAACATTATTTTATTATATTATATTAGCATATATGAGATAAAAATACCATTTATTTAAATCAGTTGATAATAGACAAATTTTATGTTTATTAAATGAAAAATTAAAAATTATTTTAATACATTAAAATAATCCCAAGAGTTCTATATGCAGGGAGTGAAATGATCTAGGTATAAGAAAATGTTCATAGGTGACCATTTTTCTTCCATATGAAGCGTTATGTAAGTGTTATGTATTCTTCTGTATGACATGTTAAGAAGTGAAGAACTTTTGATTTCTCTCCTTTAAGAGAAATAGGCCTACCATATAAGCATCTGTATTACCTAATCTTATTATTCCAATGACAAAATATCTGTCAACAATAACATGAGATAAATATATATTTTGGCTCACAGTTTAATACAGATGGAGTCATGTGGCAGGAAAGCACAGTAGTGGGTGTCATCTAGTTGTAGTTGCATCAGCCTGGTTGCATGGTGTCTGCAGTAAGGGAGGCAGATGCAGCTAACACCACTGCTCATCTGGATTTCTCCTTCTCATACTTTTGATTTATTTTAGGGTTCCAGTCCATGATGTGGTGTGACCATTTTCAGGGTGAATTTCTGTCCTCAGGTCAACCTCTCTTAAAAACATTAAGACATATTTCTACAGGTAAATCACTATGTGATTCTAAAACCAGCCAAATTGTTGGTAATGTTTAACTTACTTGGCCACCAATTCTCTAAATCCAAGTATTTCTAAAGTGCCCAGCTCAACATGGTATCTCGTGTGAGAATCACCACTAGTGCCAAATTCACATACCATCGAACAAGATATAGGTTTCTACCTTATACTCTGGGGATCACTGTACTCAGGACAGAGTAGACACTAGCCTTTACCATTGAAAATTTCACCTCGCGACATCTTAAAATGTTATACTTGAAAACATGAAGTGGTTTGTTGTATGCAATGTAATGAGAAAATTATTGGAGTATTCAATCCTACTTGTGTATAAAATTACATTAGAATTTAGAAGCTGATAAAGAAGTAGCTGGAGAAATACATTCTGACACACACACACACACACACACACACACACACACACACACACACACACACAGAGACATACTTGCACATCCACTTACGTATATTCTCACCACACACCACATAGCCAAAAACTGCTACTGAAAGCTATTTTTCTAGAACATTCTCCAGAGCATTTATATGGAGAACTGGACAAATATTAAAGTTAATATTAGGCTTTCGATTGTTTTTTCTTCATATTAGGTTACTTCTGAATCAGTTATGCTCTTAGTTTTTTTAAAACATGCATCAAAATTTCAAATCTTAGCTTATACTAAAACAATTACATATTAATTTTAGAAAGGAAAACTGTTAGAAGATATTAGCACATTAATTAGAAAGAATAAGCTGTATTCTAAGAAATTTTCCTTGCACACATTTTCCACTTTGTGGTGAAAGAAAAACTCTAGACAGAGACTTCATTTACTTAAATGGACAGTGTGGACGAGCACTGCCCTGCTCATCAGACTTGGGCCACTCTTTACTTTCATCTCTTGAAAAAACCAACAACCAGTAAGCAGGTTATAATTTTACTTGGACAGGTTGCATATCTATACATTCTAGCAGTTCCCTGGGTGATATGAGTTTTGTAGGTTAATGATGTGTTTTATAAGTGCATTATGTTATCTCATACACTGAAATGATGTAGAGAATGTACAGTCTCCAGGGAAGTAGCTTTGACTCACAAAAATGAAAGTAAATTGCTTTTATTTCTTCAGGGAAAGACAATTCTAGGTATCCAGGAAGCAGACAGCTACCTCAGCTAAATATGTCACTCTCAAAGTGTAGAAAGTTTATAGATAACTCTTTGAATGTGACATTGTCACACATTTTATTAGCCTTTGGGAAGATAGAATCCTGCTATATAAGATGTTGTGGGCATGTGTACTCATGCCTATGAACACTGAATTTCAACAGAAAAGCAAATCATATCAATCTACTTTATATGAGAAAATCCCACACATTGTCCAACAATTCCATTTCTGAGTTTAAACTCACAGAAGAAGTCAGGCTAAGGAAGTGATACCAGTGGTCTCAGGTTCATTACAGCATTGTCACAATAAACCTGAACACAGAAAAAGAAGCAGCATTTCTGGACCCATGCACACCCTACTTTAGCACCAAAGTTTACCTTTAAGACCTGGTCAGCAACCTTTATAGTCTAGGAATTGTTTTCCGCATGCCTGTATCTCAGAACTGGTGGCTAATGCCCATTTCTGATGCCCAGTCTAGAAATAAACCTGTACACACTGACCTTGGTGCACTTAGGTTGTCCTGCACTCAGAAAGGAAGCCTGCAGCACTCCCTTAGAGGCATCTCTTAGCAGAGTGCTTCATGTATTTTTTTCTCCAGGAAAGTTCTTCAGATAACTATAATATTTTCATAGCCTTCTGCCTGTGATATGTAAGAGTTCATGAATTCTTTTTTCTTTCTTATTAATCATTCTATTCATTTACATCTCAAATGATATCCCACTTCCCAGTTACCACTCCACAAAACCCCCATTCCACATTCGCCCTCTCCTCCTTCGCCTTTGCCTCTATGAGGGTGCTCCCTCAGCCACTCGCCATCTCCTACCCCACTCCTTAATCATCCCCCTACACTGGGGCATTAAATTTCCACAGGAAATGAGGCTTCACCTCACATTGATGTTAGACATGGGCCATCATCTGCTACAAACGTATCTGGAGTCACAGATCCCTCCCTGTACACTCCTTGGTTGGTACTCTACTCCCTGGGAGCTCTGGGTGGTCCAGACAGCCATTTTTGTTGTTACTATGGGCTTGCAATGCCCGCTCAGCTTCACCAGTCCTTCAGCCAGTTCCCCTACTGAGTTCCTGAGTTCATTCTGATGCTTAGCTCCAAGCATACACATCTGTATTGGTCAGTTGCTGGCCAAACATCCTAAGGAACAGTCACACCAGGTTCCTGTCAGCAAGTTTCACATGGCAAAGCAACAGTGTTAAGGTTTAGTTTCTGCAGACAGAATGGAGCCCCAAGAGGGGCAGTGCCTGGATGGACCATTGCTTCAGTCTCTGCTCCATTTTTTGTCCTTTTTCTTCCTTTGGACAGGAACATTTCTGGGTTAAAACTTTTTTCAGATGGGCTGTGGGTAGTTCCATCCCTCAACCAGGGTCCGTGCCTATCTACTGGAGGTGGTTTCTACAGGTTCTCTCTCCCCTTCTCTGTGCATATGGGTTAAAGTCATCCCCACTGGGTCCTAGGTGCCTTTTGTTTCCCTAGCATCTGTGACCCTGTACTAGCTAATCCCACTTCCTTTTCGCTGCTGCTACATATTTATATTCTATTTCCTGACTCTCTGTATTTCTCTCCCATCCATTCAAGTACCTGATATCTTATTTCTTCCCCCTCTTCTCTCCCTATGAGCTCCCCACTCCAAGAACCTCCCTCGATCATCCTGCTCCAACTCCCCTCCCCCATTGCAGGACTAAAGCATCTACACTCTGATTTTCCATCATTCTTTTTTTTTTCAATAACTTGAATATTTCTTATATACATTTCGAGTGTTATTCCCTTTCCCGGTTTCCGGGCAAACATCCCCTCCCCCCCCTTCCTTATGGGTGTTCCTCCCCACCCTTCCCCCATTGCCGCCCTCCCCCCCACAGTCTAGTTCACTGGGGGTTCAGTCTTAGCAGGACCAAGGGCTTCCCCTTCCACTGGTGATCTTACTAGACTATTCATTGCTACCTATGAGGTCAGAGTCCAGGGTCAGTCCATGTATAGTCTTTAGGTAGTGGCTTAGTCCCTGGAAGCTCTGGTTGCTTGGCATTGTTATACATATGGGGTCTCAAGCCCCTTCAAGCTCTTCCAGTTCTTTCTCTGATTCCTTCAACGGGGGTCCTATTCTCAGTTCAGTGGTTTGCTGCTGGCATTCGCCTCTGTATTTGCTGTATTCTGGCTGTGTCTCTCAGGAGCGATCTACATCCGGTTCCTGTCGGTCTGCACTTCTTTTGCTTCATCCATCTTGTCTAATTGGGTGGCTGTATATATATGGGCCACATGTGGGGCAGGCTCTGAATGGGTGTCCCTTCAGTCTCTGTTTTAATCTTTGCCTCTCTCTTCCCTGCCAAGGGTATTCTTCTCCCCTTTTAAAGAAGGAGTGAAGCATTCACATTTTGATCATCCGTCTTGAGTTTCATTTGTTCTAGGCATCTAGGGTAATTCAAGCATTTGGGCTAATAGCCACTTATCAATGAGTGCATACCATGTATGTCTTTCTGTGATTGGGTTAGCTCACTCAGGATGATATTTTCCAGTTCCAACCATTTGCCTCTTAATTTCATAAAGTCGTTGTTTTTGATAGCTGAGTAATATTCCATTGTGTAGATGTACCACATTTTCTGTATCCATTCCTCTGTTGAAGGGCATCTGGTTCTTTCCAGCTTCTGGCTATTATAAATAAGGCTATAAAACATAGTGGAGCACGTGTCTTTTTATATGTTGGGGCATCTTTTGGGTATATGCCCAAGAGAGGTATAGCTGGATCCTCAGGCAGTTCAATGTCCAATTTTCTGAGGAACCTCCAGACTGATTTCCAGAATGGTTGTACCAGTCTGCAACCCCACCAACAATGGAGGAGTGTTCCTCTTTCTCCACATCCTCGCCAGCATTTGCTGTCACCTGAGTTTTTGATCTTAGCCATTCTCACTGGTGTGAGGTGAAATCTCAGGGTTGTTTTGATTTGCATTTCCCTCATGACTAAAGATGTTGAACATTTCTTTAGGTGTTTCTCAGTCATTCGGCATTCCTCAGCTGTGAATTCTTTGTTTAGCTCTGAACCCCATTTTTTAATAGGGTTATTTGTCTCCCTGCGGTCTAACTTTTTGAGTTCTTTGTATATTTTGGATATAAGGCCTCTATCTGTTGTAGGATTGGTAAAGATCTTTTCCCAATCTGTTGGTTGCCGTTTTGTCCTAACCACAGTGTCCTTTGCCTTACAGAAGCTTTGTAGTTTTATGAGATCCCATTTGTCGATTCTTGATCTTAGAGCATAAGCCATTGGTGTTTTGTTCAGGAAATTTATTCCAGTGCCCATGTGTTCCAGATGCTTCCCTAGTTTTTCTTCTATGAGTTTGAGAGTGTCTGGTTTGATGTGGAGGTCCTTGATCCATTTGGACTTAAGCTTTGTACAGGGTGATAAGCATGGATCGATCTGCATTCTTCTACATGTTGACCTCCAGTTGAACCAGCACCATTTGCTGAAAATGCTGTCTTTTTTCCATTGGATGGTTTTGGCTCCTTTGTCAAAAATCAAGTGATCATAGGTGTGTGGGTTCATTTCTGGGTCTTCAATTCTATTCCATTGGTCTATCTGTCTGTCTCTGTACCAATACCATGCAGTTTTTATCACTATTGCTCTGTAATACTGCTTGAGTTCAGGGATAGTGATTCCCCCTGAAGTCCTTTTATTGTTGAGGATAGTTTTAGCTATCCTGGGTTTTTTGTTATTCCAGATGAATTTGCAAATTGTTCTGTCTAACTCTTTGAAGAATTGGATTGGTATTTTGATGGGGATTGCATTGAATCTGTAGATCGCTTTTGGTAAAATGGCCATTTTTACTATATTAATCCTGCCAATCCATGAGCATGGGAGATCTTTCCATCTTCTGAGGTCTTCTTCAATTTCTTTCTTCAGAGTCTTGAAGATCTTGTTGTACAAATCTTTTACTTGCTTCGATAAAGTCACACCGAGGTACTTTATATTATTTGGGTCTATTATGAAGGGTGTCGTTTCCCTAATTTCTTTCTCGGCTTGTTTCTCTTTTGTGTACAGGAAGGCTACTGATTTATTTGAGTTAATTTTATACCCAGCCACTTTGCTGAAGTTGTTTATCAGCTTTAGTAGTTCTCTTGGTGGAACTTTTGGGATCACTTTAAATATACTATCATATCATCTGCAAATAGTGATATTTTGACTTCTTCTTTTCCGATCTGTATCCCCTTGACTCCTTTTGTTGTCTGATTGCTCTGGCTAGAACTTCAAGAACTATATTGAATAAGTAGGGAGAGAGTAGGCAGCCTTGTCTAGTCCCTGATTTTAGTGGGATTGCTTCAAGTTTCTCTCCATTTAGTTTAATGTTAGCAACTGGTTTGCTGTATATGACTTTTACTATGTTTAGGTATGGGCCTTGAATTCCTATTCTTTCCAGGACTTTTATCATGAAGGGGTGTTGAATTTTGTCAAATGCTTTCTCAGCATCTAATGAAATGATCATGTGTTTTTGTTCTTTCAGTTTGTTTATATAATGGATCACGTTGATGGTTTTCCGTATATTAAACCATCCCTGCATGCCTGGGATGAAGCCTACTTGATCATGGTGGATGATTGTTTTGATGTGCTCTTGGATTCGGTTTGCCAGAATTTTGTTGAATATTTTTGCGTCGGTGTTCATATGGGAAATTGGTCTTAAGTTCTCTTTCTTTGTTGGGTCTTTGTGTGGTTTAGGTATAAGAGTAATTGTGGCTTCATAGAAGGAGTTCGGTAGTGCTCCATCTGTTTCAATTTTGTGGAATAGTTTGGATAATATTGGTATGAGGTCTTCTATGAAGGTCTGATAAAATTCTGCACTAAACCCGTCTGGACCTGGGTACTTTTTGGTTGGGAGACCTTTAATGACTGCTTCTACTTCCTTAGGAGTTATGGGGTTGTTTAACTGGTTTATCTGTTCCTGATTTAACTTTGGTACCTGGTATCTGTCTAGGAAATTGTCCATTTCCTGCAGATTTTCAAGTTTTGTTGAATATAGGCTTTTATAGTAAGATCTGATGATTTTTTGAATTTCCTCTGAATCTGTAGTTATGTCTTCCTTTTCATTTCTGATTTTGTTAATTTGGACACACTCTCTGTGTCCTCTCATTAGTCTGGCTAAGGGTTTATCTATCTTGTTGATTTTCTCAAAGAACCAACTTTTGGTTCTGTTGATTCTTTCTATGGTTCTTTTTGTTTCTACTTGGTTGATTTCAGCTCTGAGTTTGATTATTTCCTGCCTTCTACTCCTCCTGGGTGTATTTGCTTCTTTTTGTTCTAGAGCTTTTAGGTGTGTTGTCAAGCTGCTGACATATGCTCTTTCCTGTTTCTTTCTGCAGGCACTCAGCGCTATGAGCTTTCCTCTTAGCACAGCTTTCATTGTGTCCCATAAGTTTGGGTATGTTGTACCTTCATTTTCATTAAGTTCTAAAAAGTTTTTAATTTCTTTCTTTATTTCTTCCTTGACCAGGTTATCATTGAGTAGAGCATTGTTCAATTTCCAAGTATATGTGGGCATTCTTCCTTTATTGTTATTGAAGACCAGTTTTAGGCCGTGGTGGTCCGATAGCACACATGGGATTATTTCTATCTTTCTGTACCTGTTGAGGCCCGTTTTTTGACCAATTATATGGTCAATTTTGGAGAAAGTACCATGAGGAGCTGAGAAGAAGGTATATCCTTTTGCATTAGGGTAGAACGTTCTATAAATATCCGTTAAGTCCATTTGGCTCATGACTTCTCTTAGTCTGTCTACGTCTCTGTTTAATTTCTGTTTCCATGATCTGTCCATTGATGAGAGTGGGGTGTTGAAGTCTCCTACTATTATTGTGTGAGGTGCAATGTGTGTTTTGAGCTTTAGTAAGGTTTCTTTTACATATGTAGGTGCCTTTGTATTTGGGGCATAGATATTTAGGATTGAGAGTTCATCTTGGTGGATTTTTCCTTTGATGAATATAAAGTGTCCTTCCTTATCTTTTTTGATTACTTTTAGTTGAAAATTGACTTTATTTGATATTAGAATGGCTACTCCAGCTTGCTTCTTCCGACCATTTGCTTGGAAAGTTGTTTTCCAGCCTTTCACTCTGAGGTAGTGTCTGTCTTTGTCTCTGAGGTGTGTTTCCTGTAGGCAGCAGAATGCAGGGTCCTCGCTATGATCCAGTTTGTTAATCTATGTCTTTTTATTGGGGAGTTGAGGCCATTGATGTTGAGAGATATTAAGGAATAGTGATTATTGCTTCCTGTTATATTCATATTTGGATGTGTTATGTTTGTGTGCTTTTCTTCTCTTTGTTTTGTTGCCAAGACGATTAGTTTCTTGCCTCTTCTTGGGTATAGCTTGCCTCCTTATGTTGGGCTTTACCATTTATTATCCTTTGTAGTGCTGGATTTGTAGAAAGATATTGTGTAAATTTGGTTTTTTCATGGAATATCTTGGTTTCTCCATCTATGTTAATTGAGAGTTTTGCAGGATACAGTAACCTGGGCTGGCATTTGTGTTCTCTTAGGGTCTGTATGACATCAGTCCAGGATCTTCTGGCCTTCATAGTTTCTGGGGAGAAGTCTGGTGTGATTCTGATAGGTCTGCCTTTATATGATACTTGACCTATTTCCCTTACTGTTTTTAATATTCTTTCTTTGTTTTGTGCATTTTGTGTTTTGACTATTATGTGACAAAATAGGTGTTTTTTTCTGGTCCAATCTATTTGGAGTTCTGTAGGCTTTTGTATGCCTATGGGTATTCTTTTTTTAGGTTAGGAAGTTTTCTTCTATGATTTTGTTGAAGATATTTACTGGTCCTTTGAGCTGGGAGTCTTCACTCTTTCTATACCTATTATCCTTAGGTTTGATCTTTCATTGAGTCCTGATTTCTGTATGTTTTGGACCAGTAGCTTTTTCCGCTTTTACATTATCTTTTGACAGTTGAGTCAATGATTTCTATGGAATCTTCTGCTCCTGAGATTCTCTCTTCCATCTCTTTGTATTCTGTTGGTGAAGCTTGTATCTACAGCTCCTTGTCTCTTCTTTTTGGTTTTCTATATCCAGGGTTGTTTCCATGTGTTCTTTCTTGATTGCTTCTATTTCCATTTTTAATTCCTTCAACTGTTTGATTGTGTTTTCCTGGAATTCTTTCAGGGATTTTTTGTGTCTCCTCTCTATGGGCTTCTACTTGTTTATTTATGTTTTCCTGAATTTTCAGGCATTTTTTATGATTCCTCTCTGTAGGCTTCTACTTGTTCTCTAAGGAGTTCTTCACATCTTTCTTGAAGTCCTCCAGCATCATGGTCAAATATGATTTTGAATCTAGATCTTGCTTTTCTGGTGTGTTTGGATATTCCATGTTTGTTTTGATGGGAGAATTGGGCCTGATGGTGCCATGTAGTCTTGGTTTCTGTTGCTTGGGTTCCTGCGCTTGCCTCTCGCCATCAGATTATCTCTAGTGTTACTTTGTTCTGCTATTTCTGACAGTGGCTAAACTGTCCTATAGGCCTGTGTGTCAGGGAGTGCTGTAGACCTGTTTTCCTGTTTTCTTTCAGCCAGTTATGGGGACAGAGTGTTCTGCTTTCGGGCGTGTAGTTTTTCCTTTCTACAGGTCTTCAGCTGTTCCTGTGGACCTGTGCCTTGAGTTCACCAGGCAGGTCACTTGCAGCAAAAAGTTGGTCTTACCTGTGGTCCCGAGGCTCAAGTTTGCTCGCGGGGTGCTGCCCACGGGCTCTCCGAGGTGGCAGCAACCAGGAAGATCTGTGCCGCCCCTTCCGGGAGCCTCCGTGCACCAGGGTTCCAGATGGATTTTGGTGTTTTCCTCTGGAATCAGTAATGTGTGCAGAGAGCCGTCTCTTCTGGTTTCGCAGGCGTGTCTGCCTCTCTGAAGGTTTAGCTCTCCCTCCCACGGGATTTGGGTGCAGAGAACTGTTTATCCGGTCTGTTTCCTTCAGGTTCTGGTGGTGTCTCAGGCAGGGGTCCTGCGCCTCCTGGGCCCTCCCCCACAGGACCTGGGCCCTCCCCCACAGGATCCATCATTCTTTTGTGTCTGGGTGATCTCACTCAGGATAATATTTTCTAGTTCCACCCATACCTTCGAATTTCATGGTCATGGTTTTTAATAGCTGAGTAGTACTTCATTGTGTAAATGTACCACATTTTCTGTACCAATTCCTCTGTTGAGGTACATCTGGGTTGTTTCCAGCTTCCGGCTATTTATTACAAATAAGGCTTCTATAAACATAGTTGAGCATGTGTCCATGTTATATTTTGGGACATCTTTTGAGTATATGTCCAGGAATGGGACAGACTGATTTCCAGAGTGGTTGTACCTGCTTGCAATCCCACCAGGAATGGAGGATTATTCCCCTCTCTCCACATCCTTGCCAGCACCTGCTGTCACCTGAGTTTTTTATCTTAGCCATTCTGACTGGTGTGAGGTAGAATATCGAGGTAATTCTTATTTGAATTTTCTTGATGACTGAGGATATTGAACATTTCTTCAAGTGTTTCTGAGCCATTTGAGATTTCTCAGTTGAGAATTTCTATTTAGCTCTGTACCACATTCTTTTCAAATTTTATTTTCTTGAATATTTTATGTATTTATATTTCAAATGTTATCCCCTTTCTCTCTTCTCCCATTTCCCCTACCACTCCACCCCCAACTCCTGTGAGGATGCTCCCATTCCCACATACCCTCTCCAACCTCAAAGCACTGGAATTCCTCTACATTGGGGAAATGAGGCTTCAAAGGATCAAGGGTTTTTCCTCCCATCGATGCCGGACAATACCATCCTCTGCTACATATGTTGCTGGAGTCATGAGTACTCATTGGTTGGTAGTTTAGTCCCTGAGAACTCTGGTGGGGTTTGGCTGGTTGATATTGTTGTTCTTCCTAAAGTGTTGTAAACCCCTTCAGCTTCTTGGGGCTTTTCTATAACTCTTCCATTGGAGTTCCCTTGTTCAGTCCAATGGTGAGCTGTAGCCGTCCACATCTATATAAGTAGGGCTCTGGCAGAGCTTCTTAGGAGACACTCATATCTGGCTCCTGTCGGCAAGCACTTTTTGGCACCAGCAATAGTGACTGGGTTTGGTGGCAGCACATGGGATGATCCCCAGGTGAGGCAGTCTCTGGATGACATTTTCTTCAGTCCCTGCTCCACTCTTTTTCCCTGTATTTCCTCCTGTGTGTATTTTGTTCTCTCTTCTAAGAAAGAATAAGCATCCACATTTTGGTCTTCCTTCTTCTTGGGTTTCACATGATCTGTGAATATTTTCTTAGGTATTATAAGCATTTGGGTTAATATACATTTATCAGTGAGTGCATACCATTTGTGTTCTTTTGTGACAGGGTTACCTAACTCAGAATGATATTTTCTAGTTCCATCCATTTGCCTAAGAATTTCATGTAGTAATTGTTTTTTAATAGCTGAGTAGTATTCCATAGTGTAAATATACCACATTTTCTGTATCCATTCTTCTGTCCAAGGGCATCTGGGTTCTTTCCATCTTCTGGCTATTATAAATAAGGCTGCTATGAACATAGTAGAGCAGGTGTCCTTGTTATATGTTAGAGCATCTTTTGGTGAGTAGATCCTCACCAGCATCTACTGTCACCTGAGGTTTTGATTTTAGCTATTCTGACTAGTGTGTGGTGGTATGTTAGGGTTGCTTTGATTTGAATTTTCTTGATGATGAACATTTCTTTAGTGCTTCACAACCATTTGATATTCCTTAGTTGAGAATTCTTTATTTAGCTCTGTACCCCATTTTAACAGGATTATTTGATTCTCTGTAGTCTAATTTCTTTAGTTCTTTCTGTATATTAGATATTAGCCCTCTATCAGATGTGGGATTAGTAAAGATCTTTTCCCAATCTGTTGGCTTTCATTTTGTCCTATTGACAGTGTCCTTTCTTTTACAGAGGCTTTGTAATTCTTGATCTTAAAGTGTAAGCCATTGGTGTTCTGTTCAGGAAATTTTCTCCTGTGCCAATGTCTTCAAGGCTCTTTCCCACTTTCTCTTCTTTTAGTTTCAGTTTAAATTGTTTTATTTTGAGGACTTTGACCCACTTGGACTTCAGCTTTGTACAAAGAGAAAACAATGGATCAATTTGCATTCTTCTACATACTGACCACCAGTTGAACCAGCACTATTTGTTGAAAATGCTGTCTTTTTTCCATTGGTTGTTTTAGCTCCTTTGTCAAAAATCAAGTGACCATAGGTATGTGGGTTCATTTCTTGGTCTTCAGTTCTATTCAATTGATATACCTGCCTGTCTCTGTACCAACACTATGCAGTTTTTTTTTATCAGGATTGCTCTGTAATACAGCTTGAAGTTAGGAGTGGTGATTTCCCCAGAAGTTCTTTATTATTGAGAATAGTTTTCACTATCTTGGTTCTTTTTTTTTTTTTTTTTTTTTTTTTTTTTTTTTTTTTCCAAATGAATTTGCAATTTGCTCTTTTTATGAATAATTGAGTTGGAATTTCTATGAGGATTGATTTCAATCTGTAGATTTCAGCAAGATGGCCATTTTTACTATGTTAATCCTGCCAATTTATGAACATGGGAGATCTTTCCATTTTCTGAGATCTTCTTCAATTTCTTTTTTCAAAGACTTGAAGTTCTTATCATACAGTTATTTCACTTGCTTGGTTAGAGTCATATCCAGCCACTTTGCTGAAGTTGTTTATCAGGATTAGTATTTCTCTGGTGGAACTTTTGGGGTCACTTAAGTATACTATCATATCATCTGCAAATAGTGAAATTTGTACTTCTTTCCTTTCCAATTTGTATCCCTTTGACTATGTTTTGTTGTGTAATTGTTCTGGCTAGGACTTCAAGTACTATATTGAATAGGTAGGGACAGAAAGGCCAGCCTTGTCTAGTCCCAGATTTTAGTGGGATTGCTTCAAGTCTCTCTCCATTTAGTTTCATGTTGGCTACTGGTTTGTTGTATATTGCTTTTACTATGTTTAGGTATTGGCCTTGAATTGCTGATCTTTCCAAGACTTTTATCATGAAGTGTTGTTGAATTTTGTCAAATGCTCTCTCATAATCTAATGAAATGATCTTGTGGTTTATTTCCTCAAGATTGTTTATATAATGGATTAGGTTGAATGACTTACATAGATACCAGGCACCAAAGTTAAATCAGGAACAAATAAAGGACCTAAACAACCCCATAACACTTAAAGAAAGAGAAGCAATTATTAAAAGGCTCCCAAGCAAAAAAAGCCCAGGTCCCAATGGGTTCAGGGCAGAATTCTATCAGACCTTCCTTAAAGAACTCATACCACTACTGTCCAAACTATTTCACAAAATAGAAACAGACAGAGCACTATCAAATTTCTTCTATGAAGCCACAATTACTCTTATACCGAAACCACACAAAGACCCAACAAAGAAAGAAAACTTTAGACCAATTTCCTTTATGAATATCAATGCAAAAATACTCAATAAAATTCTTGCAAACCAAATCCAAGAATGCATCAATATGTTCATCCATCATGATCAAGTAGGCTTCATCCCAGGGATGCTGGCATGGTTCAATATACAAAAATCCATCAGTGTAACCCACTATATAAATAAACTCAATGATAAGAACCACATGATCATTTCATTAGCTGCTGAGAAAGCATTTGAAAAAATTCAACACCTCTTCATGATAAAAGTCCTGGAAAAATCAGGAATTAAAGGGCCATACCTAAACAGAGTAAAAGCAATATACAGCAAACCAGTAACTAACATCAAATTAAATGGAGAGAAACATGAAGCAATCCCACTAAAATCAGGAACCAGACAAGGCTGTCCACTCTCTCCCTACTTACTCAATATAGCACTCGAATTCCTAGGCAGAGCAATCAGACAGCGAAAAGAGTTCAAAGGGAGTACAAATTGGAAGGGAAGAAATCAAAATATCACTGTTTCCAGATGATATGATAGTGTACTTATGTGACCCCAAAAATTCCACCAGAGAACTACTTAAACAACTTCAGCAGAGTGTTGGGGTATAAAATTAACTCAAACAAATCAGTAGCCTTCCTCTACTCAAAGGATAAACAGGCTGAGAAAGAAATTAAGGAAATGACACCCTTTACAATAGTCCCAAATAGAATAAAATATCATGGTGTGACTCTAAACAAGCAAGTGAAAGAACTGTATGACAAGATCTTCAAGTCTCTGAAGAAAGAAATTGAGGAAGATCTCAGAAGATGGAAAGATCATCCATGCTCATGGATTGGCAGGGATAATATAGTAAAGATTGTCAATTTGCCAAAAGCAATCTACAGATTCAATGCAATCACCATCAAAATTCCTACTCAATTCCTTATAGAGATAGAAAGAGCAATTTGCAAATTCATTTGGAATGACAAAAAAATCCAGGATAGTGAAAACTATCCTCAACAATAAAAGAACTTCTGGGCAAATCACTATCCCTGAACTCAAGCAGTAGTACAGAGCAATAGTGATAAAAGCTGTATGGTATTGGTACAGAGACAGGCAGATAGATCAGTGGAATAGAATTGAAGACCAAGAAATGACCCCACATACCTATAGTCACTTGATCTTTGACAAAGGAGCTAAAACCATCCAATGGAAGGAAGATGGCATTTTCAACAAATGGTGCTGGTTCAACTGGAGGTCAGCATGTAGAAGGATGCAAATCAATCCATTATTTTCACCCTGTACAAAGCTTAAGTCCAAGTGGATCAAGAACCTCCACATCAAACCAGATACACTCAAACTAATAGAAGAAAAAGTGGGGAAGAGTCTTGAACACATGGGCACTCGGGAAAATTTCCTGAACAAAACACCAATGGTTCATGCTCTAAGATCAAGAATCGACAAATGGGACCTCATAAAATGAAAACTTGTGTAAAGGAAAAGACACTGCCATTGGGACAAATTGGCAACCAACAGATTGGGAAAAGATCTTTACCAATGCTACATCTGATAGAGGGCTAATATCCAAAATATACAAAGAATTCAAGAAGTTAGACTCCAGAGAGCCAAATAACTCTATTAAAAATGGGGTACAGAGCTAAACAAAACATTCTCAGCTAAGGATTATCGAATGGCCAAAAAGCACTCAAAGAAATGTTCAACATTCATAGTCATCAGGGAAATGCAAATCAAAATAACCCTGAGATTCCACCTTAGAGCAGTCAGAATGGCTGAGATAAAAACTCAGGTGACAGCAGATGTTGGCAAAAGAGGAACACTCCTCCATTGTTGGTTTGGATTGCAAACTGGTACAACCACTCTGGAAATCAGTCTGGAGGTTCCTCAGAAAATTGGACAATCCACTACGTGAGGACCCAGTTATACCTCTCTTGGGCATATACCCAAAAGATGCCCCAACATACAACAAAAACATATGCTTCACTACATTCATAGCAGACTTATTTATAATAGCCAGAAGCTGGAAAGAACCCAGATTCCCTTCAACAGAGGAATAAAGTAAAAATTGTGGTACATCTACACAATGGAGTACTAATCAGCTATCAAAAGCAATGCCTTCATGAAATTCATAGGCAAATGGAATGAACTAGAAAATATCATCCAGAGTGAGATTACTCAATCAGAGAAAAACACAGTTGGTATGCACTCATTGATAAATACATATTAGCCAAGAAGCTCGAATTACCCAAGATGCAATCCACAGACCACAAAAAGCTCAAGAAGAAGGATGACCAAAATGCGAATGTTCCCACTCCTTCTTAAAACGGGAAAAATATTCATAGGTGGGAATGTGGGAGCAAAGTTTAGAGCAGCAACTCAAGAAATGGCCATTCAGAGACTGACCTACATATGGCCCACATATATACAGTCACCAGAACTAGATAAGATTGATGAAGCTAAAAAATGCATGTTGAAAGGGACCGGATATAGATCTCTCCTGAGAGACACATGCAGAGCATGCCCAATACAGCGGTCAATGCTAGCAGCAAATCACTGAACTGAGAGCAGGACCCCCTTTGGGGGAATTAGAGGAAGGATTGAAAGAATTGACGAAGCTTGCAACCTGATAAAAACAATGACAACCAACCAGAGCTTCCAGGGACTAAACCACTACAGAAAGACCGTTCATGGACTGACCCAAGGCTCTAACTGCATATGTAACAGAGAATGGCCTTTTTGGGGCACCAGGCAGGGGGAAGCTCTTGGTCCTGAGAAGGATGGACCCCCAGTGCAGGGGAATATGGGAGGGGGGATAAGGAGGATATATAGGGGTAATACCCATATGGGGGTGGGGGAGGGGAGGGAATGGGGTTTTATGGACAGGAAACCGGCAAGGGGAATAAAGTTTGAAATGTAAGTAAAGAAATATATCTAATAAAAAATAAAAAAAAATATTTGTGACACTTAAAAACAACAACAAAATTTAAAAAAAAGTTTTCCATCACCTTCATGAATTGAGAATTTAGATCTGAATCTTGTTTTACTGTTTTGGTAGAATATCCATGTCTTGCTGTGGTGGATCAACTGGGTTGTGATGTTGCCAAGTAGTATTTGTTTCTGTTGCTTAAGTTCTTGGGATTGCCTCGTGCTATCTGGTTATCCATGGTGTTAATTGGCTTTTCTGTCTCTAAATGGAGCCTGTCACTCCTGTGAGCCTATGATCCTGTGATCCTTTTATCTTGGATGTTTCTTTACCCCTGTGTGGTTGTGTTGCAACTGGGATGCCTGAAGAATCAGGGGGGGATCTAGAGCAGAACCTCTCTCCTGCATAGGTGCAATCATGGAGAAGTGCAGGTCTCTGGCTGCATGGGTATCTGTGTACCAGGATCCCAGGGGTCCCAGTTATGCCAGGTATTATGGCGTGGTTTGGGTTCTCACCTGTGATCCTGGATGTGTCAGAATACCTAGGGAGTAGAGCTGCAACTGGAATGTGGGCTGAGTGGTTTGGTACCCAGTGTGGAGACACTGCACCCTATACAGGTGCACACTTGAAAGATCCTGATGAATTCTTAATATACCCTCAAGACATGTTTCCTATTATTCTGAGGCAAAGTGGTTGATTCCTTAATACTTCTAATCTTCTCTGAAACCATGACTTCCTTGGTTCCATATTTACCTAGTTTTGACCAGTGTTTCAAGCATTTCTTCTGTGACCATTGCTCCTGATTTTCATTCTAAAGCAGTCAAATAGCAGTGACTAGAAACAGTGCCACATACCACCTAAGTGAGAAACAATCTGTAGATTTTCCTCCACCAGATTCATTAGTCAGGTATCTTTTATCTCAATCTCATTCAAAACCTCAAGGCATGAATTAAATGCTGGGAAATTCTTCTGCAGGACAAGATGCGAAAGACCTTTAACTTAACTGCTGAGTAAGTCGCCAGCCTCCACTGTCTATACTGCTGTTGGCATCTTGTTTTCTGAGCTCCTATTAGATCAAAATGTGAATGCTTCACTCCTTCTTTAAAAGGGGAACAAGAATACCCTTGGCAGGGAAGGGAGAGGCAAAGATTAAAACAGAGACTGAAGGAACACCCATTCAGAGCCTGCCCCACATGTGGCCCATACATACACAGCCACCCAATTAGACAAGATTGATGAAGCAAAGAAGTGCAGACCGACAGGAGCCGGATGTAGATCGCTCCTGAGAGACACAGCCAGAATACAGCAAATACAGAAGCGAATGCCAGCAGCAAACCACTGAACTGAGAATAGGACCCCTGATGAAGGAATCAGAGAAAGAACTGGAAGAGCTTGAAGGGGCTCGAGACCCCATATGTACAACAATGCCAAGCAACCAGAGCTTCCAGGGACTAAGCCACTACCTAAAGACTATAGCACTATATGGACTGACCCTGGACTCTGACCTCATAGGTAGCAATGAATATCCTAGTAAGAGCACCAGTGGAAGGGGAAGCCCTGGGTCCTGTTAAGACTGAACCCCCAGTGAACTAGACTGTTGGGGGGAGGGCGGTAATGGGGGGAGGGTTGGGAGGGGAACGCCCATAAGAAAGGGGAGGGGGGAGGGGGATGTTTGCCCGGAAACCGGGAAAGGGAATAACACTTGAAATGTATATAAGAAATACTCAAGTTAATAAAAAAAGTTAAAATATTGTAAAAAAAAATAGATCATTAGTGCTCATAGCATTTTAGCTTCTACAACATGTATCTCCAAATTATATGTTTTTAAGTTGTTTTTATAATTTAGCTTCCAAAGCTTAAGAAATCAATGGTCTAAGTTTAGTCATAACAACAACCCCTTTCTACAATGCCAATATACTAGATAAGATGTAATTTTCTGTACCCAGATTCAGTCCTCCTCATCTGACTCTCAGACCTTGAAAAATTCTAGAGATCCACTAGTGCTCAGAGGTCCAGGTAGAAGGCTGAAAAACTCAGATTCCAGTTTAACTAAAGGAGAGCAGAATTCTTATCAATGTATCACTTGATTGGTTGTAAATCCAGTCAATTAAAAGTCAAAAATAGCAGATATAATATTTTAGTTTAAAAATTCACATTCCAGTTTACATTGCACCATAGTATAACTATAGTCAATATGACACATTACATTATTTTTAAAAGAGTTAATGATCTTCTAAATATGTCCACATAAAGCAATGACATAATTGAGTCAATAGAGTTGCTATTTAAACTTGTTTAAACTTTCTATAGCACTCACATTTAATAAAGCATTATATTTAGATTATTGTTTTTCATTTAAATGGATGTGAAACATATATAAGAAATGAAGATATATATTCAAGAGTGAAAATTGATAATTCTAAGCCATTTGTTTTCATTATAACAGTAGTACTATTACCCTTCAAGACAAACATCGATGCTATTAAAAATGGTTCTCTGGACCAACTGTCTAGAAAATTCTCTCTCAAACAAATGTTTAAGAGAGGCCATCCAGAGACTGCCCCACCTAGGTATCCAGCCCATATACATACATCCACCAAACCCAGACAATATCGCTGATGCCAAGAAGTGCATGCTGATAGGAGCCTGATATAGCTGTCTCATGAGAGGCTCTGGCAAAGCATGACAAATACAGAGGCAGACACTTGCAGCCAATTGAACTGAGAATGAGGTCCCTATTGGAGGAGTTAGAAAAAGGATTGAAGGAGCTGAAAGGGTTCCCAACCCCATAAGAACAATAATACCAACCAACGACAGCTCCCAGGGACTTAAGCATCATACGAAGTGTACACATGGACAGAGCCATGGCTCCAGCTGCATATGTAGCAGAGGATGGCCTTATTGGGCACCATTGGGAAGTGAAGACCTTGGTCCTGCCAAGGCTCTATCCCCCAGTGTAGGGGAAAGTCAGGGCAGGGAGTCAGGAAGAGGGGGGTGTGAGGGGGAACAGAGTTATAGAAGAAGGAAGAGGGGAGATGGGATAGGGGGTTTGAGGACAGGATATCGGGAAAGGGGATAATCCCTGAAATGTAAATTTAAAAAAATCCAATAAAAAAATAGAGGCATAGAACAGCCAGCTATTGGAGATTGTTTAATAAGTTTTGATGATTTCAAACTTTATTGTCAAATGCACTTGATTTTTCATTGCCTCGAAAATCTATAGGCATACCTCTGGTTAAATGTGTGATAGACTTTCCAAGAAAGTCTAGCAGATAGAAAAGGTGCAGAGTATGAGAGGCATGTGTTTCTTGACATGGGAGCTAGAACTGGAATAAAACATTAGCAAAGGAGATGCACCAGAGGAGTGCATCCCTTCTAGGCTGCCTGGCTGCATGGTAGAACACTCTAGCACTGGGTCTGCAGCCACATGAACTGAACCCTCTGCAGCCATGCACATTATAAATGCACCCACCTAGTAAGTAATTATCATATGCATTTTATCATATATTCATAAATGTAACCATTGTTCAAAGTTATCTATGTAAAGATATGTAAGTTATTGTACAGGATAGTACATTTTATAGTTATTTGCAATTTCTTTATACATGTTACAGAAATACTTACTCAGCATAGTTTTTTGCTTTTTTTATGTTTGGTTTTTCATGCTTGTGATTTCCTGGTGTTTTCAGAAATATGGTCTCACTCCATAGCTCAGTGTAGCTCTTTATACTGTCCTGTGTGGCCTTCACAGTTGCTGAGATTACAGGTCTAAAACCTCTGACTCTCTCTCTCTCTCTCTCTCTCTCCTCTCTCTCTCTCTCTCTCTCTCTCTCTCTCTCTCTATAATTGAATATTCAAAGCACTTTCTCATTCAGCTTTTTTTGTTAAAAAGTAATGATGAAAAGCTCTGAACTGTGAGCACTGTAATAATCAGATATGTTGCATAACGTTTTCTTCATAGCAGAAAATTTAAAAATTGTTTCATTACTCTGGTGGATTTCTTATTCCTGAAACGGATTTATCCAGATGATTTGGAATGTAGCCGGACTCATATGTATACTGATAGTTTCCCTTAGAGATTTCAGGTCACTGGTGCAAGGACCTAGAACACAGAGAGCAACCTCCCGTTCCAGAGCAGTCCCTACATTTATGCTCTGCAAAAGCTGGTGGTAAATTTACACACAGGCAGTTCTGACCCAAGACGAATGTTCAGCCATCTTCTTCTCTAGATACTTTCATCTTGAACTTGGAAAGCCAATTTAGTTACCATTATTTCTCCAAAGTTCCTGTCCTCCTCATGAAAAGATAATGAAGCAGGTGGAAAGGAACAGTATTTATTATTTATTTATTTATTTATTTATTTATTTATTTAATGTGATCCAATTGAAAGGGTTTCTGATATTGAAGTTCTCCACACAGGTCTATTCAGAACAAGTGATTTAACCTTTATCCAGAGGACAAAACACTTTGCTTAGAAAATACTCAGTTCATGTAAGTTTGTGTTTTTATATACTGTATTAAACTAATACCACTATTATATGCCTATTCATGAAACAAATTAATGCATTGCATCATTGCTTAACATCTCTATATTGTTGGAAATTGGGTTAAATAAGGGTTTTTTCTTTTGATTTATTGCTGAACTTGGAGCTCAGTAAACGGTAGTGTCATGAAACACAGAGATCAGTAGGATTGGAAGTGAAAATTAGTGTCAAGTTAAGAATAAGGAACTCATCCTGAGCCAGGCAGCTGAGCTGTGTGACTCATACTTGCCTTGAAAATGATGCCTGAATGTATCAGTCATGTAGGGAAGTTTGTTCTACAAACTTAATAAATAGAATCTAATAAAAATCCTTTTAATTGTTTAAATTATTTATGTATAGTTTATTTTGAATATTTCTTTTTTTATTCCTAACAGATTAATGGAATTTCTATTTTTGTACTCCTTTTTTGCTTGGTTAATTTTTCTTTATTGCATATCTATCTATCTATCTATCTATCTATCTATCTATCTATCTATATATCTCAAGATACTGTTTCTCTTTATACCCCCTAATCTTCCTGGATCTCCTTCTGTAGATGAGGCTGGCCTTGAATCTGTTATAAGGGAAGGGCATTTCCATTATTTAACCCTTAACCTGTTCAACCATCCTCACAAATAGGTCAGACTTTCTGCTATTGTGCAAATTAACTGACATAAGTATATTAAGGCATAAAAGATTGAATTTATCTCAGAGTGTCAGAGGTGACAGTCCACCTGTCAGGATAGAGGAGGTATGGTAGAAGTTCACATTTCAGCAACCTGAGAACAGAGTGAGGACTAGGACCCCAGCCTGTGGAATGGTGGCCCTACCTTTGTGGTAAGTCCTTTCCCTTACTAAATGCTCTCTGGAGATATACTAAAAATGACCTTTGAAATTTAATAGGCTCTGATCCACCTACCACCAAGGTAAATATCATTATCTTTATGACCGTCAGCTTTGTCATCTTTCATTATATACCTATATGTCATCCATCTATCATCTGTTATCTGTTGACCTATCTTCCATCTGAAACCTATGTATCTCTCTGTAACTATCATCCATCAGGAATATATCATCTATCAGCCTTTAACTACATTGTATTTATGTCTATCATCTACATATCATCTATTAACTTCAGGTATTTATGTATGTATGCATATATGATCTATATAATTATCAATCGTAAATCTGTTACCTGACCATCTCTCCATATAGGTGACTATATGGAGAATATATGTGAAATATATTTATATTTATAGGTATATGAATATACCTATTCTATGTCTTTATTCACCTAACCTGAGGAAATAGTCATATATTTGTTAGTTAATTTATTGTTTTTTATATGAAGGAAAAATAGATACATACTGAACATTATATAATTTTGCTTTGTAATGTAAGTTTAAATTATAGGTTGGGAAGTACATACTTTTACATAAGATTGACACAGGGTGCTGCTCCTTAGAATCAAAATTTTAGCATTAATCTTATGTTACCTGTCTCATGTGAAGTACTTAAAAACTAAAGCTATGTATCATACTTCTGATGAATATTTAACTGATGTACCCACTGTCTTCCTTTCCTCTAGCTCCTTAGGCATCTGTTTTCCTCTGGATGCTTTGCATAGTCAGATCTCTCAATTTGAATGCAGAATATATATGTATTTTAAACTTAATTTAAAAAATCATGCATTCAGGAAGGTATACACACATTTTGCTTCATCCCTAATGTAGTTTCCAAATTGATCTAATTTTCCTTTTCCCTTTCCTTTTCAATGACTATATTACAGGTTATTGTTTCCATCACTGGGTGCTAGTGATTAATAGATCACATTTAACCACTGTGTGAATATGGGAGAATTTTTAATTTTTCAGCGAGTGGTAATTATTAAAGCATGAATAGTAAGCATATGAATGAAATTCTATGACTAATTAATTTTACAAATCAAAATTAACTTGTCCAGTGACAAAGTTCTGCTTTACACAATCTGTCACTGGAAATGTCTCTGTGAATGATCTCAGTCATTTTGTATAATTTGTGAGCACTTCTAAACTTAAAAAATGGAAATAATTGAAATGATTTCATTTTTATGAAGTATGAGGAATCCCCTGATACTCCCATCCTCTGAGTACTAGCAAGGTCATGGTTGGAAAAAGTCATGATGGGGTAGTCACTATATGATTACTAAGGTCATGGATCAGACTGACAGGTCTCTCATATTTAAGCAAATCACATTACCACCCATCTGTAAGAGTACAGAGGAGCTTGGTGACTTAAGCTCATTTCCTCAACTCTAACGTTAATATAGTATTGGCTCTACAGTTGTTATAAAGAATAATAATATAAATGGCATAGAGAAATTCAGGATTATTTAAATACATATAAACTTGGGATGGAATTTTGTTTGATATGGAGCCCTGGGCATGAACTCCCTGCAGTTTACAGAGTAGAACACATAATAGAACTGTTAATTCTGCCAGAATCAAATCTCCAGGCACATGAGGACTACCTGTTCTGGGATCTCATTACTTCCTGTGTGGCATAATCCTCACAGGCACATTATTAGCAGGGTCATGTATTGCTTTAAGAAATATCCTGATTTGCATGTTAAATTAAAGAGTCAGTTTTGGTTAAGTATTTTCGTAGGATATAATTTCCTATTCATTAACTCTTGAACCTTAACAAAAAAGAATTTTTGTTCTATGCAAATCTTCAAATCTATAGCATTAGACACTAAGAAACTTGTAATACAGGTTGTCCTTTATGATCATGGACACAGATCTGGGTGCTAGACAGATTATTAAGAATAGTTACTGGTCTTACAGGGAACCCAGAGTTTCTTCCTAGCATGCACATGGCAGGTCACAACCATCTCCAACTTCAATTCCAGCAGATCTAGAACCCTCATCTGCCTCCTTAGTCATGGATGCAATGCAGTCACATTAACACATATACTTTTTAAAATATAAATAAGTCTCTTTTATGAAAACTATTCTAGTTTATAGGAAAGAAAGGTTTTTCTTAACATATGTTTTATTCCTTAACTTTCTTGTCCTAGTTGACTTATATTTTCTTTTAATCTTAGTCATGTTGACATGATGTCTTCACATTCTTTTCTTCCTTAAAAACTATTCTTTTGAGTTTCAGTTCTTCAGGTCTTTGAAAGCTATGAAAAATCTCACCATTTTTGGGTAAACTAGAGAAACTATTTAATGTTCCATCATAAGCAAAAAGTTTTCATATATTTTTCCATAGCTGAAGATATATTTAAATCAAATTTGAGCCAACACATTATTGATTTTTAATTAAAAAAAACATATTCTCTTAACATTCTGCTCACTGCTCCTCTCCTAGACTGAAATCTTCAAAACTATGAGCCAAATATGTCTTTTATCCCTATACACTGGTTACCTCATGCATTACTACAGTGGAAGACAGCTGGTAAGAATACTGCACTCCCCACATAAAAACTTTTTTAAGTGCCATTATAAATTTAACCAAACAGGATATTAGGTGCTTCAATAGATAGTATCAAATGACAGTTACTCTATGAAACTTTTACAGAAGTACCTCACCTTTAAATGCTCATGTTAGGAGCCCTCTAATCCTAAATGATTATGTCATGATCCTGTGCAAACCCACAGACGCTACTTTGTTAGAGATTCACCATAAGCCTGATCCCTAACAAATCCTCAAAGATACCATTCCTTCTCCGTTCCAATTCTAGGACATCCCCCAGCAGAAGGGGTGATCCTCTGCTTGTTGACACATGTGGCTTAACATATTAGCTGATTTTTCTGGTAGCTTTGTGAGGGAATTAAATAAAACTTGATAACATTCTGTATAAGTATTTGGAAAAAGCTGTCAGCCTGTTAGTAAAATTGTACACTTTTAACAGGATATTTAATGTGACATTCAGGAAAATGTGGGCAAAGGTTAAATAAAATATTAAACTTATTTTTATTGGTAAAATGTTTTGATCAATTTCAGAATGAGACTTGGTCAGCACATGGAACTGTATACGGTGGTAATGTAATTTCCTTCTATTTCTGTGATCTGATCAGTAATATCTAGTGCTGATTTTTGAAATCTAAGTTTCTCTTCTCTGTATTTTGATTCTACAAACAAACAAAACAGAAAAGCAAAACAAAAATATGGTTTGTTAAATGATAAAAATTGTTAACTGATCTCTACCAATGAAAGGAGCCAATTCATGCCATCTTAAAGTACAAAGGCAAGTTTATTGGGGTCAGTTCATTGGCTGGTGAGTTCACCTATATCACAGAGTGGGTCAATGAAGTAACCCTTCAGAGGGACACAGAAGGAAAAAGGGAGAGAGAGAGAGAGAGAGAGAGAGAGAGAGAGAGAGAGAGAGAGAGAGAGAGAGAGAGAGAGAGAATGAAAACCTGGAACACTGCAGGTCCAAAACCTCATTATCTTTGCACATCTTTATCCTCTTCAATTGCCATTTATTGCCTTCTGTTGTGTGTGACCTAACATCCTGTGACTGTTAGGTAAATATTTTGGAATGTGTAACAGTCCTGTATTTGTTACCAAGCCAAACGCTAAGAATGTCCCCTGATGGAGTCGGAGGCCTGCATCAGAGATTTACTAGCTCTCCTGTCATCCACATACCTGATACTTCCACCACCATGCATTTGAATTGTGTTGATCTATGGATTTGGTTTTTGTTCTGGTACTATAAAAGCTTCAGGAAATTGCTGCACAGTATAACTTGGAATTTGGAACAAACTATGTTTCCGGTCCCTGGACACTCATATCTGGCCCCAGAAATCTTTTTATTCCTTTTGAGATGACAATTCTGTTTTCTGCATTGACAGATTTTATTTTTTTTCTTCCACTTGCTATATTTAAGGCTTTCTATCCTGTAAATTCACATACAATTATAGAAAATGTTCATTTTAATTGGCACTAAATACATGAATCTATGTAATAAAATTTAGTATATTATAATCAGGTAATGTTATCCCAGAAAATTACACTCTAATTTTGCCACGTAATTGAGCCTGATATTTTTCATTAAGGATAATTAATCCCTTGTTTTCATTTGATAAGAATTCAAATGTTCTTCAGGTAGGGAAATTTATTCACACAGATACACATCTGAGGCAATTAAACAATCCCGTGAATGCCTCTGGAATGGAGGCTTGTCTGTCCTATCTTGAATGAAAATAATTATACAGCACACAATTTATATTTGTTAAGTAAAAGAAAAAACCCTTATAAATACACATATTTATTGTATGCACTTTACCAAATGGAAAAATGTGAAAATTTGTATTATATAGTGATCATACTGAAATATCCTTTAGCTATTCAGTTAAAGAAAAGCCAAAGGAAGTAAAGAGAAGAAAAATACAACGAATGCTTGGCATACCCACAGGATGTTGCTGTTCTTAGCTTTGGGTCAATAATGGAACTAACTGCACTAACGTTCTGCTAAAAGTGAGACATAAATAACTGAAACCTCAGTCATGCAGAGCGTGGGCTGGAGAGGAGGCTCAATGGTCAAGAGCACTTATTGAACTTCTAGGTGACTCAAGTTCAGATCCCATAGCCTACTGTGTGGAACGTAAAACTGTGTAACTCCAGTTCCAGTTTTCACATAGTTTCTGGCCTCTGCTGGTACCTGCTCATATGTGGCATACGTATAAAGTACACATTTTTTAGCACAGCATTCAGATATGGCGTTACTGAGATGGCTCATTTTAGAGAGTGCATAATGCACATGCCTGAGTATCAGAGTTTGAATCCCAGGTCACACATGAAGTGAATATGGCAATGCGAGCCTGTAATTCCTGCTCTAAAGAGGAGGAGCTAGTCATGAATTTAGACATTTAGGTTCAGTGAAGAGACGTTACCTCAAAGACAAAGAGAAGAAAGACAAAGAAAGATCTTTGAATTCCATCTCTTCATTACAAGGTCGAATAACTGCAGTAACCTTCTTTCTTTCCTTCTTTCTTTCTTTCTTTCTTTCTTTCTTTCTTTCTTTCTTTCTTTCTTTCTTTCTTTCTTTCTTTCTTGGTTATTTTATTTATTTATATTTTAAATGTTATCCCCCTTCCCAGTTTCCTGTCCACAAGACTCCTCTCCCCTCCTCACTCCCCCTTCTTCTCTGAGGGTGCTCTACAACCCTCTCCTGACACAACAGCCTAGCATTCCAGTATCCTGGGTCATCAAACCTCCACAGGACGAAGGGGCTCATCTTCCAGTGATGCCAGAAAAGGAAATCCTCTGCTACATATCCAGCTAGACCCATATTTACCCCACCTCCTGTGTACTCTTTGATTGCTGGTTTAGTCCCTGGGAGCTTTGGGGAGGGGGTCAGGGTGGTTGATATTTTTATTCTTCTTATGAGGTAGCAAACCCCTTCAGCTCCTACAGTCCTTGCCCAAACTTCTCCATTGGGGTTCCCAGGCTCAGTCCAATGGTTGACTGTGTCTGTCTGCATCTGTATTGGTTCAGCTCTGGCAGAGCCTCTCATGGGACAGATATACTGGACTCCTGTCAGTAAGCACTTCTTGGTATCAGCAGTAGTATCTGGGTTTGGTCTCAGCAGATGGGATGGATGGCTAGGTGGATCAGTCTCTAGTTGCCCTTTCCTTCAGTTTCTGCTCCATTCTTTGTCCCTGCATTTCCTTTTGACAGGAGGAATTCTGCATTAATATTTTTCAGGTGGGTGGGTGGCCCCATCCCTTAACTGGAGGCAGTGACTATCCACTAGATATGGTCTCTACAGGCTCTGTCTCCCCTTTGTTGCTTATTTTGGCTAAAATCCTCCCTGTTGGGTCCTAGGAACCTCTTGGGTCCCTGACATCTGGGACTTTCTAGTGACTATCCCTAGTTCCCCTCCCCCACTACTGCATACCTACTTTAAAATTCCTAACCCTCTGTACTTCTCCCTATCTCCTCCC